>NC_046364.1:19846826-20151028 GCF_011125445.2 Fundulus heteroclitus | reverse complement strand
GGAGGGTCAAATGTGTGTTTAGCTGAGGGTAGGGCATGAGGATCCGGAGCTTTCATTGAAGAATGAATTCAGTTATTTGGATCTGTCCAGACATCCATGTGTCTGAACCTCCTTCCTTACTGACCACACATCTTTTATATGCTTCTGCTGGAGCTTGTTCTCCGGCTTCTTCCAGGACACCTTCTTGTTGTCTTTAATCTCGATGTTAAATCGATGTCAAATCTTCAATAAATCCCTGCCTCTCTCCCTGAAAGCCCTTTAAGGATAAAGATGCACTATCATGTGAGCACCCTATGCAAGCCTGTCAGTTTTTCTAACATAATTGGACACATTTTCACAATACCCAAAACTTCAAGAAATAACAAAGAATCAATAAAAACGAAAGAAAAGCCATTTTAAACTCCGTGTAAATTGTAATATAAATGCAAATTCTGGTAAGGAATTAATTAAGACACCCCCACATTTATTCCCATATCAGTGGCTAAAATTACACACAGACATATCACATCAGGTGCAAATGATTAGAGCCTTGTTACTCAGCATTTTGAGAGGTTTGCCCTGTTTTGATCTTCAGAAAGTTAGAATGGCTTTCTCCTAACGTTTGAAGTTAAAGTGAAAACCGTGGTGAGATCAAAAGAACTGTGTGACGCCTTCTCAGAGACGATTGCGGCAGTTCATCAGTCCCATAAGGTGTTTAAACATGTCTTAAATAAATTAAACTCAGCCTTAATAGTCTACAAATGGATGACAGTCAAAACAACAGGTGTGGCCATCCGTGTTGTTTTGCTTTAGTTGAAAAAATAGGAGTGTCCAAAACCCCTGAAATTTCATTACAGGTTGTACAGTGGGGTCTTGCTACTGCGGATATGAAAGTGCAAGTCTGTACAATCAGAAAGAGAATGGACAAAATTAACTTTCATGTGGGGCCTGCAACTAGGAAACCTTTATTCACTAGGAAAAAAAAAACAAAAAGGTCAGAGTGAAGTTTAGCAGGCAGAACACAGACAAAGACCAATGCTTCTGGAATGCAGCTCTTTGGACAGATGTTTGGACAGAGGTGAGAGCAACAGGCACAAATTGTACTTTAGTAAGATTAGCATTACTTTAAAATGTTTTTGCTCAAATAATAGAAGTATGTGGCAAAAACGCTACTTATGTATTAAGTGACTGTTCATAACATCTGATTGAATTTGAAAAATTATGCATTCAGCCAGAAATATAAAGCGATGTTGAAATTCTGGACATGTAAAAATGAGCAACATGAATACAAAACAACAAATTCAGGAAGAAGCAGCAAACCTTTTTAAGTCAAAGTTTTTGCTACATAAAGCTTGTAAAGACAATACAGTACTATACATTTATATGTTAGAAGAGTATAATTTTTTTCAGTAACAGTATATGGAGCCTAGGTGGAAGTTCAACTGAAGAAACTGAATTACTTACCCTCATCCAATCAGAGGCTGATCCGCCTCCGACGGAAGCCAATCAGCTCTGAATCGCACCTCCACAAAGCCCAATCAGCATCCAGAGTTCATCTTAAATGGTCATCAAATCTACAACTCAGCCTGCTACCCAGCCAAAGTGCAAGCAGAGGTTGCGCTATGTCGGATTTTGACTCAGATGACCCCGATTCAACCCACCTCCATCCCCTTCTCCACCATCGTAGCCAAGCTCCATCTGGCTTTTTCATGGTGCTCCTTCAACCTCGTCCCTATCAGAGTGTCATTCCTCCCAGACTCTTACTGAATTCCCTGTCACATCTCAATCGGTCCGGCAGAAGACCGCCATGTTGAGCCTTGTTCTGCCAGAGGTTTCTTCCCAAAGGGGAGTTTTTCCTCTCCACTGTTGTCTTCATGGACAGGTTCATGCAAACCTGTGTTTATCCAAACTGGACATATGTCTTTCCTGGTCCCCGAGTGAAGCACTAGTATCAGCTCTCGCAGTCTACTGGATCCCACCAGTACAGCTCAAGCAGATCATCTCGCCAATCAGCATCTATGAACTGAACCAACTTTGTTTCAGGCCTGGGGGAAACATCCCTGTTCTCATACACCTGCTTATGCATATTAAAGTATAATTCAGCGTTAATGTTTCCTGCCGAGGTCTGAGTGCCAAAGTCTTAAAATAATTGTATCAATAAAATTCTTCTAATTGTCTTTTCTTTCCATGTGCCTTTTTCCAGATTGAACTACTGTTTACTGTATATGTAAACAGTAGTTTACATATACAAAGGCATAGCAAATGGAAATAAATGAAAAAATGTTTTATTTCAACCTAAACTGTAAATATGTATCTGGAGCATTTCTAGCTCATTTGTTTAGTGAAGCAAGTAGTTGTCAGTAGGGAAGTGATTAATTCTACTCACGCAAGTTAAAGAAAATAAGTTTGGTGCAGTAAAGCGTTTTTTTTTTTTTTTTTTTTTCAGAACATTACTCCAGTAAATGTAACTGAGGAAATATAACTTGTTACTATACTCACAATTCCAGCAAAAGAGCCCCGTACCAACTGTGAAGCATGGAGATGGAAGTGTCATGGTTTAGAGATACTTTTCAGTATTCTCACCATCAAACAACACACCGTGAACTCTACCATGTATAACGTGGAAAATGTTGGACCAAAAATAAAGCTGAATCAGAACTGAAACCTGCACCGTAGCAGTGACCTAAAGCAAACCAGTAAATCCACCAAGGACTGGCGGGGAAATATGACATGAAAAGTTCTGGGCCCAGCCAGAGAGAAAACCTTGATCCCACTAAGATGCTGTGGGTGACTTGAAACGGGCTGTACATGTATGAAACCCCTGAAAGGTCTCAGAGCTAAAATGTAAGGAGTTGGGCAAACTTTCCTCAGAGTGATGTCATATACTGGTAGTTGGCTGCATAAATAATCTTACTGAGGTTATTTCAGCTAAAAGGGAGTGAGACTACCCAGTAAAAGGTAGGATGTCTACCCTTTTTCCCAAGATAGAAAACTAATTTTTGTTTAGATATTTTGTTTAATGAGATTAGATATCGCCATGTGAACGTTTCTCCTGACAGAAATGGATGTAACAGGAAGTCAGAATGTAAAAAAAAAAAAAAAACGAGCTCAAGGCATTGTGGCCTTCTTTAAAACATTACAGTTCTGTATAATTCAGCAGTTAATTGAGCTGAAATTGCTGCCTTTGTTATGTGCAGCTAACTGAAATGGCTGAGATCTCTCTTTAACCAAATCACTCCTAAAGCTCAAGGGGCTCGATTTTCTCTGACTCTCAGTCCTGTTCCTTGAAGCAACGTTTCAGATGTGCACAAATGGTGCCTTTGTTGTCCTACATGAAAAGCAGAGTGAGGGCGATGCCTTCTGAATGCCGATGAGCGGCGAGGCTTCGTGTATATTCCATTTCATGTGTTCGGTTAAGAGGTGTCAGTCGGAGCGGCATGGCGGCACAGGCGCTCGTCGGGGCATTATGCATGAAGGAAACCATGTGGAATCAGGCCCTGCTAATGGGAAATGAGTCACTCTATCATGGGCAGAGTGTGCGTTGCGGCCCTGACATCATTACCCTCCTCACCACGTATGTGTGTTCACTCGGCGGCCGTATTAGCTAGGTAATGTCAATCGCTCAATCAGGCCAAATAAAGCACGCTCAGTGAGACGCTAATGCCTTTAATTATTAGAATAACTCAAAATATAGTATCAGGTGATAAGAATCCACCCATGCTGCTCAGCCACACAGACATTATGCAAATTGGGGAAGATCAAACCCGCCGAAATAATTTCCATATTATGTGACAAAAAGAGAGCATGGCCCTTCGCCATCACAGCGACTCTTACCCGTGTTATCTCAGTCACTCTTGGCAGGGGGACTGTAATTCCATTTCTTTAGTTTTCTTTTTTTCCTCTGCAAATAAAAAGAGGCAATTTAAAAGTGGCAATTTGTCGGTGACAGTTACCTGTGATGAGTGTGAAGTGATTTGTACGCTTGGAATTACACTGCGGGTCCTTTTTTTGAGCTTAAAACAACCATTTCTTCAGTGATGAATTCATTGTGCTTCATTCCAGTTAATTCAAGTTCTTTATAATTACTCCTAATTTTCGTGAATGGGGACTGAATCAAATAAAGGCAGAAAGTTGTGTTCACAACGTGGCACATACCAATTATAGTTGAAAAACCATTAATTAATACATATCAAACATGCAGACCATAAAGAGATTGAGGGGAAAAAAGAGAACGAGGCCCTGTGCTCGACTGAAATCACTGTTATTAAACAACGTCCTTTTTTTTTTTTTTTTTATCAAAGCGCCGCTGATTGGCCCTGTTTGGAGTTGCAAGAAGCCCTTTTTGCTTTAAAGTTCTTCTTTACACATAATTAACTTGCTGTAAAGCGTGTTTCAATCAATCAAAACTGGTGTGTAACAGTTAATGAGGTAGAGCTTGATTTTTTTATAACTGCCTCCAACAGCATAGTTTTCCCATTTTGCCTGTATTTTATTTTTTTTATTTTTTTTGATGAATCAGGCCCTGCATCTTATTCACGAGCTATAATCCTGAGCATTAGGGCTGTAATGAGTTCTTGTGGCACAAGGTGAAGTCTGTCTCACGAACTGCTATCCTGCTATCCAGTTGCTGTCAGCACACAACCTTCTCTGCTGAAATAGGACGAAGCTATTATTATGAACCCTGGATATGAAGGCGTGTGCTTTAAATTCGATACCCTGTTGTGTCTGTTGAGACTCTAATTTTGACGTGAGAAAGGAAGTTGTTCTTACTCCGTGTGAGTGGTCACAAACACAGAACCTCGAGGGTCAGCGTCCTGTAACTTTTAGGTGTGTCCCTGCCCCACATGCCTGAATCAATTGGCTAAACGTCCTCACTAGCATGCAGTCAAGCTCTACAGAGTCCTGCTAATGAACTTATATTGGAGTCAGATGTGTTGAAGTAGAACCCTAATAAGCCAAGCACGCTTCAGATAATCTGCAGTCAGTGTAGAATAATTCAGTGCAGGTTTCTATGGTCCGTATTGTGTCGTTTTTATGCTCATCACATTTTTACGCGTTTCTCATACTAAAACAAAGCACTGAAAATACAAATTCTTTGCTTTTGACTAAAAAGAATAAAAGCTTTATTCTGCCTGACCTGCATTTTTCTAAATCCTTGTGTAGAGTAGAATTGTTCAGGTCTAAGTATGATCCGTGTAAGTATTTGCTATTTCTTTTAAAATTGGAAGAATAAATGCTGTCCAGATGCTTAAAAAAAGGAAGAGTTGGCTTCCTGAAACAGATGCTAACTTTAGTGACATTAGCAGCTAGCGGTTAGCCCGTCACACTAGTCTCATTGAACTTACAAATCATTTGCACTTTTTCTGTCAGTGCATTAAGATTCTGTCTTCTACTGAGTACCCAAAATGAGACCACATGAATAATTAACAAAGGGTGAACGCTTCTTCAATATTGATGTAACAAAGAGTTGCTGCTGAGCAGACAAGAAGTCTGTCAACTACGTCAAACGGGACAATTCAAACATTACTTCCTTTCCTACCCAAAAACAGAAAAATGTAGGATTCACCTTCACATGTGGATTCTTAGGCTGATACAGAAAGTAGAGCTTCGCAAGATTCACTTTGACAAGTAATGCTGTTGTGCTTTGATATCATGAGATCTTGTGCCACAATTCCTCTTCCCCCTCCAGTACATGGTAGAATATAGAAATAGAGACACATTCCCTGAAAAGATAAAAAAGCCTTTTAAGCACTGTGAGAAACCAGGAAGTGTTAGCTGTGTGTTATCATCTGATTTGTTGCTTTCTATCAGCTCTGAACTTAGGGACCCGTCTTACAATTTTTTAAAGAATCTGACCTGCAGTAGATTACTTTAAGTTCAAAATCTAAAAGATTTAAACTGATCAAACCTGTACTGGACATTTCAACAATAAATTGGAATTATTTAAACCAAGAAATATCCAACCTTTATTTCATTTGTGAAAACACAAAAGGGAGAATTTCTCAATGTTCCTTTTAGTATTGGACCAGCATAAGGACCACGATGCATTTACTTGTCAAACGTGGACTGGGTGCATTGTGCACTAATTACAGTCTTTTTAAGCAACTTTTAAGATTTGTGAAATCTTTTTTTCGATTTGTGAAAACCCCCAAAAAATCTTCAGGTGGTCAGGTTGTGATCATTCTTTCCAACCCGAGCACGTGTGACAACATCAGAAAGTCAAAGGGAGTTGGTTTGCATGACTGCTGCGTAAGTCACTGCTTCAAGTTTATCAGGCAGTCTTTGCCGAGCCTTGCGGCGTGCAACAGCACACAACAGTTGCTTTGTTTTGCAGGTTTTGCAGCGCAGATATTTCACACACACTGCAATATATTAATATCGCTAACAATAGAAAAGCTATCAGGGGAATCTCAATAATCTCAAGTCTTTTGTGGCTCCTGTGAAAGGCTCCAACATCACAGAGAGGCTTCATAATAGACGACTGCTGTGCACTGCCTCTGGATGAGACACGGCTAATCGCCTCTGCCTCTTTGTCTGTCTGCCCTTTAGCCGAGCAACTGCAGGTACTGCAGAGTGCTGCACAGCGCTGCCAAGGGAAAGCCAGAGCACGGCAGCAGGGGGTGAAGGAGGGTGGGGGTGAGGTAAATGCTAAATGTGCCGCTGCAGCTTCCAGGGTGATATTATTGGAGATTACTTGTAGCAGACTTAGCAGCATTGAGCCAGAGTGTCAGTTTTCTTTCTGGTCTACAGAAAAAAAAGGGGGGGGGGGGGAAAGAATCTTCTTCTATAGCAACTGGCACAATCCACCCGAGGCACCGTGCCTGGCCAATCCCTTCATTCTGTTTATTTCTATTTTATCCACAATGCAGCAGCCAACACAAAGTCAAACATTTATGTCCCCTGCTGCAAAATGGATTTTTCTCTGAAGGCGTGTGACGGGAACTGATCAAACCAGTAATCTTAACCAGATGGAGGAATGAGCTTTTGAACTCTAGAGGGCAACATGACAGGTAAATTACTGACGTTTATTTCTTTAGAAAGCAGTCGCATCATGATTCAGGTGAGCAAGAACTCCACTCCACCAGGAGAGTGACGGGTGGGTCTCTGATTTGCATCTGACTGAGAATGTGACCAGCAGGATGAGGCTCCATGTCCTTAAAAGCAGCAGTGCACCAACAGCAGGTTGCTCAAGTGCGAGCCTCCAATTTAAGCCTATTTGCTGTTTGTTAGAAAGGTTTTTATAAGCAGCTGGACAATTAAGTTATGCAGTTAAGAACACACATAATAATAATAGGAATACGAAATACATTTAATAGACAAAACCAGCAAAAACATGTATATAATGGAATTAAGCTAACATCTCTTCTGTATCAATTTATAAGCTCTCAAAGATATTAAGTATCTTAAATTAAAAGTAGCCTCATATTATCCTCAGCTTTCTTTTGTAACAATTAAAATCATTTCAAAGAAGATGAAAACAAGCCAATGGCGGCTAAAGTAATTTTACTTATGAAAATCTAGTATTCACTGCACTTGCCTCAAATCTGCTGTTGGAAAATGATTTCTAAAGCAATCTAATCAGCCTGCTTTAATGTCATTTTAGATAGTGCTTTCTTCTCAATTCTCAGTTTCTCAAGGAGCTTCATGACAAGAAGTTGTCTCAGCAGTAAAATTCCCCCTTGGTGTACTGTTGTTTGTATGAGTACTCAGGCCGGGTCCGCAAAAGCTGGGCCCCCGCCGAGTGGACTTTGGCTCTTGGGAATGTGGGGACTTAGCTGAGCTGAGCTCTGGTGGGCATCCTTCCTTCCTGACCTCCCTGGGGTTAGCTTTCCAGGTAGGGTGGTAATGTGACCTCCCACTCTTGGTCCTTCTGAATTCAGGCTATTGGTGTCTGACTGGCATGTTTGGGGCTCCTTGGGAGTCTCGTCAGCTCGGTGCTGGGTGGTCCAGCTACTGGCAGTTTCTGCAGGTCAGGGACCTTGGTGCCCTGCGTCTGACCCTGTGTCTCTCTGGCCTGGGGACTGATCTTGTGCTTCACTGACCGCCTACCTCTGTGTGGGATGTATGGTTGAGCCAGAGCCATGTCCACCTGCCCTTTGCTGCTCTTGGGTGCATACACACAGAGCAACAGACAAATAATCCAAAAGGTTGAAGGTCATACAAACACAGGTTAGTAATACAGCAATGCAATTTGCATTAGTTTCCTTAGATAGGAAACATTTTGACCAATCTGTCTGGATGATTTGTTTGAATTTGACTTTGTAAAGTGTCTTGAGATGACATGTGTTGTTAATTGGCGCTATAAAAATGAAATTGACTTGGTCGGAGCTTCGCAGCAATTTGATGGGAAAGTCATGAGTCAGACAGGAAGAGAGAGAGACATGTTGGCAACGTAAAACACATCCGTTCCGAGGAAAATACAAAGTAAAGTGTCTGAACCGCAAGATAAGATGTATGCAATTTCCAGCCAGGTCCGTCCCCATATAAGTTTGTTCTGGAAACACATGGCTCGCTGCGGAAGAGATTACAGGTTAGCAGGGGACCAATGTGCATGGATATTTTAGGGCTTGAGTGGAGGAACGTCTTAATCGTATTTTTGGAACGTTTGAGCTGAGGAGATTGAGCAGGATCCGGAGAAGGTTTTAACTTACTGACTGCAGAATGGACATCCAGGAGTTGAACAGTTAGAGGAAGGAGGAATTCTTGCTTCTTGAAAGTTTGAACAGAGAGGAGACCTCCTGGGGAATTCTTGGAGGGAGCCTTAGGGAGGAACACAGAAAATAACTTTAGCATATAAGATAAGCCCAAGAGAACTGATACTCAAAGTATCAGCAACAAGAGGTACCACTTAGGTAGACACTGCGGCATTGAGTGATCGGGTGCCAGCTCCCTAGATTCTTCTGCAGCTGATGAGGGCAATGGGCCTCATGTGAGAACACCTCTCCCACCGGGCACCTGCAACTTTCAGGAAGGAAACAACACCACACACACACACACACACACACACACACACACACACACACACACATACAGATCCTGACACTTGTGTGATATGTCCTCTTTCATGCTAGTAATTATTTAACCAGTAATTATTTGAAAAATATATAAATAAATGCATAGAAAAAATACCTACGTAACTGCAACATTAACATGCCGGTCCCTCATTCAGTGGAACACTGTGGATTCTACACCCTTAATCCCAATATGCACGCTCTACACATAACGGGGAGCATACCCAAAGTGACACGCATACTTCAACAAAACTATAGGCTTTAATGTTCCACAGAACACAATTCCTCATATTTAGAACCCTGTAGCATGTTTTCGGACATGCCAGCATACACGGCAAGATAGGAAACCGAGTGAAAGGAGAGTCTTTGCTGGATGTAAATATAAAAGGCTCAAATCTTTGCTTTCTATTCTTTTCCTTTTTTTTCTACCCTTACCTGCAGTCATTTTTCAACCAACACGAGTTCCCCCTATCTCTATAAACGCAGTGCAGGTGTTCTCTGTGGATAAGCCAAAATCAAGCCTGGCTCTTCAGACAAAGCATTTCATGGTGGCTTGAAAATAAAACAAGAGAAAAATCAGACAGAGAAAAAGCCTGCAGGGACATTGAATGACCAAACTCCAGCAAACTTTCACAGAAGCAAAGATGGAAGCAAACAGTGATTTGTTTAGTTTTTTCACAGCATGAAAACGATGGCTCCTTGGAACAACTGACTGTGTGCTAACGCAATGACGAAATTCTAAAATAATATGAAAAGAGCAACGTTTGGTGACTCGGGCAGGCTCACTGAGGAATTTTGTGAAATATCTGTTTATCAACTGAGTAAATTTTCCTCTTTTTTAGACTCATTTCACCCTCATTGATTAAAAACCTTTTTTTGTCCAAATTCTAATGTGTCCTCCTCCCTCTGCACATAGAAAAGTGAACATCATTTGGTGGTGTTAGGTAGAGAGAAAGGAACAGTGCAGCAGATGTGTTGCCAGCTCCTAGGAGCATCTGTTTATTAAACCCATTACTTTTGAATAAATGTGTCTCTTTGTCACTCAGCTGCTCAAAGATGCTGGGATCCAATCTAATAGGGTTACATCTCAATTGTCTCTTTTTCTATGCAACAATTCTAACAATGGAAATATCACTAGACCAGTAGATACAGTACTTTTGACATGCATTATACAGGAAGTGCAATGCAGGGGGGGGAAAAAGCAGGTAGTTGTATATGTATATGTTTGTCCCCACTGAATACTAACCACTACTGAGCTTTCAGTTGTTTTGCAATAGATAGATTACAATTCCAGTATAATGTTTATATAAAACAGGTAGGAAAAAAAAACACCTTTAATAATTTAAAACGTCTCACTTTAACCTGAATGTTCTGGCTCAGTATTAGCGAATCCTGTCTGCCAGGTTGCAACCTATACCATACCTATAGTGTAAATACAGCTCTATACAGTATGCATCAGTAAACTACAGTCTTATAATTTTACAGATATTTCACTTGTATAAAACAGAGATGCCAACTTGAGTGTTAGAGACTGACTGAAGTTGCAATGAAGGTGCAGAAGTTAAAGACTTCAGGCTTGACCCAGACTTGTGCACTACATACCTGACTTGGACTGTGCGTGTTGTACTGTGGCACGATGTGCTTAATTAGCCGGTGAAGTTGGTGGATTATGGCCTGTTAATGGCTCACAACAATCTGTTCTTGTTAGCAGTCGCTTCACAATAATGACTGCATGAATGTCTCTCCAACTGAGCATTATTGTGTTACACAACTTTGGATCATTTAAGAACAAAACAAACATAATTTACCTCTGAACATTCACTCGATGTTGAGCCAACTGTGTCATTACAATGACACTATTATTAAAATATAACAGTGTAATACTAGAAGATAATTATCACAATTATTAATTCAGACCTAAGAACAAGATGCTGGTTGAGGATAGGGGTAACATCCCACAGCAGTGTGTGGCCAAGCATCAGGAAGAGGTATCAGGCTGTTTGTTGTGTATGGGTCTCCCCGACAATACTGAGGGCACTGTTTGTTATTTGAATAGAATATATATTTAAATTGCCAATGCGTCTTTTCTTTAAACTTACAATAAACAAGACCAAACAAAAGTAGTATATATACTAGTCAATAGTAGAATAAGCTGTTCGGCATTTGAAAAGGGCTATTTCAGATTTTCATGGGTGGAATCCATGGAAGAACCTGTATATTCATTTTGCAAATAAATGTATTTGAGCACCATTGAAAAGGAAATAAGCTTTCCAGTAGTGCACTATTTTTTTTATTTATTTTGCCATGACGCAATGTCACGACAATTGTATACCTGACCGAACATAAATTTCCTTTCTTTTTTAACAACATTTTTAATGCATTAGGTTGTAAATTTGAGATTAAAAGTAAATTATTTTAAATCCAGGCAATTCAACTGCCCAACAGAGCACTTTCTTTTTACAGCACACAAATGTATAAAAACTATTGTATGCATAAAACATTATTTCTATATTTCGCAAATAGTGTTCTCAGACAATCTACATCATTTTTACCTCTTGCTCATTAATCATCTGCATGTTGAGATGGTTAATGCTTAATGAGGTGATTAATACAGCTTCAGATATGGGTAAACTATCTAGATAAATAAAAAACGGAATTACATGTCACCGTATTATTACTTGAGTGTATAAGGACGTTTTAACTTCGCTGCGGAAAATGTGGCTTCACCCTCTAAAGCCTTGCACACTCCTGTGAACCTTTTTACAGGAAGTGAAAAGAAACTGTTGCCATGCAGTGAGACTGGACTCTATGGAGCTGCATATGTGGGGTAACTTTAACTGCTATGTAGCAGATGTAGCAACTATTGGCACTAATATGGACAGAAGAAAAATGGATACATTATGTAATTCTGAAACGTTGTATTACACATGGAACATATATTGCTTCTCAGTTTGGTTATGCAACCCTATTTTAAACATGAAAATATAACCAAACGGCACAAAGTATTTATTACGTCCCTCTGTATGTACCACTGTTTGGTTCATTAGAACTCGCGCTGATAAGTTAGAAAAATGCAGGGAACTTGTAAATAAGTCAAAACTTATAACACACAGTTTTTAATGTTAATGTTGATTAAAATTATCAAATGTTAATCAACATATGATAATGTTTCAAGCAAACTTAAATGTGCTCAATGGAACCAAATTATTTTTGCATGTCTGCAGCCAGAATATAATTAAATGAACCAAGGGTTCGTCACAGTGGACAGTCTTCACTGTCCTTTTCAGTTCTCTTGAAACTTCAGCGTTGCATCCTCTTTCCTTGCTTTCGGTGCAGTGTCAGCCTCCTTCTTTTGAGCCACAGTGTCATCAATTATGAATTTGTTTTTCCACCGCATGATAAGACGGTGCGAGAAAGTGAGAAGAGTGTGAATTACATAAGGCTCATAGCATGGTAAACCAATATGAAGGTGTCAAGATACCAACTGACTTGTTTTAAAAGTTTTAACAGCAGACATGAAAGCTTCCCAGGGTCATGCGTGTGTTAAATCAATGCTAACAGACTAAGCTTAAAGACCTTATCTGTTTACAAGTTGGAAGCATCAGCCTGCTTGTGTCAGGGTTGCTGACATAATTAGAGATACACCAATCAACCAGCCTGAAATCAGCATCAGTCATTTCTCCCCTGATTCCTTAACATAATGAACAACAAGGACCTAAAGTCCGTATCAATCCAGATGCTGGACACCACCTTGCATTCCTCAACCACTCAGGCACGGGACCATGAGCAACTTGCAACCTGTTCTTTTTTTTTCTTCTCTTCATTCATCTCTTAGCGTTGTTAAGGCAACGAGGCAGCATCCCTAAGAGAGAAAAAGTTATTTTTTAAATGCCATCAAATCCATTGTGTGCCCAATGTAAAACTATAACAATTAAACAGAACATATATAGAATTTTGCATCAATACTCATCTTCATGTATGATTACCACAGCGTGAATTAGCGAGATGCTAGTTGGCATCAGATTTGTAGCTTCTTATTCAGTAGCTGGGTAAAGAGCTGTGTCATTTGCTGAACTGCCAAAACAAAAACGCTGAATGAGATGCTCTCTGTGTGATTGTTTTCCAACCGAAAAAGCCATAAACGGATTTTTCAGCAGTTAGTAAATGGTGGTTGAACAGTATTTTGTCTGTTGTAAGGACAAGGAAACCAATTGCAGCGTCAAAAATAATTAAATGATGTGCTTCAAAAAGCCCAAAAAGCAATGAACTTCTCCTTTCTCTGTATCAAAGCCACAATTATGTGTATTTAGTTGGCCCTGAGTACCCTAGCAACCAAGATTAATATTATGATTGTTTGTACCTATTAAGTATTTTGAGGGGTTGATAGGTGTAAATACAGTATGATTCGGTTAGTTGCTTTATGCTAGTGTTCATTTCATCAATCTGTTCATTTAATATAGAAATAAGCCATTAAGACCCCTTAATCTAAACCTTATCACACAATGTTCAGATTCTTGTTTCAATGGTGTTGGAAGACATGATACCATAGGAAAGTAATGCTCTCACATCCCCTTCCTATGGATTTATCACTGTAGCCCATAGTATTTGATCAGCACATACAGTAAAGCAGTCTGACACAGATATTTTGGACATCCCTTACTGTCTGAATGATTTCCAGATGTTCAGTTGTTCCTTTTACTAGGAATAAAAGCAGATGGTAAAGTCAGACAAACAGTAAATGACATGGAGGGGACGTAGCAGGAGACTTTGAATTCCACACCACTGATTGTAACATGAGGCTGCACAGTGGCTCAGTGGGTCCTGGGTTTGAGTCCTGCCCTTACCCTGGGTCTTTCTGCAGGGAGTTTGCATGTTCTCCCTGTGCATGCATGGGTTCTCTCTGGGTACCCCAGCTTCCTCCCACAGTCCAAAAACATGCACACACTGATCAGAATAAGTCCACACTACACTTGATGTTCCATTGAAATCTCCCTATTTCCTCAAGTCTAGACCCATGTTCTAGACCCAGATATTGATGCAAGCTGTTTTTAATCAAAAATGTTGTCTTTTCCTGTTTCAAAAATGCTTATATACAAATGTTTGACTATTACTTTTTGGTGTTAGCTTATTTAAAGAATACAACTATATTTTAGCTGCTGGAAGTTCTGGTTTGCGGTAACAACCCCCTATTCGTCATATAGATGCTGTTGTTCTGACCGGTGCAATATGGAGGTCTCTCTTTCTGGCAGTCTTACACCAGAATACTTTGGATGGGAAAAGAGCCAACAAAGATAAATGTGTAGTTTATGTAACCGTCTGGGTCGGATATGATTCATTTGAAGTTAAACAGATTAAAACATGAATATTTCTGAGACACAAGTTTACAAGACATCAGTTTGGTGAAGTATAACCCTGTGTTGCGCAACAGCCCCCCTCCCTCCCATCCTGTGGGAAAAGTAGTTTGTGATTTATACTTGCTAAACCAGAGCACCTGTGTGTTTCGTTTCCCAGAAACAGCTTCTGCTGGTGGTCATTGCCTCTCCTCTGTAGTAGCTGGATGGATTGTTAGCCATCGTTACAGAAACACCATGCAGCCAGCCCTCCATATTTTCCATTCTGCTATTTGCGTTTGTTTCCAAGCCAAATCTGCTCTCCCTCAGACATGTTTCAAATTCCAGCTGTCAGTTAGAGATGTTTTTTTTATTTATTTTTACTTTTGTTGTGCCATTGCTTGTTTCATTCATGTTACTGTAACAGCAACGGCTCACAAATGTCTTACTACGCTTCGCCAGCTGGCTGCGGGGCCACAAGGTTTCCATATTTAACCAAGGTATTTATAACAGCACAGGTGCCAATCACATCAGCCTAGAGGCAACATAACTAATGTGTGAAGGTGGTGGCTATTATTAATAATCACCATAATTACAGCGGAACAAGGAAAGCCTGAGCCTTACTGCTCCACTGAGTTTCATTCCCTTGTGGTTTGCACGCTCAGCATTAACTGAAAACCTTTCACCTTGAAATGTTCTCCTGGTAGTCATAGGGGGAGGTACTTGTCTTCCCCAAACCTTCTGGAAAAAAAAAAGGATGGAAAGGGAAATCCTCAGCATTCTGGTCTGAACCTCGCTGAGACAGGGCTGAGACAGCTGATGCTAAATAGATGTTTATTGACATCGATATACAGTGTTGTGAAAAACAACAATGAGTACACCAGAGGAAGTTTGGCATGCAATTGTTACATTTTACTCTGACACCGTCTAAATTAAGCGGAGTGTAACCGACGGCCTTCATAAGTCACCTAATTAGTAAATAGACTTCCGCTGTGTAATTTAACCTTTTGTTGGATCCAGTCCAGCAAATACAGAAATAATTGATAAACTCACAGATTAGAAACTCAGCTGCTGGGATTTAATGAAATAACTTAGAAAACAGCATTAAAATGACCATTTTAAGAATCCTTTGATACAGTGAGGAGGAGACTAACTTACACATGGTGCTGAAGTTGATGAATGGAAGCCAAACACAGGTTCTTGCTCCGATAAAGAATTATTATAGTGTCACTTAGATACTAATCTCCTTTTGAACATTCTTAGCTTCTCTGGGAGTGTTTTGATTTTTTTTTTTTTTTTTTTTGCAAATTTGCAAAAAATGTTTTTACATAATTCTGTAAACTGACTGTTATATGTCTTTTTTTACTAAAACATTTAGATTTTATCAGATGTTAAGGACCATTTGCACACTTTTTAGTTTCTCAGGAAGTGTTTGACACATTGAACTTGACATTTTATTTTCAGAATGTACCATATTATCTATTAATAATAGCACAGTATTTTTTCTTTCTGATAAGTCTCTTTCTTCTACTGTACAGCTTGACCTTAAATTCAGCTTTTTCTTTCCATGATGTGAAAACATGCAGTTTGAGGGTCTTCTCTAGAAATTCTCATTCTTCGTTTTTTCCATGGATGTCTTTGTTTTGTGTGTGTGTGTGTGTTTTGTGTGAATTTTTTTTTTTTTTTTTTTTTGTGTGAATTCTGAACCGTTGTCTCACCAAACATTGATAGTGGTTGCATAATGTCAATAAAGACTCTTGTCATTATGCAAGAGTCTTTATGATTTATGATTCTTGTATGCATTAAAAAGTCCTTGAGAACATTTCTGACCCAACAGAGATGTTTCATTCACAGACATGTCGTAGAACGTTTAATCTGCAGCTTACTTTAGAGTAACTTCTTTTCTGATAAACCAAACAGTTATGACCTATTTAATGCCGTGCTACATCGGTGCTCTACTTACTATTGTAAATATTTTAATCTCTACTTATCCTCCTGTGAGGGCAACCAGCCCTCAGGGAAGTAGGATATTGAATTAATTACCATAATCAAACAGCATGATTAAACAATGAATTTATAGAAAATAGTAAATATGACCCCCTATGGTTATAATGCATGCATAAATATATATTAATGGGGTTCAGAATACCACTATGCATTGGTAACTACAAATAGAACTTTACTAAAATCCCTAAGAAAGCCACTAAATCAGTCATTATTTCGGACATTAGGAGCATGAATTAGTTTCCTATAGTAGTTAATGTATAGTGACACCCTGCTCTACCTAAATAATCAGATCTCCAGAACAGCTGATAATAAGTGAGGACCACCTGTGGGACTCCATTCTCATGACTTCATAAAGCATGCTGGATACTGCTCATGCATTATTCATTCTTTCTGCAATATCTTATTGACCTTTCTCAAGGACATTTGGTCTAGCATTCATTTTGTCAAAATTTGCCAATCAGAACTTCCCATTTGAACAGATGCGAAGTATAAAGTTGGCATATAGGGGTGTCTGCTGCAAACTGGGCTGAGAATGAGATGTATGACTAAAGAAACCTAATGATACTTGTCTGGTGCTAATGCAGCCAAAGGCTGATAGCAGGTGCTGTTCTTGACTGATGACAAGAGTGGATCCAGCCATTAGGAACTATTAGATAGCATAAATCTGTGAAGTCCTATTAGAGAACTCAGTGTAATTTCAATTTTAAACACTTTACATACATTTTTATGGTTTATTCTGGTACTATTCAGTTTTAGCACTGGTTATAAAGGCAAGAACAGCTTGCAAGTCCACCTTCAGCAACAATACCTTAAAGCAATGATGTTGTTTTATGTCTTCATTTTTCACATTGCTGTAGTATAATTTTGAGCCGCTGTTCTTTGGTTTAATTTACTGAGGCACATGCTGTTCAATCAGCATGAGTTCTGGACTTTGACTTTGTCATCGCAGTAACAGGTTGTTTTTTATGTTGTCAATTTCAGTATTGTGTATTATTGTGCTATTGGTGATGCAGAATCAAGCTGTAGCGGACAGATGAACTCACATTGGACTCCTGAATAATTTGGTATACAGAGAAGTTTCATGGCTGACTTGTAATTGTAAGGGGTTCATCTCTTGGGGCTTCAAAACAACCTATATTACTATACCTCCAGTCCCATACTTCACTCTAAACATGTCACTGTGCATTATTGCCAACAATCCATTCCTTTCTTACAGCTGACCATAGGCCATTGTTCTAGCAGCGCTTTGGTTCAACCAAATGCATTTTTGAAAACCCAAATGTCATCCTCTTAGACAAAAGGGACCCAAAAGCAGAATTACAGTCAACTGCACACACACATACACACACACACACACACACATATATATATATATATATATATATATATATATATATATATATATATATATATATATATATGTGTGTGTGTGTGTGTGTGTGCTCAGGACTCTAAACAAATAGCTATATGTGAAAATAAAAGAAGGTTTTAAAAACATATAGTACTACTAGTTTTTTTTTCATGACTTGCATAAACTTGTTTGTTTGAATGACTCAAATGTGCTGACATAGGTAAAAACAAGTGAGAAAAATCAAACTTTGGAAAGCCCCTCTAAAGCCTTTGGCTTGGTTGTGGGAAGGTATCTGTCTGCGCTGACGCGACCCACAGCAGAGTGAAGGATAGTGGGGATTCAACCAGACAGCCAGGCAGTTGCCCCCAGTCCCCCAGAAAGTTAACAGCACAAAAGTTCAGAAGAGGCTAAATTATTCTTACAAGCAGGTCAAATGCAGATTGATTAAAGTTTTCAATCATATGGCGAGATGGCACCCTATACTCTTGGTGTGGCAGACCTATCATTATGATTGGCAGCGTGAGTTTTACCGATTCTCTCAATCTGGACACCTGTTATTAAGGTTGTAACAACACATCAATCCATATATCAATAAAATCATTAACGATCAAATTACATCGATGCAAAATGAAAATATCGATCATATCGTCTTTTTTTAAGACACTTCTTTTTTTTAAATTCACACGGCATGAGACTGTAGTGAACACGTGATCTATTATTAATATTAATATATTGAAATGAGAAGAATCCTGTTTTGTGCAGACATCCAACCTTTTCCTTGTCCTTTGTTGTACTAGCCGCTAACCGTGCTGTCGTCTGGCTGTGTTTCTAGACGTCTGGACGGAGTTGTTTTCGACTGCGGCTGTAGCATCCGCTGGATCCAGCTGTGGCAGCAGAGGGGAGAGGCGGGGCTTCATACGCAGCAGCTGTACTGCAGGAACGGAGCCTCCAAGATGCGGCTGCACAACATGTACATCAACAACTGTGGTAAGGAAGTGGGGGTGGCGGGGCAGAGGTGGCATACAGGAAGGAAAAACAGAGAAGAGAGAGCAGCAGGGCTGGAGGGGAGAGGGGAACAAAGAGGAAAGTGAAGGAAAGGGTTAAAGGACACGGTGGGGGTGACACATAAAGAGGAGGAGGTGTGACAGAGTTCAGAGGGTGAATCTGATGTGAGGAGCTGCATGTTGATTCTGACAGAGGCTGTAGACTTTACTCTGTTATCTTCTTGTGGTGACTCATCCCGAAGCATCTCACATGAGTGTGTGTTTGAGGATGATAATCTGTCACTCTTTGGCCAATCTTTACCATGTTTCTTAAAACAGGTTAATAGATTTGATCTGGAAATATTCCGACTTTAAAGCCATGCTTGTTAACCTGATTACATGCCACTGTTGTGTTTTGCGTGTTTGCACCTACAGATTTACCAGAGATCAGCGTGAGCCACAGCAGCGTGCTGGTGACGGAGGGGGAGAACGTAACGGTGAGCTGCAACGGGTCCGGATCCCCGCTGCCTGAAGTGGACTGGACTGTCAGTGGCCTGCACTCCATCAACACCCACCTGGTCAGAAACACACAGATTTAAACAACTAATGCATTCAAAAGTCAGATTTTTCCACTCAAAAATAGACTGCCCAAACCTGGAAACATCTAATATGGCTGCCACGCATCTATAACATAGTAATAGTTGAAGGTAGAAACTTTGTGTCACCACTTCTGATGGTCTGTGTCAGAATGTTTGACACACACTGTGCTCTGCAACATCTAATTTTTGACCATGTTTTATCATGTTGTCGGCTTATATTGCTGATACTAGTTGCCTCTACAGCAATGAGAAAATTCCCAGTGGTTTTGGACAAGAAGGTGTTTTTTTTGGTTGGGACATCATTCCCAGATCCAAGCTCCGACTTCCAATGTGAATTCAACGCATCTTAAAGGGAACTTAACCAAACAACAAACATGTTCATAAAGTCATAAAGTCATAAAGACAACTTTGTTATGCTAAGATAAGAATAATTCCTTTATTGTTCCGCAATGGGGAAATACGGGGTGTGACAGTGGCAAACACACACTGTTACACACAATCACCTGCAATTAAAGGGGGAAAAAGAACTAGTCTGATCTAAATTAGCTCTAAAGAAATGCAAAGAATAGAAGATAAAAAGTAAATGCCAATGTAAATATTGCACAGTGGAAAATATTTAACAGTGGAAAAGACTCCAGCATATTTACATAACACACCATAATAGAATATGCAATATGCATGACAGTGCAACAGCATCCCGAAGTAGCTAAGGCGTGTGCAAGTTACCTTTGCATCTGGGAACAGCATAAATGATTAATGATCGGATCAGAACCCGTGCAACCATAATCCAGTTTTATTAATCACAACAGCAAAACCAAGTTGTTTTTATTTATTATCTTTTTCTTTTAAATGATGTTGCAATTTTTGTGATCATTTAGAAAAACCTTCCCACTCTGCTTTCAGGGTAAAGATTCATAGAATAAACTTTTCTTTTCTGTTGTTTTTTTTCCCCAGAAATGTGTTACTACCCTTATTCAAGTTCAGACCAGGGTTCAGCAACCCTTTTTGAAACTAAACGCTACTTTGAGGATGTTGAGTAACACAGAAGGCTACTTGTTGAATACAATCTTTTGACCTTGATCTGAACACTCTTAAGCTTTATTTTGAAGCACCCACCTCATTCCCTAAGTATAAATTAGACTTTATTGTTGAAGAGTGTCCTTGAGCTGTTTTTTAATAACCAACATACTGGAGTCCCTTCTTCATCAGTGGTTTAGCTCAATGA
This sequence comes from Fundulus heteroclitus, assembly GCF_011125445.2. Taxonomy (NCBI): domain Eukaryota; kingdom Metazoa; phylum Chordata; class Actinopteri; order Cyprinodontiformes; family Fundulidae; genus Fundulus; species Fundulus heteroclitus. Next base: position 20,130,543 of record NC_046364.1, on the reverse strand, counting down.
GCAACATAGAAGGTGCTTTGTTCAAAATCTCTACACAATAAGATACCGCTGCTTGTATTTTGAAGATTATCTGTAATTCTGTTATTCTGAAAGTCTGCATTACAAACCCTGTTGAATAGATATTCAAAACCTGTCCTAGCAATAACCCAGCCTATGTATGGAATCATTTCAAATATTGACATTTTTGTGTTTTATTTTTGAATGTCTAAATTACTTTTCATTGTTACTATAGGTCCAATCGGGATTGGAAACAATTTTTTGTGAAAGTCATGTCAGGATGTGTCTCTTTAGACGAGTTTCTGTTAACTTTGTTTTGAAAGCATAAAGAAACAGCAATGTCCAACAACATTAGTAAATCCTTGTTCAATACACATATTTATGATAACTACTCACTATAATTATGAATAATCGTCAATGCTAATATTTTTAGATTTAAATGTCCATCCAAACTTTGAATGTTTTTACAGCCCTTATCACCTTCTTAGCTTTACTCTGCAACTTGGGACTCATGAGGTTAAGTTTCTCAGTGATGTCTGCCAAAGATTTGAGGGGTGGTATGCACATTGCATTGTATAAACTCTGATGTCACCCAAAAGCGACAGCACAGCAAAACTCCTGTCCTGCTAACATGTTGAATTTCTGCCCCCAGAAATCACATCTACACCCATACAACCTTTGCATCCTGGTGGCCCTTTCTGAATTTCCTGGATTTTTTTTTTTTTTTTTTTACAAACGTGCCCTGCGGGTAGCTCCTGTTGTCCCTCGGGGCAACCTGCTGCTTGCAGGCTCCATGTTAGCTACCTCTGCACTGGACAGTGCTGTGCAGTGTTTGAACTGTTTGTAACCTTTGATTAGCGGGGAACAGTTGGATATTATTTCTGAATGAGGCTGTGAGCCTCCAGATGGACAGCTCTGACCTGAAACAGAATGATCACATGACAACCGTCGTTAGCACAGCTTGGCAGTACTCTCTGTGTGAGTGTGAAGCACAGGTTGAGCTTTCTTCAGTAAAGCAGGGACATGACTGCTAAAAGCAAAGATTAAATTTAGTCCTATTTTCTAAAAGATAATTGATTTCAACCCCTGAATCTGTGGCTGTGTGTTTTCAGATGACTTCAGAAACTGAAAAAAAATCTGAATCTGCAATCCTGTGTATGCTTATGAAAGCAAGAGCAAATGATTCCTCATTCTCCAGATCCAAAATTGTTAGCATTTTGCAGATTGGTAGTAAGTTGATTTTTAAATAAAGTGCCCAAATTGGGTTTAAAGTAATTTTGTTGATTTTGTAATTTGCATAATTCTAACCTTCAATCCAACTCAGGGAAATTGGTAGACTCACAGCAAATAAAAAAAATGTCTTCACTCAGCGGAAAACAGGGAAATAAAATTCAGAAGGGATTTAAATCCTGAGGAAGAAAACCAAACATGTAACTAAAATTAGATTTTAACGGTTGCACATTCAAAAAAACATTTTGCAGAGTGGCTCGTTATCACAAAAAAAGTTTTGATTAGAGATGGACTGATGCTTCGTAAAATTCCAATAAAGTAAAAATATTTAAAATTACCCCAACATACATAATCTGGCCAAATTTGCCAATTTTCAACAACATGGAAATTTTCTATGAAATAACAAACATTACTTGGGACCCAGGATGGTTAATTAAAATAATACTTCCAAATATGTTTTTGCTATCGATTCAGCATCTGTACTAAACTGTACAGACAGTTTGTGGCTGAAGAGAGAGCAAATTCAACCTGATTAAAAAAAATGAAAAGGTGCAAACTGCACTGATTGGCTAGAATTCACGAGCCAGACTGCTTCTGCATATATGCTGCACACATTTTTCATTTTGGAAACAATGTGCAACTCTAATAAATTATGCTATTACTGTTAGTCCTAAACAACTCTCAATCCCAGTCTGCAAAAATAAATAAATAAATAAATAAAAAGAGGGGTCACTCCTGGCTCTAAAAGCATGGACGTTACTGATCATACTAAGTTGTGTAACAAACAGCTCCGAGGCTGTTGGGGGGGGGATATCCTGTTGGCCATGCCAACTTCTTTTTACAGTCTGGTTACTATATCGATGTACACTCAATCTCAACAAGGCTGTTTCTTGTAAGAGATCTGCTCTGTGTGGAGATTAATACAGCTGACCCATTATGCTGGCTCCCTGACACAGGCCCCAAGGACATCGGCGTTATGAGAACCGCAGCTAAACAAGCAAGAAGAGACAGCAGTCTGCTGAAATTACACTGCAGCTTTTATTTGACTTTGACGTTTTTAGTGACTTTATAGATGAGGATCATTCAACCACAATGCTAAGTGCTTAAACTAAGCCAGATGATGTAGACAGCCATGCTATAATGCAGCCCTACTGCAGTTTGGACACTTTTAGGTCAAAGGTTGCAAATTAATCTAAAATATACAGTGGTGGTAACTAAGCAAAATGTGAAAATGTTCCAGAGGTATGGATGTGGTTACGAGGTTAAAGTGTCTTATAGTATCAGACCTATGTTAGTAAAATTAAATGAAATATAGTCTGCCCCTCTTGGCTACATTCTGTTTCATTTAACTTAGTTAACATTTCCTTTAAATCAGTTATTTAACTAATTAATAATTCACCTTTGTTTTAATAAAAAAAATGTAAAGCCCAGCAGTATAATAGTATGTGCTGCACAATGTTGCGTTCACAGACCTAACCACGTCTCTTCTCTCTGTCTACACCTCTGGCTCCGTTTTCGCAGTCGAATGTTTACTGGCCGAACATCCACTCCATCAACCTGACTCTGTTTAACATCAGCCGAGACGACAACAATTTCCAGCTGACCTGCATCGCAGAGAACCTGGTGGGGATGACCAACTCGTCGATCCAGCTAAATGTGCAGTGTGAGTTGGCTGTTACCTGTGATTTATTTGACCGACGGGTCTGGGGTTAAAGCTCAGGGGTAGAACCGTCAAAACGGCCCTTCAGCTTGGGTTTACAATTCTCCTGAACCTGCCACATACGGGTCGGTATGTTGACAGGGAATGCTCATTACCCATACTAATTAGTCTGAATGATATTGTAATTTGCAAAGCTGTTTATATTTAATCTCAAATGTGTTTTTCGAGGTTAAGCGGTAGCTGTGACCTGTGTTTGCAAACACTCTAGAGAAATATTAGCAGGCTGTGAAGATAAAAATTAAGTTAATTTGACAGTAGAAAGAATCCCTCTGTAACACGGCAAGGTTTGATACGATGTTTAATTACCACTGGTTGACGTTTGGCCTTTGGTAGCCATTACAAAAATCGTTATTTTTGGGCATCTTCATACCAGGATATCATGGGGGACTCAGGGTGATTTTGTGGGAATGCAAATAAAATTTCCCCTCTTCATTTTTTTGGTTTACCGTATAAGAAAAACATTTAACTGCAAAACCATTGTTAAAAACGGTGATGGAGATCTAGATTATTATTAAAGCCTTTTCCTTGACACTTTTGTTACTTTACTATCACACAATCTACCCAACCACTCTCTAATCAATTACATGTTCATACATCATATGTTGTTTCCTCGATTTGTTTAATTTTTGTCCGTACCACATTTGCTTTCTAGTTGTAAGCGAATCGCATCTGGATTCGCTTGCTCGTGAACTTTGAAAAACATTTTCAGGTGGTTCTGGGTTGAGGGCAGAGTTTAGTTGAAATTTCACTGCTTCCCAAATGGAGCCGGCCTTTTGGGGAAGCAGCCTCTGGTGGACCAACCGATGCAGACGTAAAAGCACCCTTACAGAGCGTACCTTGTGTGATGAGTTAGTATTGATCTGTCTTAGACACTGTGATAAATAAGCACGTGAAAAGCTTATAAATGTAAAACATGTACCATTCACGAGTTAACACCCCACAACCATCGACCGCTCGAGAACCTTTGTTTCCGCACACCCGGAACAACCAGCAGAACTGCATAAAGAACTGAGTATTCATGAGGGGTGATGAGGGTTGAAAAGCTGTTAGATGAGTTTCAGCTTGGCTATTTAGGTTCTCCATATGTACTAATGAATAATTTGTAATGTCTAAAGAAATATAAATATAAGGAATATTATCCCGCGCCATCGCCACAGACTGAACATCCCTCATAGTCTTCACAGCATGCAATCCTGTCAGCCTGCTCAAAGAATTCGACTGGGCTTGGTGACAGGCTGCAGGTCGCAGGTTGTCGCGTGGTGGATGGACTCACTCCGGGCCTCCGCCACATGCTAGTAGCTACCTGTCTGACACATCTTCGTTTTTAGGAGGCAGGGAGTGGTTCAGAGTTTTTTTTTTTCACTGCATAGTTTAGATAGCTAAAGTGCACTGCAGTAAAGTCAACGTAATATGTGACAATTGGAAATGCAAGTTATCCTGCCTCAATATGGAAATGCAGAGATATAACAGAGGGGATAAAAGCTCACTATGAGATATGCGTTAGATTGGACTTGGAGAACAAATTTGTCTCCAAACTAACTGAGTTCATTCAACGCAGCACTAGAAAGGTGAGCAAATATTGTATATATGTGGACGATTACGTTGCTATGTTGGGCCAAAAACATGTAAGTTGAATTTCTGACATCAGGTGTAGAGAATCACTGGTGTCCAAGTTTTTGTTACTCCGAGACATGCATGCACCTTCAGTTCCCGAGGAGCTTTGTCTGGTTTCTCTACGAAAAGGGAAACGTGTATTCAAGTGTTCATGAATACTCCAATACACTGGTTTTTAAAACCGATGTTTTCAAATCTTGAGTTTTGGCATTTCGTTATTCATCCTCTTCCTTCTTTTGTGAAACTGTATGAAAGACAAGGCTGAGGGAGATTCTGACTGAGAAATGCTGCAGTGCAGATCCATGCCACATCACGTTGTCAGTCACAGGAATGTAGCACCCTAAAGTGTACCCTGCTTTATCAGCTGTTCTACTCTAAATGGGAGCCTAATTACAAAGTGAATGTCATGCTGCGTGGAAGAACACTTGAGGCTAAAAAAAATAAGACAATATTTACAGAGAATGAAGAGAAGTAGGGTTAATGAAGATGCTGGAGAAGCGGATCAGAGAAGAAATCCTTTATTTACATTTATTATCAAATGTCTACATTTAAGGGGATTTTGAAGAAGTTTCACTTTTCTGACCAGGAAACACCAGCCATTGTTTTTATGAAGAAGTTGGTTAAAGGTGTAACTGTAAATATAATCAAGGTGTTTAAGCTGTAGTTGTGAATGGAATATTTAGATACCATAAACAGCCGGAAAGCATGAACACTGAACAAGTAAATCTCAATAGGTTGCTAAACCCAAACGTGTTCTATTCCCTAATAACGATGCAGATTTAAACATTTACACAAAATTACTAAGTTAAAACAGCAAAACTCACATATATATGATGATTAAAGTGTGTTGCATTTCAGCGAACGAGCCTGTGGCTTTGCTGTGATGTTAAGGTTGCATTAATAGCAACCTTCTGGTGTCTCAGAACCAACATTACAGATTAGAGTTTACATTTTGCTCAGTAGAAAAATAAACCTTCCCAAGGACAAAATTCACAAAATAACTGTTATATGTTACACCAATTTCTAATAGTGCTGACAAAGTTAAAGTAGTGGTAGTGTGTTAAGCAATATCACAGTTTTAACAATGACTAATAAAAGAAATTGCCCCTTATGAATGCTTATTTAAATAAATAGATTTCCATATAATTAATGGATCTAATTAGCTACATATAGACGGGGGTGTTGATTGCAAGCTGGTCCTGTTAATTTAAATTAAACTATGGTCAGCATTGCTCAAGTAAAGGCAACATATCAACCTTTAACCAATTAACTGTGTTGCTCTTGATGCCTGATAATGTTAGCCACTGTTTCCGTTCAGAAACCTTTGCTTCTGGGCTTAACACGGTGTCTTGTTGCCGTCCTTGCACCTGATACCTTGTTTTCCTGCTGGGACCAAATGTGCAGCGACATCCTTGGGAAAACATGTGACATAATGTACGACGTTCAGATCACAAATTTGCTCATACATGCTGAAAAGGCTAATCAAATTTAGCAGCACTCATCCTCCAGGGACCACTGAAGTACAAAATGTTACATCCCCGCCATCCAAGAGTAATGAGGGTATATCAAGCCGGACAGGAGGCCTAGAACCCTCTGCCGGCATGGCTAAAAATGCTAATGTGTCACGTTGTTTGCTGGGGATTAAAATTGCAGGATGGGTTGGAGGAAAACAGCTCCAATCAACCATGCTACAGGGAATAAAGGACAGATAAGCACTCAACGTGACATCTTTATTGTTGTCTCTCAGCAGTTGTGTTTTGGTTATTAAATCTTATTTGCTCACCTGTCAGAGATGTGCTGAATAAGGCTCAAACGCCTTAAACGTGAAATCACACTCCTCTGTTGCTGAGGGCGTTAATCAGTGAAGCCTGCTGGTGCAGTGATTACTTGGAATGAAATCTAGTTGCCTACCACTGAGCAAGAAGCTTATCCACATGTGAGGACATCCATGATGCAGTTTTAACACCAGACAGAACTAGCCTGTGTGAAAGTCAACCCTGTGTTTTATAAAATGATGTAAAATATTTAATACATGTACATGCATGCAGTTTTTGTGTTCCAGTGGTAATCAGTCAATCTGGCAATATATTTGCTATGATTAAGAAGCACAATCTACAGAGTTTTAATGTTATTAAACTCTAGTGCTCTTGCAAAAGTATTCATGCCTCTTGAAGTTTTATTTTTCACATTTTATTGCATTGTAACTGCAAACGTGTTTCCCTTTGATTTTATGTAATAGAGCATTTTGTAGTCCTTGATTGTGAAGAGTAAGGGAAAGACATGTCTGGAAAAGTGTGCCGTGCATTTGTATTCTGTCTCCTGAATTTATACAGGCTGAAGAGCCACCGTTTACTGCAAGTATAGCTCCAAGTTTCTCCAAGTTACTCAGATTGGATGAGTGATTGTTAAGTCTTACCACAGATTTGCAAATTAATTTAAGTTTAGACTCCGACTCTAACCATTCCAACACACAAATATTATCTTTTGCTAAACCAGTCCATTTTTTGTCTTAATGTATGAGGCTGCAAAATATTGGAGACATATGCTATGTTTGATAATGTGGGAGAATATTACAATGAGGATCTGTATTGTAATAACTAAAACAAATAGTTAATTAAACAGTATAAGTCTTTCTGTTTTGGATTCAACATAAATCACAGATAGTGAATAATATATCCAGAGACTGTAAAATAAATAAATTATTTCCATCTCAAAAACATAGTTTTATTGAAACTGCTGATTTGTCAGATAAACCTCTTAGTTGTAGTTTCTTAGTGACTTCAATGGAACATCTTGATGCCCTCCTAAAACATTTTCTATTACATTAAACAATAAACACATATTGTGTAGCCCTACTAGTGGACGACTTTCCAGCCTCCATTCTATCTTCCCGGCAACTCTGAGCTGCTTACCTGTCTCTGCTAAAGCATGATTCTACCACCTCCATGTTTCGAATGGGGTTGTGCTTTCAGAGTTTTGTGAGTTTTGCATGCAGATCAAATTGTTTACTATATTGTTTCTTCATCCACATGTTTCCTGTGCCCTCTACGTGGCTTATAGTAAACTTGAAACAAGATTTCAAGCAAGACCAAGCTAGCATGGGCTTCTAAGCTTCTTTTAGGTTTGCTTATGTCATCACCCCATGCTTGTCAGTCTAGGTAGTCACCAAGATCTTCCCATTTTTCAGATAATGGATTGAACAGCGGACTGAGAGACTTCAGACGTCTCCAAGTCTTTATTCTCAATCTGTACAATACAAATGCCTGCCGCAATTTCCAGATTTGTTATTTGTTAAAAAAATATAATAATAATAATAATACTTAAAACATGTCTACTAAACCTTCAAATTCACAATTATGAACTACTTGTTACATAAATCACAATACACCACAAAAAAAGATTGTAGTGCAATGTGGCGAAATAAGAATTAGGGGCATGTGTACTTTTGCAAGGCTCTGTGGGTTTAAAATTCCACAAATCAGACAACTAACAGCAAAGAAGTGCTTTGCAAAAGGGTTATTTAATGTCTTTCATGTACCTTAGGAATGCTGCAGGCTAAGAAGGCTTGGTGAATGGCTTGCATGGAATTTCTTTCATGGCAGCTTTGATGGGCTTATGTCAGAGATGGAAATTTATCACTTATTAATAAAACAGACAGTCTATGAGAATAATTCAGAACAGTGAGGGTGAAAGTCTCCTTTATCAAGCTCAGAAGCCAAATTATGCAGGTACATTTAGAATGCAATGAGGTGTTGCACAGTTACAAACCAAGTGAAATTGATGTAGCCAATTAGCAAGAATGTACCCTCCAGCCCACATGAAAGCTCAGCCTTGATCTCAGCGGAAAGAGTAAAGGAGAGAGAAAAAAAAATCTATCCCTGAGCAATGATAAAGCAATGATGATTTGATAACCATCAGAAAGTCTGTCTAACATCGGGCCGATGAATTACACTATAGTTCAGCTCTTACATAAGTCTATCCAGTAGAGTGGCCTTGGGCATGTTTGGGACAGACTGTATTTAAAGCCAATATTTATCAAAGGTGCCTGACATTTTTCTCTTTGCAGCAAGCTTCTTCTTGTAGAGCACAATCTATTGTGGCTGTTTGTAATGCATCACGCTACAGGACAAGGAGAGATTTGTCAACAATTCAAGCGCTCCCTGCTGGAGCCGGGCTGCTGAGACCCATGCAAGAGTGACAGATTGACTTTGCAGCACCACGTCTGCAGGGCTTCCTCTAGACGGACATTCAATGGATGTACATCTCCAGGCACTTTTTTCTTTCCTGTTGACACTCTGCTGGTGCTGCAAATTAACTTATTAATTTTTCACCACATGCTCTGATGGTAATTACATTTCCTCCCCTGTGCAGTCTATTGTCTCTGGAAATGTCATAAAATAGCTTAAACTGCTGCTCTGATTAGGGAGTAATCTGATTGACAGCGAAATTACCAGCCGTCAAGCGACATTCTCTGCATTCAGAGATGAGCTCGCTATTTTAGCGAAAGTGTAATTAACCACAATGCAAGTTCAGCAGGCACATTGTTCTGGCGCTGTCAGGAACAATAGCAGCTCTGCAGCAATGCGGACAGGCAAAGCTTACCTTGTGTTCTTTCTTCAGTCCTTCGTGTGATCTGGCGCAGCTTTCTATGGTTGACATGGTCACCCGACTCAGTGGTTCTATTCCACGAAGATGTGTAAGGCATTGCTTTAAAGAAATGCTACATTTGTATCGTGATTCAAGTCTTGGACGCATATAAATTACGCTACTGGAAAAATGAGGATTTACCACTTTAACATTTTTTTACAGTACATAGATTTGTAATGAGCCTATTTGAATCGAAGTTTTCACTGACTGTTGGTAACAACCCAAGAAATCCACAAATACATGGATGTAAACGCAAGTGAGAAAAAAAATAATGGAATGGCATAGGGGATAAGTTCTGAACACCATCAACCCATCCATTCATTGTCTGTTTAGTTTACTGCTTATAACAGATTGTGCTTTACAGGTGAATTACTGTTTTAGTTTAAGTTTCTCTGCAGCGTGTGCTGTTAACCTCCTGGCCAGGTCACCCTTGTAAAAGAGATCCTGGTCTAAATGGGTTTTACCTGGTTAATTAAAGGTTAAATAAGAACAAAAATAAAAGGTCAGAGGTAACAGATCTAGTTGCTAAGGAACAGACATTCTTTTCCCGGGTGTTCCCTGCTCAGAGAGGCTTCATAGTCCTTTCAAAACTCCTGGGTCCTCTACAGAGTCTCCTCCCAGCGGGACTTGCCTGGAAAACCTCCAAAGGGAATGCAACTTGAAGTATCATGATGTGACATCTGAACTACCTATACTCCTTTTGATGCAGTGAAGCAGCAGCTCTGCTCTAAGTAACTTGCCAATGATGCAACTCTGCACCCTATCACTGACGTTGAGTCTAGAATCCCATTAAAGGATGCTCATTTCTTTTGCTTGCATCAGGGTCTCGTTCTTTCTGCCATGATCAATATCTCATAACCACAGGTTGGAACGTAGACCAACCTGCAATTTGAGAGCTTCACTTTTTGGCTCAGCGCATTCTTTGGTTAGATGAAAACTTCAGCAAAACGTGAAGTATAAGGAGCGGGTTTTATTTGCAGACCAACACGTTTTGGCTTGTGGCCTTCTTCAGGATCATTACGAGTCACTCCATCTGATAAGCGACTGCATGTTCAGGAACGAGCCCAAAAAAGCTCAACCCGCTACTCACGGAATTTACAAGCGACTTAGAAAAAAAAAACAACCCCAAAGTATTAGCGGTAGCTTGGTACCAAATACGTGGAGGACATGTTGACATTGTCACATTTATGACTCTCCGTGGCTTCAGTAGTCGTCATTACACTCTTGCCAGCGAGGTTGTTTGTTTTTGTGTAGCGCACCACTAGATGGGGCACCATTTGTAAATCTTACACACTGGTGCTTTAATTCATCTTTATTTAAAAATAAGCCTCATCCACTCTACCATCAGTTCCTACCAAAAGTGTTTTGATATTTGACAGGCATTTATTTGAGTTCTTGTGAGAAGCCTTGACCGGCCTGATCCACGGCACACACGCCCCCACCTTGCCACTCCCTCCTCCTCCACTTAGCCCTCATGAATTGCTAAGGACTAGGCCAACCGCTGCAGCCACCACACTTCTTTTCTGACCCTTAACATCAGACAGGCAGGTAATGCTAGTGCTTGTGAAGTCCCAGAAATTGTTTGGTACAGAATTAATCACAACGTTCCCAGCGGCTAGATTGCAGCTGGCAACATCACGTGGCTTATAGCGTTTAGCGTTGGAAAGTAAAGATAAATGCTTTCCTTTCCATACAAAGAACATTCACGCTAGTTGCTTAGCCTACTTGTTTCACACTTGTGAAATCTGGGAATCCTTGTCCAGCTGTTTACTGATGTTTGTCAGAGATTGGCACCAAGGAAGATGCTAGCTGAAATATTTTTAAGGTTTGTTTAATATATTGTTTGATATGGTTATCAAAAAGCTTGCACAAAGTTATTCTGTCATGTCTGTTTCTGCCTGGTATTTATCTATGTATTTATTTTTAACATTTGAGTTAACCTATTTGATTACAGATATATTAACTGTGTTAACAAAAATAAATATGTAATTTGAATGTACCTACTTATGTTTCTTTCATCCTGGCGATGAATGTCCTTTTTTTTTTTTTTTTTTTTTTTTTTACCTGCCCACAAATATGATTGTGCACATGCCTGGTTAGGACTAAATCAGCCATTAATATTTGATACCTATAAGACTTTGCAGATACTAATAAACTACAGCTTTTCTCTGCCTTCTGTCTCTCTCTCTGTCTCTCTCTCTCTCTCTAAATCTATCTATCTATCTATCTATCTATCTATCTATCTATCTATCTATCTATCTATCTATCTATCTATCTATCTATCTATCTATCTGTGTGCTTGCGCTTGCAGCTGAGCGATGACACTTTTTGCTTTTGCTGGTAATCTGGTCAACCTTTCTACTTCCTGTGGAATCATGTTTTAATCATACATGAAATAATATTTCATTGAATGACCTTTTGTGGGTCCTCACTTTTATTCTGGGCTAGGGGTTAGGTTTAGCATTATCGTTTCAATCAGGTTCAGGTTAGGGTTAGGTATAAACCCTTAAAAGTTAGGGTCAGGTTTATGGCATAGAAAGTCTTAGAGATGAATGGGAGACAAGGCACAGACCTCAATATGTGCATTGAACAAGGATGTACGTGTATGCTGTGCTTTTTTTTGTGTGTGAATTCATGTGAATAGACAAATTCTAAATGTATTTACCAAGTAAAACATTATGTCCTATCCTATTTTCCTTGCTGTATCAATACTGTGTTGCTGTCCCTACTTTCACCACCTGCTGTAGCCTGCATTTTCCAGCCCAGCAGGAATACGGCATTTAAAACAAACCAGTGTTAGTCCTAAATAACATGCCGCAACTGGCTTTGTGTTCAGAGTTGTCGCTGATCGGAGACATGTGGTTATCAAAACTTGTCATCTGTGCGGACAGTACAAGGACAACGTGCTCACATGGACAATCACGCAGTGTAATTATGACTTGCATTGTATTGACTAAGACTGGGCTGACAGGCATGCTGAAGGGGAAATGGATCAGTCCCTAACTGTCTATCAAGAGGAGAATTTAATTTTTCTCCCATCTCTGCTTTCTCCTTGTCTTTGCGCTTTGCAGTTCTATAAACACCCTCACTTCACTCTTTTTTTTTCCCTATTATTTTCTTTTTTCTCTTCTATTGCTGAAAATTGCAGCTCTGCACACGCCCCCACACCAATCCGTTCACACATTTGCAAGCCTTCGCATTTAGATAAGTTGAATGATTTTACTGTAATATTGTCTGTCACCAAACAAATTTATGAAATGACAGCTTCCAAAAATGTTGGAGATAAAAAAGCTTTTAAACTAGACAATTTGGGGATAAAACACTTTAAAAAAGCAGAGTTTTTTTTTTTTTTACTATAATTTCAAATTCACAAACTGATGCACATTAAAATTCTCACAATATTATAATCTTAAATAAAATAACAGTTTTACATTATTTGAAATAGGTTTGAAACACAATCTAACATGATCTATTCCCTCCTTTTAAGCAGAAAGCTAGCAATGTATCCATATTGCCCACTATTGGCAATATGATATTTTTCTGGAGTAACACTGGAAAGTAATCAGGTAGTCAGGTGATCTGATCTGGTGAACCCAAACCCTACTCTCAGCTCTCCACCATGTGCACTACAGGAAGAACATTGTGCCAGGTATTTCTACATATAACCTCAGTCTGCAATGTCAGAATTGCAGTGAATTCAAGGAGCTGTAGTTTGTCAGTGTTTTCCTGTAAGATGATCGCAGCATTTGTATAATTTGATACCGGTAATTGGCGCAAGCCAAGTTACAAATGTTACTAACTCCTTTAAAGCCAGGATCTCCTGTTCTGTGTGCATACTGTCCCACAGTCGTTGCCTTGCTAACAACCGTTAGCCAAGGAGGTTAGTCAAAGAGCTGAGTTTATAGAGGAAGTTAAAATTGGGGCAATGTGAACAGTGATCAATTTTAATCAATAGGGCCACAATCCCTCTCTGGTTTAAAGGTTCAGGAATTACCTATGTGAATGTACATTGCTGTGGTGCTTCCTGGACACCAGGAAGTGATTTCTTAACACAGTGGATTGCCCACCTCTTGTTAGGAGTCACGGAGAGTGACAGAGCCGGAGATGCAGACTGTATGGGGCGGAGAATCTAATAGGAGTAGAAGTTTTCTCTGAGGGGTAATGCTCAACCTTAATACAAATGTGAGGATCTCATGAGCTTCAAGTTGAGATTTAATGGTAGTTTTGTGTCAGGTTAATTATGTAGAAATACACAATGGGGAAATTCAGGCGTGACAGTGGGAAAAACACGTAGACAGGATACACTAGACTTACACACTAGATTAAGTAATATGAATAAAAAAAACTAATTTACATCAAGCTGTAAAGCAGACGAGAAAGAACTTATCAGACAGGGGGAAAATAATGCACTTTTATTAAAAATGCAATGTTGAAGTTAAAAATACAAGAAGAAAGACAGCAGGCAATTTACAGAACAATGTAGGGACACTCTGCAATATGCACGAGAGTACAAACACTCCCAGTGAAGCTAGAAAGTGTGCAAATGGACCTGAGAGACAGTGTAAATTATTCTTGATCAGAGCAAGTACCCGTGGAACCAGTAGCATGTTTGTAAACACTTACTGAGTCTGCTGTAAGCGGCAGAGATTATAAAGTCTAACAGCAGCTGGGAGGAATAAGCATCTGGGACGCAGCAGTCATTCACTGAAAGAGCTCTCCAGCTCTGCCACAGCTCCATGCATGGGGTGAGAGAAATCTTCCATCACTGATTTTATTTTTCTTACCGTCCTTTTGTCTCCCACCTCCTGCACTGGGTCCAGGGGGCATCCCAGGACAGAGCTGGCCCTCCCAAAGAGTTTATCCAACCGCTTCCTCTCAACTACAGAAGCTGCTGATCCAAGAAACCTCACATTATAGGATGGCTGATGCCACCACAGAGTCAAAGAAGGTCTTCAGTAGCTCCCCCTGGACTCCAAAAGACCTCAGTCTCCTCAGCAGATTGAGTCTGCTCTGGCCCTTCCTGTAAAAAGCATCAGTGCTGTGACTCCTTTCCAGTTTATTGTTCAGGTGAACACCCAGGTACTTATAGTTCATTATCTCAACATCAGTTCCCTGGATGTTAACTGGTATCAATGAGGTGGGTCTGGATCTGTGCTGGATTTGCTTTACCCTTAGGCATGCCTAACTAGTAGGAGATGCTGTTAGTCCCATGGAACAGTGCAATGTTTATTCCATTTCTCTTATCTTGCACAGAAATACAAGAGACCCAGAGGGCAGAAGAGGAAAACAGTAAATAGGCAACATTTAGTCTCTTCTACAACGGCTTCAAGTCAAGACTTTGTGTGATTTCTGGAAAGACAGAAGGGCCAAATGAGTCAAAAGCCACTAGCAACCCTTACTACTCAGATCTGCTGAAGTGAGGTGGTGTCAGTGCCATAATTGTCAACCTTCTGTATGAAAGCGTCAGCCCTCTTTAAGGCTTAAATTTCTATGTTACTGCAATGTTACTCTGGCCAACCAGTAGGCAGTGGGGTGTAAACTGAAAGCACACCCATCCATACCGCAGTGTGTTATTTGGAATGTGGCAAATCGTGCCAATAACAAGCATGGGGCATGTCTTGTTTTAAACAGCCCTTCCTAGACAATTGCGGACACAAATCTTATCTATAAGAAAGACTGGTCCTAAGAGTGTCAATGCTTCCAGCAAAGCAATGTTGCTTAGCATGTTGGCATAAATAAATAAATAACTCAGACGAGGCAACTGAGATATCAAAAGACTGCTAAAGTGTGGATGTCTGGACGATGATGTCAGATTAATGCTGGAGGGCCTTTACCAGTTTCAATTGATGGTTTTGGTTTGTGGAAGGGGTTAAGGCTGCTAGACAGATCATTAAGAAAATAGCCGTATCCTTTAAATGTCTCTGTTGCATTGTTTTGTATGGGGAATTCTAACTGGACTATAATATGAAGGGGCTACTTGGTCTGTGCCAGCAGCACATTTTGGGCTGCGTATTGCTCACAAAAGGCAATAGCAAGTCACAGCTAGAGTCTCTAAAGTCGGTGCAGTATTATGACTGGGTAGATTTGATGGAGGAGTTAGAATATAGGACAGAAACTGAGAGGCATGCCAGGTAATATCAGCTGCCAAATATTTCCTTTTGATAATGGAACAGCAAGAGTGACTCACTGCAAAGACAAATCAGTGGATGAATTGTTCACCAAGTGTAGCTGATAGTATTAAAGTGATAAATTGCCTCTCAGCTTGGTGGCGTTGTGGATTCAGAGAAGATGTGCGACTGCATATCAGACAACAGCCAACGTGTGCTTATTCATGAAAAGAAATATCCGAGGCCATTTCATGAAAATCCTTTTATCCGGTTGTGCTCATCATTGTCCCGTGAACTGCTGCTGGAACATGGAGTATGTGGTATAAAAGCCCGTCCGTACTTTGAGCAAGAAACCTGCCTTTTAAATGTCATCCTTCCCAGAAGTATGTTAGGTTAATTCTGCTGCTGCATATCTTGAGATTTTAGAAAAGGTTTTCACGAGCCCAAGGGTTGTGGAACGTTCTTGACCGATAAAGGTCTCTGCACATTAAAAACATACATTTAAAACATAAAAAAGTCATATTGATTATATGATGTAATTTTATCATTAACCGAGGACTTTAGGGGATCTACATATGTTACTTTTTCCCCGTATTAGCAGAGAGATGCCTGATGTGTCTCCAATCTCCTCTTCTTCTTCTCTGCAGTTCCACCAGTAATCTTGAGACTGGCTGAGCCTGAGCAACGCCTCGACACCTGCATCGAATTCACAGTTCGTGGCTACCCGCACCCCAAACTGCGTTGGTTCCACAAACAGAAGGAGATCCAACAGAATGACTATATACGAACTGAAATGGACTTCTACCAGGACTACTTGGAGGGTTGCCTGACGTTTCAAAATCCAACCCACATCAATAATGGCAACTACACTTTGGAGGCGAGCAACCCTTTGGGAACAGTCACCAAGACAGTATATGGTCACTTCCTCACGCCACCCGAATTTGGTGAGTGGATCACGTTTTTTTTTCCTTTACTCTAAATGCAGTTTTACCAAGCTGCAATACTTTGGGTTTATTTGAAAATCAAGTGAAGGTGGAGCAGACGAAATACTGTCAAAAACACTTTCTTATTCCAACTGCAGCCAGCACATCCAACATTTGAGGACTTACTTTTCAACCAGTTCTTTCATCAACTTTGCCTTTTCCACATACCGGCTTTTAACTTAGGTTCATAACCTACTGGGGGATTTTAAGTTTATATTAAAACTCCTCAACAGAGTGTGCTGGTTGTGCAGCTAATCCCTGCTGCACTGGTTCATTCAAGTTAGGTCAGGTAGGTTGTTCACTTGCAGTTCACACTGAGTTCACAGGACAGGAAGAAGGCAAACTAAAAAAAGCCTGGCAAATGTCTCTCCATGGTTTGTATTCCAGGGCTAAAACCTGTCAGTTTATTGACATAGCATGACATTCTCTGCCTGTTCTTTTGCAGACACAGTCGACATTGGTGAGTGTTTTCGATGTAATCCTGTTGGGTTTTACTTTTTTGTCTTTTCCTTTTCATTTCTTACTCCTTGTTAGATGTGGGTTTGCCCACACACATACACCGAAGTAAAGACATACTGTTTGAGTACCACTTTCATGATAGTAACCATGGAGAAATTTGTTCACTTTGTGCTGCAGTCCATGAAGTAGTTCTTAGCTATGACCCTTGATTTTCTTTTTAAAATGTTCCTTTTAAATTGCTATGTGAAGTAGAGTGAACCCTCTCTGTACAAAGCAAACCTTTAGTTAAAGAGTTTTGACCGGGAGATGTTTTAGTCCTTTTTAAATTTCTTGTCCTATACTTCAACCCAAGATATGTTGAAATTAGGACAGGCATCCCCTTGGGTCATACGGGTGTCAGATTTACAATACTAAATGTATAAATCTGTTCTCTATTTATCATAATGGCATATATATATATATATATATATATATATATATATATATATATATATATATATATATATATATATATATATATAATGTTTTTCTATATATGTATGATTATTTATTGTCAGCATTTTATACAACATAAAAATATGACATTTCAATATATATTTTTTTGTTGCTGTTTTTAACATTATCTATTCAAATTGAGCAGTGCAGCATCTTCCCACTGGACAGCACATCAGTTTTAGTGTCAACATTCATCCTCTTGATACAAAATGAACCGTATAAAGATACATTTTTATTTTTCATTTTGAATTATTTCCTCAGTTGATGGCCTTGATATGATGGCGGTGTAAGGATGGCATGAATTACTTAGGTCGTGTTGGAGAACAGTGTTACAGAAATTCCTGTGATGTATCATGCAAACACATAATTTCACAAAATCTGCCTTTGAGCAAAGATTGGAATGAGGTCATGAGCAGCTTGTGCAGGAGATAAGTTCTCCATTAAATCCCATGTTCCTGCGTTGAAGATCAACCTCTGGTTGTTTTTGCAGTTTGGTTGTTAACGGCTTAAACGAAGAGGGCCAGTCCAAACTTTGACCTTCTATAGAATTTCCTTCCACAGCCATAGGAAGCCGCTGCTACGAATCAGCTGCAGATTATTAAGCTGCTATATGACCAGGGATACACTGTGTGCCTAGCTCCACGAGACGGGCTACTGATGGTGGCACACATGCACAAACTCGCACTGTTGCGTGTGAGAGAGTTCAGTGACAGAGTGTAGACTACTGACACAGTGAGTGATGCTAACGCTGCTGAGCAGAGAGGAGGGCAGAGGGAGGAGAGAAGACTGAGATCATGGCTGAGAGGGAGGGATTCAGGGTTAGTAGTGGCACAAACACACTTAACTCCAACACTGCGTGAATGCTTGTGCCTAAGCCTTTAATTTGCCTACAATTATTCTCTGATGTCCTGGCTGGAGGTCCCATTCAGGGTGTTCACACCAGTTCATTTCTTTTCACAATCTGATCACAATATACTTCAGAAAGTTTCAATTGTTTTTGCCAAAAGTTGTCAGTGAGCTTTTATCTGTAGTAGCATTAAATACTGAAGGCTTCTTGTGATGTTTTTTTGTTGCAGTTTCTGTTTTTTTTTTTCTTTTTTGGTCAGCATTATTCCCCCAGAGGAATATTTACCATGCTTCATCACATCAGCTTCTCTTTATACCTCTTGTATAACTGTCTTATTCTACTATCAATTTATTGGTGTTTATATATATATATATATATATATATATATATATATATATATATATATATATATATATATATATATATATATATATATATATATATATTTACTGCATTGTGCAGAGCCTTTCAAAAGCATTCAAGCCCCTGAAATTATTCACATTGCAAGCACAAACTTCAGTGTATTTTATGTAACGTAATAGTCCAACTAGTGCATAACTGTGAAGTAAAAGCAAACAAACACTGTACATGTTTTTTTTTTTTTTTTTCAAAACTTCCAAAGTTCTGGAAAAGTTTAAAGCAGGAATAGGCGATAAATCAATATATTCAGCCCTGAACATCATAACAACATAACAAAACTAATGTATTGTTATCTATGAGTATGACACTGGAAACCCACCAAAACATCACCCATCACCTGATTTGGGCAAGGCAGGTATTAATTAGAGGAGCCGCCAAGAGCGGCTAAACTGCCGTGTTCCACAAGTCTAGTGGGTGAATTTGCTGACAGGACACCTATTAGGGGTTCACTGCCCTGGTTTTTATGGAACATTGGAAAGAAAAGATATTGTTGGATGGAAGCCATAAGGAATAATGTTTAAAGTTTGCCATAAGCATGTAAGGGACACAGGAACAAACTGGAAGAAGAAGCTCCGGTTTAATTACACCAAAACCAAACGTTTTGACCTACATGCAAATTACTACATATACGCAGAGAAAAACTAACACCCTCTCCATGATGATACATGATTTGGGCAGCGCCATTCTGTGGAGGGGCTTTTTTTAATGGCGGCAGGGACGTTTGTCAGAATTAATGGGAAGGTGGATGGAGCTAAAATCAGAGAAATGAAACCTGCTAGAGGCTGTAAAACACTTACCGTTTCACCTTCCAGCTACAATGAATGAGTTCAATCAAAGTATATTTGTGCATTAGACTATCCCTATCAAAGACTAGACCTTAATCCAATTAAAATCGATGAGAAAAACTTAGTTGGTTGTAACTTCTCTCAAAGTTTGTGCTTGTAAGGTGACAAACCGTGAACAAGATCAAAGGGTATGAATACTTTTCCAAGACACTGTACCGTATCAGTAAAGGGACACACATGCAAAGTACAAAAAATAAAATTATTATTTTCTTTTTAGAATGTTGCACTGTTTAAGAGGTGCTTAAAATCAAACAGTGTAGAGCAAATAAACTTTTTGTCATTCCTGGCCTTTTAGGCTGTGCATTAACCCATTTAAATATTACGCTCAGTTAATATGATAACAGATGCAGACCCATGGTCATGCAATGGAGTTACACCTCTATATATCGGGGAAATGTATTAGTCTGCTGTATTGACTGTGGTTTATGACACAATACAACCTGGCTGAGAATAAAATGCATGGATAAAAGAGTGAGCAGCCATTATGCACGTTTACAATGAAGGAGTAAACCGACGCCATAAAAGGGTTTAATTCCCTTCCTGAGTCTCTGATGCCTTTTCTCGTGCTTCTGTGTTGCAGATGAAAACCCTGAGGGTGATACAGGCCGACCAGAAGAAGACACATTCGGGGTGAGTGTTCTCCATAAATACGTCGCTGAAAAAAAAACTGTTAACGAGAGAGCACACGATTTCAGCAAAGAGCTGCTTGTTTTTCTGCACATGCCACCAGCCTTTTTTGTTTGTCGAATAACCATTTTTTTTTTTTTTTTTTTAGATATGTGTATAGCTTGAGTTGGTTCTTAATATACTTTTAGCAGCCTAAAGCAAAAATTATTGGACACAGAATAGCTAGTAGCTGTAACAAAGCCCTGCTGAATGATGATTAACTGGGTAGTATGGGTGTGTATTTTGTGCGTCCTTAATCTTATTTCATTAACAACCATCGGCCTGTTCGCCAAGACCCAAAAGTGTCTTTGTACACCACATACTGAATATTTCTGCCACCACGTCATGCGTTATTAAGCAGGTCCCCATTTCTTATCTTTTGTCATATTTTTCACTTTCTGAAAATTGCGCTGCTGAACTATTCCAATGTGCCCCGGTAGGTAGACCTAACCTTTAATGGGCTCTTAATAGACTTATAAATGGCAGACATTTTGACATATGGGAGCAGGAACTGCACAGGTGTAATTAATAACGTTCATAATGGCTGCTGTCACTCTCATGTGACAGCTCTACTTTCTTGGGCAGACTGCATACCGGTCATTGGCATGCCATCCTCTGATACCTGACGGAAGGGAGACCACTATGGAGTTATTAATTTAACATGTATTTCTCCTGCTATGACCGCTTCCCTGCTGAGAAAAATGCAGTGGGAGCATTCACAACACTGAAGTGTAATGTGTCAACGACGCTGCACCTGTTAACACAGATCATTTCTGAACCCTTTTAGTAAAGCTATAGAGGGGGAAAAAGTGAGTTAAAAAAAACACCTTTTTGTGCTTTTTTGTGCTTTTTCAAGCTGTTTCAAATGTTTAAAAAATATATTAAATAAAAGATCTTGTATAATGCATGTAAGGTACTAATTTATAACATTTCATTCAGAGAAAATAAAAAAAAAACTAATTCTAATCATTCTCATTAAAACTTTAGAGAATGTTGTCGGACAAAATGATAAAATCAGTAATTTTTTTCCCCCCAAAGTAAATCTCTAAAATCCTGGTGAGAATTAGCTTCCATTTCTAATAAAAGTTAATGCAGTTTGACCGTTTATATCTGTAATCTGTGGTTCCCATAATTTGAAAGGGAGGTTAATGATTGAAGCAATTTTGATTAGCACTACATGTGTGCGCTGAAATTATATGACACTCAAACGACAACCATCAAAATCCAGTAAATGATTTAGAATCATCAAGTTCTTAAACTGTATTGAAGAGAATATCTCGATAGAGAGCAGGAACCCTGAAACTAGAGCTGTGTTTTGCTTGTTCTCACACCGGAGGTGGTCGTCCCTTTAAAATAGACTTGGTTTCGTTTCCGCCCTTGGCATGGTTTGTTTGTGTCGAAGTAAAAACAGAAATTGCAAGGCTAAGATGACCCAAACGTCATCAGGTTTACATTGTACCGAGGGATGCGGGAGTAGAAAAACACTAACCAAAGGCCATGGGTCTTTTTTAAATAAAGGATAACAACCTATGCATGTTTTTTCTGATATTAAGATGTATTAAAAAAATCTGAAAAATTGCAGTTTGACAAAAACAAATTACAAAAATAGAAGAAATTCATATGGGACAATAACTTTTGACCCTGCGTATTTGAACAAAAAGGCTCAGCTAAATCATGTGAGCTGTTAACGATGAGTTAATGAAAAGAATAAAAATAAAGTTCTACCACATTTGCCTCCTTTTACAAATTTTAAATTTAGTTTCTCTTTAGTAAATAAACAAATGCAAATATATATGATTTTATTTTTCAAATATGCTTGTCAGATTAAAGCTGTGACATTAAACAAGAGACTTTAATTCTATGTGATGGAGAGGAGTCTGTTGTGTAAAATGCTGCAAGCCTCTTTGAATAAGGTTGGTACAAATGAATTTAAATTTGGAATAAGAAGTTGCAGGGATAGTTATTAAGTCTGATCATACAGCACACATTCAGTAGATGAAAGCAGTGTTTAATCTGAATCACATTCTACTCACTGGTTTACCTGCAGCAAAGCAGAGGTCACATTTGACTGCCTTAAATCCTGATCCGCGGTGCCTATACCTATTTTTCTGCTTGCTCTCGTCTGACAGCATTTCATTCCTCCTAGGTTACCATCGCTGTGGGTCTAGCAGGCTTCGCTTGTGTCCTCCTCCTCGTCCTTTTTGTTCTCATCAACAAGTACGGCAGACGCTCCAAATTCGGTATGAAAGGTGAGTTCATGCAGATAGCTGGACGAGGAGAAAAAGCAGAAAAGCCACTCTGCCACTTGCCTTTCTGGTTGATGTATCTCAGTGTAGAATCAATTCCTCTTGTAAATCTTCCAGGCCTTGTTGAGCTGAAAATCGTTCATGGCAACTGCAGCGGTCCCACATTTTAGTGCAGGTTAAATAAGCCAATACTTCATTTTAGCGATATTCCCTGGATGGAGCTATTCGGAAAACATGCTGGTTTTTCTCAGTTGGAGGAGACAGTGAATTGGTTGGATTTGTCTTGGTGTTTTTTTTGTTTTTTTTTCCAGTTGCCTTATACACAGAGTGGAACAGCTCAATATTTCTGGAGAGAGGGCATGCAAAGTGACATTTGCACAATTCTTCACTTTAAATTTGTCTCTTACATGTTTTATGAGTAGAGATGCACTGATCAGAATTTTGTGGCACATTTATGCCCTCCAGTTTTTTTCAAAAGATGATTAAGATTTCCCCACTATAATATATTAGGAAATAACAGTCTTTTTAGCCGTTCTGCCATGATCATTAGCATTAGGACTAGGAGCAGAGGCACACAGTGTGTGAGAGAGTGCAGTATCTTTTAAAAGAAAATGTTTTTTTTTTTTACACAAAAACTAGATAATTAACAAGACAGCTGTCGTTATCTTCCGATATTACCAATTAAGTACTTAGCACTTCTAAAACAACAGTTTATCTTACCTGGGACTTCCTAAAAGGTTACCAAAACTTATAACCGACAGATGTTAAAAGCTTATAAGGTTAAAACAGAGCAGCTTTGCTGGATTCCTTTCGGGTTTCCTCTCATCTGCTGAATGTCTTGCTCTCTCTTGCTCTCTTGCAGCCAGAATGAGCCATACACATGACTCCTTGCACATATTACAGTGTATTTTTAAACACCTTGTTATATCTCTATCGTGGCCTTCATTGAAAAACCTAGCAATACTAAAATAGCTCAAATTGATCACCTGTACTTAGTGACAGTCCTTTTTACCTCAAAGACTGTTGTTATTGCTTAGACTTTTTAGAGCTTAATTAGAGTGTTGTGCCTGTATCGATCTGAAGATCATTGTTTTTTCTTCTCATTTTCATGAGAAAAAAGGCTTCTAGAAATATTAGGTGGACTTGGCTCTATCAATCATGTTAAGTATTTGCTTCAGGCAGGTTCCAGATTTTGCTTAGTTCTCATCTGTTGGTGTTGTTACAGGGCAAAAGCTGTTTCTGGTCTGGTCTTTGTGTAAATTAGGGGGAGTGGGGAGATGGGAGTTCAGTTCCTGTTGGTTCAGTTCTTGTTAGGCCAACAAAGAGTAACAGCATGTGATTGCATTTGACTTTAAAATGACGAGCGGCTCTGTTTGTGTGTCAGCGTAAATTTGCTTTAATGAGACCGACCGTCTTCCTCACCCCTGCTTTTAAGTATGTTGTCATTTCTGTCATCTTCTTCCTCATTCAAACACAAATATTGATAAATATTTACATGCCACCCTGACCCTCAAACTTCTCCTGTTCTTCATTAAATGCTTAAAGTACAACGTAGAACCGGAGAAGCAACAGCCACCTGTAAATTTGCTATTTTAGATGATTAGAGATTGTTATTTACTGCAGTAAAGAATTCTGCCATAATAATTTCAAGGGTGGCAATTAATGCAGTGGCCTAAAGCTGCCGCTGATCAAGGACAAGTCTTAATGAGGCTTCACACACTGTTTGTTATGCCACATTATGTTTTAGCGGTACTAGCAAGCATATAGCAAAAGTATGTGAATCACATGACCTCAAAAACAAAATCTGAAAAATGAATTATCTTATGCCGATATCCATATATTGAATCTAGTTGTACCAACTGTGTTCAGAATTAGCCTGGTTAGCAAGTAGAGCCCACTCTCTGGGTAATTTAAGTCCTGCATACATCCAGCTTTTCAGCGAAGGAAGCAATTCAGCAGGTAGATTGGTGATAAAGCTCTGTAGAAGTTTAAATCAGGATTATGTTGTAAAACAATATTGTATTATTATAGCTTTCACCATGGGTCACAGTTCAACTTGTTATACAGAAACAGAAAGAGATTGGCCCAGCTGCAAGCCTAGTAAGACATGGATATGCACCAAACATGACAGTGGAGGCAAGAGGCCCATGGTAACCCTGGAGGCGTTGCAGTTATCCACAGGGCAGGTGAGAGGATCTGTTGACAGGAGGATCACCAGTCTTTTCCTCCATTGATCTGACCTTTATTGAAAAGATAAGATACTTGTTTAACTTTGTCATGAGCCACATTATGGACACAGCAAATTTGTAGAGGAGGTTGCTTTGCTCATATGAGCTTAATCTAGCTCATCTAAAGCTTGACTTAGTGGCTTCCATGACAAAAAGGTTATGTGTGTGTTGAGCAACTAAGACTTTACATGACCTTTAACACTCCATAGTCAAAGTCCAGACATAATTCCAAAAGAGAATCTATGGGAAGGCTTGAAAATTGCTCAAATCTGACTGATCTTAAGCTATAATGCAAAGATTTAGGGAAAAATCTCCTCTAGATGTGTGAAGCTGATAAGATATACCTTAAAACAATGTAGCTACAGGTAATCTCACGTATTATTGACAGGAGGCATGCTTTTGTGTATGAATACAAATGCATGCCACACTTTTCAGATGTTTATTCATAAAGACCTTTGAGAACATTATGATCGTTTGTTATTATTTATTATTAACGTTATTTTACACCTAAGAGTTGTTCAAAAACAACCAATGCAATACATTGACGTTTATGGCTGAAACACAACAAATGCAAAAAGTTCTAGGTGTATGCATTCTTTTGCAAAGGCAATGTGTTACACTAAAAGCAAAATCCCAAATCAGAGAGAACCAGGAAATAATAAGAGCACGCCGTCAGAAGCAAGAGATCATAAACAACTCTAGAGCAGCTGATTGAAGGCAGAGAGACTTTCTGCGATTCCGTAAATGAGATCTGCTTGCTAATGATGCGCCCGCTGCACCCTAACTTTGTCATTTCTCTTTCATTCAAGTACCTTTATTCACTTCATGTAACTGGATTTTGCACAGCAGAGGTGTTTATTTACATCCACCTACAGCGGTGAGTCGCTGTGTGTGGGTTTGATTTAGTTCAGCCTCTAGTCTACACAGCGTCACAGAATCAATATAAATCTGGCTGTAAAACATAGTCTGTCAGGAATCTGTGTTGCAGCGCAGCTTTGGTTGCTTATTTATTTTGTTATACTTGCTATCTAAATCAAAGGTGATGTACTGTGTCACATCAGTGGCAGCACTGAGAGCTAGCATGTGGTCATGTTCAGGATGATGTCCAATACTGAGGGGATAAACACTTAGCAGAGGGGCGCATCAGATGCAATCTCTGTCTTCTAAACAGAGGACTGTCTCATTTCATGACTATGTCGAGGCTTCTTCTGGGAACCTCTGGGTGGTTTCTTCTTTATATGACATTGTAAGCGTTTTAAAACCAGTGCTTACCCAGCTGCTGTATGGTGGCCCAATTGGCAAGAAGGGAACTAGAATTAAGTAAGTATTTGCCCTTGATTTGAGCAGGTAAACAAGATGATCTGCCAATGGAATAAGACTTTTGCACTTAATATAGGAACAATTCGTCTCTATCATCTTATTTCAAGTGCACTCTATCCAATGATCTTATTTTAGGGGTAAAAATACTCATCCCATTGGTAGACCGTCTTATTTTCCTCTTCAAATCAAAGACAGATACTCTAATTTCAAGAACATTTTACTTAGTTTTAGTTCCCTTTTTGCAGTGTGTTAATTGCCTTGAGGCAGGAGGGTCTTGGGTTTGAATCCTTTCTGCATGGAGTGTACATGTTCTCCCCGTGCATGCATGCATTATGTCTGGGTACCTCCCACAGTCCAGACACATGGGAGTTAGGGTTAGCTGGTTTGTCAAAATTCTCCTTATGTTTGATTGTCAGCATGCATGGTTGTTTGTCCTGTGTGTCTCTGTGTTGCCCTGTGATTGACTGTTACACTCAGGTATAGGCAATAGATGGATGGATGGATTATCCGGCAGCGATAACTGCTTCATATGTTAAGATTACCCCCTTTTGATCAAAGGGTATCCTAAAATTATCAGTTGAAAGATGCTTGCAGAGCATGTTTGGTGCATTTTTTTCATGGTAAATATATTTCTATAAAGTAGGTTGAGCTTCGCTGCCTGGTTCAAGGTAATGGATAGTTATATAAATGACTTTAATGCTGCAGGACGAAGAAGCACCTTGAACCATGAGTCATTAAAGTGGGAAGAAAAAAACCCAGTTTTGCATGAATGTTGAATATTTCTGTGTGCAATTTTTAATGTGAAAAAGATAAAAATTTAATGTTTGTACAGTATTTCATCTATAATGTTCACCATTATGGTGCAACAAACAAGTTGCAAATCAACAGTAATAGCTCTGTTGTTCATAATACGCCATCCAGTTGCTGTTTTTATTCTAGACTTTGGCTTTAATAGAGATGCTGCTGCAGCTGCTGCTGTCTTGGCTGGCACTGAGAAAGATTGAGGGAATGAACAACCTAAAGTCTCTTGCAGGACCCCACACTGTTCTGAACAAAGGCCTGATTTGTCCACTGTGTGTGTTTTCTCCTTCCACTCTTGTTCTGGAGAATCAGCTGGGAGGCTTGAAAAAGTCATTACCTTTGGATGGAGCCATAATGGATTTTCGCTCCACTAAATCACCGTGGCTATTTTGGTTGTTGGAGTTTGATCACCGGCGTTTCTGGCCCTCCAATAAAAAGTCTCTCTTTTATTTTTTTATGTGGCTGTATATAAAGGTGTATGTGTGTCTGTGTGGATGTGAGGTGAATTCGGTTTATTTGCTGGTCCTCCAATGCTGGATTGCCTTTCCACCTGCTTACTTTATGTAGATTCCCTTGTGGTTTTTATGAATGATACTTTAAGCCAAATGAGCATATTTACTCAGGCTGCGGATAACTTGTCGTTCCAATCAATATTTTGTCGCCTTGCCTCCCGGCTAAAACCTTGCAGTCAAAGCATCAGGCTCATCTTTCAAATGATGATTCAGACCAGTGAGCTTTGAAGTGCCTTTTCCACAGAGTTTTGTCAGCAGGGAATCAATAATGCTTCTTTGGAAGAAGACATTCCACACGTCAGTAATAACTATTGTCTTCTCCGTTAACTTTTCCTAAAAGCCTCTTGGAAAATTACCTCATCCTGTTGCTAGAAGAGTGGCTAATATTCAACAATATCTGAAAAGCTATACTCCCAGGCCGAGCCTTTCAATCCTTTGAAATAAAGCAGCATTTGTTCAAAACCAAACCTAAAAGTTAACCCTAGATACACCAGTAACCAACATTTTGTGACTGATTTCTGATCACCAAATTGGTGCATTTCTGACATGGCCATTCTGATTTAAGTGGATTCAAATTTCTCCTTAACAACTATAAATATAAAATAAGGTACAATGTTTCTACTTTCTGGGTGAGTTGAAAAGTGAACTGTCTTAACAGTAAACGGTTTATAGAAACATAAAGAAAATTTTTCTTGGAAACAGCCCCATTTTTTTTTTGCGTAACTCAAAATGTAAATGTGTGCCACATTCCAAAATGTGTTTTTTTCCCCCCACAACATCATTTTAAAATAAATAACCAAAATCAAACTTAGTATTTGAGAGGAAAAAACTCTCTTTTGTTGTCATATTATAGATTATAAACGCATTCAATTATTCGCTGTAAGAAGCCTTTCTGTCAAAGAAGATCAATAATCATTCATACAGGCTATTGTCACATTGTGTATGAAAGAGAGGCAGCAGTAGGTGTAACACATTGAACAGAACCATACTAATTTTACAGTTAATTAAAGAAATTAAGATTCTTTTGTGATTCATCAGCGTGCTCTTCGGGTAACTTTGGTCGACCGGCCACGCCTGGCGCATATTCCATTCTAGCACTACTATTGTACTCTTTTTTTGAAAAGAGGAAAACAAACTTTTTCATCTTAGTGATGTTCATCATCATTCTACTTTTGAATTTGCATATGAAGACAATCCTGAGCTAATTCTAAAGGTCCCAGTGGGGCTTAAAGCATCATTTGCACATTGTGCTGCACTCTGGTTCTGTGTGTGTGGCTCATCCATATTAGGGGCTGGCAGCTGCTGAGTGTTTACATGAGCGGCAGACGATGCAGTTGCTATTTCTGGCTGCTTTTTGACACGCTTTTTTTAATGGAAATACAGTATATACCAAACGTACAAACACAAAATATGCCAGGAGAAAGTGACAGGAGATGGATACAGGGAGGTAGTATTTACCCTAAGAATGATGCTTCTGATATAGGGTAACTTTCTCCTTTTGTTCTGTTTTTTAATATGTTGTGTCAAGAAAAGATTTAATGTACATTATTTATTCTCTGCTAAACATTCACTTTCCACAGTCAGAAATAAATCATATTAACTACTTTCTAATTGTAGTTTAGAAGCTGGAGTATTTAGAACAGAATTTGCGTTTTTCTGTTAACTTTTAAGCTGGTTATGTTAGGTTGCAAATGATTGGTAATGACATCATCAATATGCTTATTGAGGCTCAAAGTTAGTTCACATAAATAGGGATGGGATTGAAGTTGTGTGTAAAATATTTTCTGGAATAAAGAAAAGTAGTTTATATTAGGACTGTGAAGTTATTTCCGAACGTTTAGTGAACAATGAATATATCCAGTTTAACCTGTATGAATTAGACTTAGATACGTGGTTTTTCATCAGGGTGAATTGACCTAACATTGTTTATCTCAACTTATTATTTATCATTAGAAATAAACCACTGCCTTGTCTTGTTAAGATTCTGGTGCCCTTTTTAGGTCATTTGCGTTTGCTTTTAAAAATGGAAAAGCAGATGCTGATGATAACAGATGAGAAAAACTTCCCGTAGCTCATAGAATTATATGCTGTCGCTAGAGGTGGATATCTGTTTCGAAAAAGACTTGATGCAATCTGATTGAGAAAACAATTTTTTTGCAAGGCACATCTGACTTGGTATTACATGAGTCACCGTATGTTTATAGCCTAAGATGACACACAGTAAGTCATGTGACTTCCTGCTGGGTTTTCAGAAATGCTTTTCCCATTTCCTTGGCTGCCAGGGAAGGATTTTTTTTCTTCAGTTTCTAATAAATGCCTATACTTAGTGCTTTTCTTTATTGCTTGACTTTTTTTTCCCAGGTTGGCAAAACTATTTCATCCTCTGCATTGCAACAGTGAGCAATGCAACCTCCTTTGCTTCCTCAAGGTCAGATAAAGCAGAGTTTGAATACCTTGGCAGCGCGCCACGTGGGAGGCAATGTGTGTACACACTCTTCCCATTTAATCAGATTTAGTCACAGCCATTTAGTTATCATTGCAACTGAAAGCACACAGATGGACGTCCTCCTCCGACGCACTGCACGTGGTTGAAAACAAAGACACTTTGGCTTTTTCTGGACATTCGACTGATCAGTTTTGACTAAGTCGGTGCACACAATATTCTGATATTTCATTGCAGACATGCAGATAGACAGGTGGATAAATCTCAGACATGCCCTGTAGCTCAGTGCTGCACACATATAGTATCCACACACAACCCCTACCCTGTAGCAGTCTGCCAGCCTCCGTGATCTAGATGTGAGTGTCAGGCCAACTTACCCTCCTCTCCGCTACATTACCTTAACCAGGCTCGGGGATAATCAGCCGCCCCCACACACAGACATTCACAGGCCTACACGCACACATGCACACACAGCAGCATTTCCTGCATCACTGACTCGCTTGGCCTCCAGTGGCCAGGGCGAGCTCTGCCGCCAAGCCGTGGGACGTGTCCGTCTGCAGAGAGGCCCTCTCCCGCCATATGTCTGAGCAAATGTCAAGCAAGTTGCCAGAAAAATATCTTTCAGTTAAAAGACCCGTGCTCATTCCCTGAAATGTGTGCATACTAACAGAGCAGGAAGTGAAGGGAGAGGTGTACATTCAATTAAATATAGCCATTTCTTTCAGTTAACTATATGCTTAGCTACAGTAACTAACAGAACTACAAACAAAACACATAAAATAGTTTGAAACACATCAAAACTAAACTTGTTTTTGTTATCTACTTTCATTTTGATGAAGAGACGTGGGTTAATGTTCACTGACAGCAATTTTCAGAAGTGTTACTTACCCTAAGCAGGGATTTTTACAGCAGAACCATTTCAGTTTAGCTATTCTGTTCCTTCTGTTGAGGAACATATACAATGTGCACAGTGAGATTTCATTTAGTACTGGTGTAGCGGGACTATATATCCCCTTTCCAAAAATGGAAAGGGGACCTGGGTTCACATCCCAGGTCCCCTTTCCAATTTTTTTAATCTAAATTAAATAGAATTGCAAATGTAATCTGCTCCAATCGCTTGCAAGCAGGTTGTAGGTTTAAATACCAACCCAGCGTCTTTCTGCATGGACCTTGCATGTTCTCCCTGTGCTTGTGTGGGTTCTCTCTGGGTGCCTGGCTTCCCCCCACTGTCCAAAAATATGGCTGATCTTGCTCTTTTTCACAGGATCCCCCTACAAGGATAAGTGGGTTTATTTATTTAATGATTTATTTATTTGTGTCCTGTCTGGCAATGTGGCAATAAGAATTGTTGTCTTAATGCCTTAAAAGAGCCCAAAAGATTTTACTTTCACGAGTGGAGCCTTACTGCTTTTGCCATAGTGCTCCGCTTAATTTATACATGCAAGAAGCTTTATTAGATTTTATACTGGGACAAGTGGGTTTTAGACAATGGATGGATTGATGGATGGTGAAAGTTCAAACGCCAAATAAACTTGGATGCAGTTGCCTCGCGTTAACCTTTTGCACATAAAAATGTATTCCTTTTTGACTAGCTTGGAATGTGTGCAGGTAAATGCACACATTCTATCCATGTCAAAAACATTATCACCATGGCATATTCTGCCAAAACGCTGGATGTAAAGACAGCATAAAGTTTTCTTGTTTATGTTTTTAGCTCCTATTCAGAATGTAATGTAACGAGCACAGTCACATACAGAAACCAGAGCAGCAGGAGGATGGATCACTGCACCAAAGCCAGAGCTTTCTTTCACACTTTTAACAAAAGTCATCAGGATTATTTATCGCTTTCCTTCTTTGCTTCAAATCTCCACCAACCTCTCTGACATTCAGGCTAGTTATTTCACCATCTTCAAAACAAACAGAAAGATGGAGAACTTGGAGGCGGAACATGCTCAGCATCATCACTGATACAGATCACAAAATTGTGTCTTTGCTGCACTAACAGTGTTTACCCTTTGCTCAGTCGCTGCGGCACTGTCATCCTAATTGGCTGTAATTCATTCTCCTGAACACATGCGACAGATGGGCACTGCCAGACAGCAGCAACAGGCCCACCGGGAAGCGCCTCCCGCTCTCCCTTCCTTTTGCTGTCGCTCTTCCCAGAAAAACGGGGAAGCTTTTAGAAAGCAAACTTTATCTCTCCATCGTCTCTGTCATCACTCTCTGTTGTTTTTTTTTTCCAGACCACTTCTGTCTCTGATGCATCAGGCTACAGACTGCCTGTGCTTTTAGTTAAACCCTAAAAGGATTTGTATGCAGGCTGCAACCTTTCATGGTTTTCTTTTTTTTTTTTCCCAAGTCTTTTTTGCAGATTATGTTGGAAACAAAATTGCAAAAAAAATAAATAAATAAAAGAGGACTGTTTACTAATTTATTGCACTGAAAGTTGCATGAGAGCCATCCTAAGGAGTTTGGCGGCTGTACCATCTGTCACTGAATGGATATGGAGTGCTAGCATGACCTGGAGTTGCTACTGCGGATACTGTGTTCCCAATACACTTTTTTTTTTTTTTTTTTTGCTTCATTTTATTTTGGGCATTCAGTGCAAGTTTGCTAATAGCTAAGTGTGTTGTGCTCCTTCTGTGGAGATGTGCACAGGCCCGGTGCTCCCACTGAAAGGCCAAGGCTGCAGTGTTCTTGTTGAGTGCACTTTAACCAAGTGTTTGGACGCTTCTTTCCTTTTAAATCTTAGCTATCAATAGTTCAGAAAACAGCCTGAGTTCTTCTGAGTTTGCCAATAGCTTAATATAGCATTTCCTAAATGTCAGGATAAGGCAAAATGCCAATGGGGGTGTTGCAGAAGGTTCTGCGAATCGCTGCACCAGTGTTGTGCTATCCTCAAGGGGTACAGCACAGGAAGGAGCAGGTTTGTGTCTTTTTAACTGTCATACAATTTCCCAAGGCATTGTATCGAATTTCATGTGCATAGTAACATGCATCAGTGGATTTTTTGTTATTTTGTTGTCAGTTTTCTTGTATAAACCTTGATTGTTCTGTGGGCTATACAGTGGCACATTTGTTAGCACTTTTGCCTTGCAGCCTGGGTTGAAATCCCAGCCAGACATGTTCTCCCCGTCCAAAGACCTGCATGTTAAGTCAATGCATATTAGGTATTTTGGTATTACAATTATGTCTCAGGAAGTGCTACTCGGAGTGGACCCAAGTGCAGACAGGCAGGCAAAAGCAATATGCTGAGTGTAGAAATTTAATGAGAAAAAAACAAAACTTACGCCTAGACAAAAAGTAAAACATGAGCAGGTATGAACATCGACTGGCTTGACATGAAACAGCATTCACCCGTGAAGGGTGAGCGCTATAAGTGGCTTGTCATAGATGAGAGCAACAATGCTGATTGGCAGGCTGCAGGTGGACTGAATAACTTGATTAAGTTGGCAGTGAAGACGAGCAAAAAAAAAAATCACGTGGAATAAATCTAACTGATTGCAAACTGACAAGAAAAGAACAAAAAAAAACATGACTGAACTTGAACTGAACTACCAGAAAGATCCTAGCATGACATGACTAAGCGAAGATATCAAGAGAAGGAAGACCCAAGAAAAAACTAGAAAGCATGAACAAAAAAAAAATCTGAATACATAAATGAGCTTAAACCCAAATGGCAAAACTAATATCAAAATATATCAAGACGAAAGAAAATACTGCAACACATGAACCAAAATCCACACCTATGAATCATGACAATTATATATATAAGTGCATCCATGGTTTTCTGTCTTGCATTGCGCCATGATAGACCGCCGGCCTGTCTGTTGTGTACCTGCGTCTCGCCAAATGAGACAGGTACCAGACTATCTAAAGATTAAACAGGTATAGAAAATTAATGGAAGATTCTTCTTGAAAGTAGCAAAATACTTTTGGTATTCCAGTTTTCTCTCACAATCCAAAAATATATATATATTTTAATAAATTAGAATTTATGAATTGCTGCCTAGCTGTCTGGCTGGCTCGCTGTATTGCTAGATGGATGGTCACACGTCTTTTTCTAAAACCATTATTAAGTATCACCAAATGTCTCCTCACATGTAGTGGTCCTCATTTATCACCATCTGCTCGGTTCTGGCTCTGCAATGCTAGCTTTTCCTCATTTAAATGTGGCTCTAGATTTTTTTATACTAACCTAATAGCGTCTGATAAATAAGAAAAAGAATGTAATGTATTTCATCCAGAAAACCTATGTCTCCTGTGCACAGTTAAGAGCTCACCAGCCGCAGTCTGTTTTCATCTTAGTAAGTTCTAGTTAGAAATAACACAATTAAGGTTAAATTTTATTTAAAAAAGAGCCAATTCATGTCATCTCAATGCATTTTACAAAGTCAAATCAATCAAATCAAGCAGACAGACTGGTTAAATCGTTTTCTGAAAGAGCTTGTAGCCACAGTGGACAGTTGCATGCAATGTGACTTTGCAGCAAGCCCTCATGCCGAGGATACATGTAGCGACAATGGAGAGGAAAAACTCCCCTTCAACAGGTAGAAACCTCCAGCAGAGCCAGGCTCAGTGTGAACGGCCATCTGCCACCACTGACTGGGGGTTTGAGAAGACAGGGCATACACGCACACACAATAACACAGAATCACTGATCCAGGAATACTTTCTATGTTAGAGAGGGTAATGGCAGACTAACTCAATAGGTGGCTTTGTCTAGGAAAGAAACCCAGCTAAGCATTTAGGTTCTGAGCCAGTTTCCCCATCATGAAAATGAAAGAGAGCACACGCAGTTAGTTGCATTAAAAGCTAAACCGACATCCATGTCTGGGAGAGAAACAGGTTTAGACTATGAGAGACAGGGCCAGCTGTATCATCTATGAGACATCTTGATCAAGAAAAGGTTTCCTAAGAAAAAGTTCAGCTACCTTAAAATCCCTGTGGTACATTTTACTAAGGATATATAAATCATTTCTAAAATGGGGGCAGTGATCAAAGAGAATATTTCCTTAAACAACATGGTTGGGGTGGGGTCTAACATACAAGTTGAAGTTTCAGACTATAAAAGTATT
The DNA here is from genome assembly GCF_011125445.2 of Fundulus heteroclitus. Classification (NCBI taxonomy): domain Eukaryota; kingdom Metazoa; phylum Chordata; class Actinopteri; order Cyprinodontiformes; family Fundulidae; genus Fundulus; species Fundulus heteroclitus. Next base: position 20,095,885 of record NC_046364.1, on the reverse strand, counting down.
TAAAAAAAATAATTAGAGAAGTACCGAGCTCTCTTCAAGCTGGCTAAAAATGTTTTCTATTTTAGCGTAGTAGTGTTTCCCCATTACTCTCCATCCTGCTGAACAAGTAGGCAAGTACACATTGATGCAATCAACCTCGAATGTTTATAGCGATTTCTTGCAGAAATATCCTTCCTGAAATTTAGCCCACAATACACATATCACTTGAAAATTTGCAATGCTTAACATGATTTTGTACTAGTAAAGACTAATCATTCTCACAGCTTGATTTTCTCTGCTGCACTTAAAGAAATATGCATAGGAATGACAATCCACCCATTTATCTGCCGTTATGCATGTTTGCTAAATGTCTTGTCCGACATTTATTGTTGGCTATATTTCCCCTGCCTAAATTTTATATCCTCGGCGGCCTTTATTTGTTTCCAAGAGACTCTTAATATAAGCTTTCCCCAGTAAGTGATCATAAACATATTTATTCCTGCCGTGAACTTTAATTCAAGCTCCCATCCATAAAGCCTATCCCTTTTCCTGGAGGACTCAGCTAATGATTGTTCTGCTCATTTTGTCTGAAGTTTACATGATGTCTGGAAATGGACTCGTTCTATACCGTTGATGCGTTTCTCCCAAGTTAATGAACATTAAGGGACCGCTTCTCACCAGGCGACCCTGGAGTACATGCAGAGTCAGCTCGGGCAGCATTTTGCACGTGTTGTAATTCAGCTGTTACGGTTCCCCGTTGTCTGCACCATGTCAGCACAAAACTGTTTTAAATGCTGCCTGCTATAATATCATCAAACAAGCCAGTTAAAACGAGGCTGTGGGTAAGAAAGCTACTTCTTATAGATGCTTAGGAAAAAAAATAGAGTGTTTCTTTCAAATACTTCATTTAAAAAGATCTGTTTCCTTTGGGGGAACTTTTGGTACAAGTCCAGTTGGATTTTCTGCATGTGGGGGTTCTTTTCCTCTCATACCGCAAGAGAGAGCCCTCAGAGGAGGGAAGGTAATTTTCAAGGACTGAAATTCTTGCCTAATTCTTTTAATCACAATCCTAAAAAGGAAAAGCAAGCTGTGAGAGACTTGAGCTCCTGTTCGAACCACAGCTTAATTCAGTGTGAATTTTTTGCCATTGGCTAAGGAAACAGCTCGCTGTTATATAACAGCCAAATGTGGGACGCCGCATGCCGACTCCCACGCCGGACAGGATTGACAAATATGAAATAGCGAATCTCACACTGAAATGAATATGTCTGCTAAATCAAGATGATGTGACAGTGTAGAAATCCCAGCTTTCCATACATATATCTGGGTTAGGGTTTATGATAATCACACATATTTACGGAGAACACATTCGAGCACAATTTTAGAAAAGATATTTGCAAAAGTAACTGCAAATATTGAATCTTTGGCTTTATAATGTTGGTTGTTCTTTTTTGAAGACATACACACTTTTCCTTGCATTAATGGGGCTACAGTGTCATGACAGCTTTAAATAATACATGGGTTATCGTTCTCTACTAGACCATAGCGGTTACTTAATTTAACAATCTCAGTTTTTGCTTAAGTTGTATGTAGAGTGAAAACTAAATGTTTCCGTACATAGCTTTTGCTTCCTAGCAGCTAAACTTTTGAATAATCTTTTAAATGCCCGGATAAACAGTCAATACTTCTTTTCGATTTTTTTTATGGTGCTTTAGACTTTGCTTCTTTTTCATCCATTTTCTATATTTGAAACCCACCACATTTTTATGTAGCAAGTGCATTAAATGTCAAAGATAGACATATGATAATATTTTTGGCATATAACCAAATGCGCTGTTTAATCTGAAAGTAAGCTTTTTAAGAAAAAGGAACTAAATGCAGCACTGAAATGTTTTTAGGCAGAAGACCATCCAATGTATTTTAAAAGAAAAACCTTTTAAAAACCTGAGGGCCAGTGTAAGGATTTAGGTACTGCTGTTCTATGATCCATTTTCTGACATTGCGGAGGACACAGCCACATTAGCAGTCTGGTTGATTTTTACAGAGAACAATAAAGACAAAATTTCAAAATTATAACGTGCTGAAAAGAAAAGAACATACTAGTGTTTCATTATCTTGACAAGACAACATTTATTCTAGTTGTAAATATGGCAGTGGGCTAATTTAGCAATCGATATTGTGTAGCTGTTAAAATTGATGTCTGAATATATAACGATGCTTCTTGTATGCTCACAGTCTAAGAGGAAAAACAATAACTTCTGACTTTTCTGCATCAAGCTGGAGAACATTTTGACCCATTCATTTACTTTAGTTATTTCTTTAGGTACTAACACATTTAGAAACTATGGTACTGTCATGAAACGGAAATGTTTGTTTTGTTAGGATAGATTTTTTTTATTAAACCTAGCATCAGTGCAGACGCTCATTCTGATGCAAGCAGCTTGTGGTCAATAAAACCACCGTCATGTGGATGTATCACTTCTGGGGGCAGAAATAGAAACCTTCACAGAAGCAGCATGTGTAAGGCAAATCAATTCGCTGAGCCTGCCGTGTGTCCTTGTGCATAAAAGGTGTTTCTGTTGTTAGACGTTTATTCTTCCCCTCCTGTATTTCAGTCATGTTGACAGTGAATCTGTGCATAGCACAGGACTCCTCTGGGAATGACCTTTCATTAGAGCCGTCACTGATGTCTCTATGTAAAAGTAAACAAGAGTTACAGCCTTTTGAAGTTAGCATCTCAATTTTGGACCAGTTTGGGTGCATTTGGAGTACTTTTGGAGAACGCCTGAAAAAAAAAGAGGGAAAAAAGTCCAGAATAGTAAGTTTTTGATGCTACTGACTTCAAATTTGAACCTGTCATAAGAAAAGACTTGTCTCCGTTTGCTCCCTTGTTTATTTAGCCAGTCCCTCTTTGTGTCAGGCTGCAGCTGCATGACAAAAAATAATAATAATAATACATTTAAAAATGACCACAAAAAATGCATAATTTATGTGTGTTCCAGCTTCAATAACTAAAAACTGGTCACGAGTACAACAAATTGCACTGCTCGGTTAAAAAATATAAAGTGTTACCTATTGAAAGAAGCCAAGCTTTTGCATCTTCTCCAAATAGTTCATAATAGCATCTACATGAATTTAGGTATGCTTTTTTTTTGGCATTTTGGGGATGCAAGTTAAGTTAGACTATGGACTTCAGAAGTAAATCCAACCAGTTGTGTGGGACACAGACAACGTGAATCTCTGCCATGGAGAGTTATGTGATGAAGAGTCCAAAGCGTCGTCAAAAGCCACATTAACCGTCTGAATGAATGTTCAGTGATCTGGCATTTTGTTGAAATTGATTTTAGTTAATTCTGTTATGTGAGAAATATACGTGTTGCTTTGCATCATTTTCATTACTCTTATTATAGCGGCTTAGCTCACCATTTTTGACAATCCTGGAAGGACTTCTTCTGAAAGTGCAGTGATGGTGCCGCGATAAATTTGATTCACTTTTATTATTCCTTACATTCAACTGATCTAGCTTTAGATGTCAGAATGCCAGGCACTTCCCCTTGGAACAAAATGACTTTTGACATTTACACAATGCCAACTTTTCTACTTTACTAATGCTTCTCAGTCGGTAAGTTTTTTTTTTTCTTCAGAATTTTTAAAGTACAGCCATTTAGCACTTTAGCAACAGGGGAGAGGATTTCAAAGTACCACCAGATTCAGAGCTACTCAAGCTTTTCAAAAACCACACAGGCACTTAATATTCCAATGCTAAATGAATCAGAATTTATAACAAAAATGTCAAACATTCTGAAAAACTTTTCTCAATTATACTTATATCATTCATCCACCATCCACAGTGCCTTTCGGTATTCATGTTCCAATTTATGAAAATGCAACCACACACTTTTAAATATTTTGTTTGTGTTAAATGTGAAAGATCAACACAAAGTAGAGCAACATATGTGGAAGTTGAATGAAATGTATACATGGATTTTACATGTAAAATCTGAAAAGTGCGGAATTTGTCCCTTCACTCCTAAATATTGAGCAATCGGTTAAGAGGTCACTTAATTGGTCACAGGCTTCTGATAGAGATACAGTTTTGGAGAATTTTAGAGAAGGGTTATTACAGGGATATAAAATGTGACAATGATGGCACAACTTACCCAAAAGTGATATCCCAGACTAAAATGTCCCAGGCACTGACAGGCTGGGCAAGTACACGTTAATCTGGAAAACAAACAAGAAGCCCATGGCAACTCGGGAGGAGCTACAGAGTCCCTGCTCAGGCAGGAGAATGTGTTGACAGGCAGGGGCGGTTCTAGACAGGGGCCAACAGGGGCCTGTAGAAATAGTCCTGGCCCCTGTACTAAAGACATGATATTAAATACACTTCTCATAATTATTTGCAATGGCAAAGAAACCATAACTGATTGGTCACTTTGAAAAATATTATTATTTTTACCTATACAGTTTTACTCTAAAAAGTATATAAAACTTAAGATGTTTCACGTTTAGCTTTAGCCGTATTGAGCTGGGGGCAAAGTTTTCAACTGCTAGATCAGGGGTCAGAAACCTGCTGTTCCAGAGCCACAAGTGGCTCACTTAATATTATTACACAGTTAAATATTGCCATTTTATAGTTTTTTTAAATTTTTTTGTGCCCCTGTGAAAAAACACTGGCCCCACCTTGGCCCCCCTGGTAAATTTGGTCTAGAACCGCCACTGTTGACAGGCCAACTAAGAGTCATACAAACCTGCCCTTTTTAGAAGAACAGGAACAGATGCCATTTTGGAAAGAAAGTCCTACTTGTCTCTAGTCTGGTAGGCTCAAAGTAAAGGTGGAAGAAGGCGCTGTTGTCAAATGAGACTTGAGTTTGGTCTACATGCAAAACATGTGGCAGAATACTATCACCCTGAGCACGCTGTTCCAATCATGGAACATGGTGGCGGTAACATCATGCTATGGGCAAGCCTTTTTACAACGCAGGTCTTTTGCACAGATATGCATGCCTTTGTGTCACTCTGTGATATAAAGGTTCAATAAAATAAAACGTTGTTGAGGGGGACATACACTTGCAAGGCAGTGTTGAATCAAGTGTGTTGCATTTTAAACAGACTTAAAACCACTTAAAAAAACAATGAAATATTAGCCATGCATCAGAATGTCTTTGCTTCTACACATATTTCACGTGAGTAAAGATTACAGAGGTTCGGGAGTTTCTTAAAGGCAAAAAAAGGAACAGGAGTAGGGATGTGCTCCAGAAAAGGGAGATATTGTGCTTGCATCATTATTGTGACTGATCTTATCTGAGATGTACTCATCTGGAACCTGCGTCACAAACCAGGAAATATACTGGCATTTAAGATTTTGGGGACCATGTAAACAAAATGATCAGCCGAACATTTTTTGCACTTTTTAGAACCTGAGAGAATGTCGTCCTTTCATCAGTACTGAACATTTAAACAGTGAACAGTGAAGCCTCAGGGGGAAAAATGCTATGTAAGAATTACTGCGATTGGGCTTTTCATGGCTGACAGCGATTGCAGGTTTTCTTCAAGGGTTAACCAGACTAATCCATTTAGTTTTGTTTTGTTTTTTCATTTCAAGCACTGCAATGTTTAAACTATAAATAATATAATACCAGATTTTTGATAGAATTTGATAGTTGTGCAGTTTTAAAGGCAACAGAAAATGTGGTAATGGCGCAATTCTTCACATTTATAACTCAAAGCATATGTTGAATGTTTATTAAATTCCAAATGAAAGAATTAATTGAATATTAATTGTAGATGTCTTACTGTAGTTATTCTGCATTTAATAAAAAGGGAACCAAATAATTATTCAGGTATTTGATCTGTTGATAACCAGTCAGAGGAAACATTTTACAATCTCAGGCCTATTGATTGGTGCATCTCTACTAAATTTAGCAGACGTCCCCAATACACTTTGTTCCTGTGTGAGCTCTCTGGTCCTTTTTGCCACGTTTAAAATAACCATGAGACCTCAACAGACATAGCAGTCATCCATATAACACAGAGAGAGCCTCCTAAAGAGTTCAAGTGTTAAACCAGGGCTGCTCCAGCAGCAGATTAGTCATTCCAATGAGAACTGAGCTACTTTCACTTTGTGATGAGTGATGTTAAAACAACAGCAGGAAGATAAGAGACCGTCGGCCGATGTTACTCCGGGGCCTAATCTGCCTTTTCATTGATGTTGTGATCAGTGTTTTGCTGTTTTTTGTCTTCAGTCACAGTTGAAATATTTTTAGTTTTAGTTTTTGACTGTTGGTGCTCGCAGCATTTGCAATGAAGGAAACCAGAGTGGCTCTGCTGCTGATTTATAGAAACATTTGAAGATCAAATCATCAAAGAAAACGCAGATTAATGAAGCTTTCAGTACTCAGTAAATTATAGTTATTGCACACCTAACAATGAATACAACAAAGTAGCTTCCTTTCATGATTTGAAGAGCCTGAATATATAACACAGCCCATGGTTTTATTATTGAAGGAGCTGCTGGTGCCTGTATTATTAGCAAGACAGTACGATACATGAAAGCAGACCATGTAATTAAAGTTACACCTTAATTTAAATTTCTTATAAAAAAATCTTGCTTTAAAAAAAAGGAAAAATGTAGCATTTGGCTACTATTAATTGTGTGCCAAAGTGAGATTCCCATATAGCTGTATTTTGTCAGCGTGCAATTTCAAGATTATTTATGGTGATTTCAGGTTGTTGGTCTCTAATTCTCTTTGTTGAAAAAGACATGGAGACAATGATATTGGATGATATTGAATGAGCCACGCTTAGACATTAGTGACACACAGAGAGAGGACAACAGCCGCCTGCTCCGGTGTCTAGGCAGCTGTGTATATAACTGTCATGTGTCATCTGCATTCATTATATTACGTCTTGGCCAGGTTGTAAAGAAAAACTGGAATTTTTGTTACTTTTAAAAGCATATCCATAAAGAACATAAACGTGTGTTGATGTTTGCTTAAGATCATCTGAAACATGTGCAATTTTTTGTTGTTGTTTTTCTTCTTTCTTACAGAGGAAAAAATGTTTTGTGTGTGTGTTATCCTCATCGATGCAAAGTCAACAACATCATCTTCATCATCGCAGCGCAACTTCTCCAAAGTCTCAGCCTTAGGTCATCCTGCATCCCCTTCCAATGTATATATATATATATAAATATAGCACTGCCCTTGCATGAGCCATTCCTCCCATCTCCTCATACATCACAGAGCCCCATGTTTCCTTCAGCTTCCCATCAGTTTGCATTAACACACCCTTGAGATTGGCAGAACTCCTTTTTTTTTTTACTGCCAGAGAACCAGCCTACATCTTTTACAAGGGTTGGGTAAAGTTGCAGCTCCGGAGAGTAATTGTTGTGTAATCACAACAAGGGCATTAATTATTTATAGAAGTGTTCACGCACACACATGGAAAGTGAGGCCACTATATCGTCGCTGTCTCTCCGCTTTCTTCAGCCTTCAATTATGTCTCTCTCCGTACCCGCCGCCCACCCTTCGTTTCCTCTCTAATGGAGTTAGTGAGCACCAAGGCTGGAACAATTAAAACAAAATTCATTTGAATGAATTAAAGAGCAGGGAGCCGCAGCAGCTGACACTTCTGAGGCAAGACGAATTATCCTGCATGGCTGCTTTACTAGAATTTTACAGTGGCCTTGTCCCACCTCATTAACCTGTGTATTAACCCGTGGAATAGCATTGTTAGTACACGGTGATGCAAAATAGATTGAGGGGATATATGTATAAATGAGGAGGAGAACAATTACGTCTATTTGTTCACCCCTCCGGTGTTTGGATTCGTGCGGCTGGTGACTGTGTGGCCACGCGCGCTGGAAGCTACCTTGCCGTCTTCCGCGCGCGTTTGCCTGTTTTCCTAGGCGAAAGGAGATGCAAAGGTTCTGCAGCCGGCTTCGCGACAGGCTTCAAATGCCGTTAAGGAAATGCCAAGGCCATCTGTGCTGCTCTAAGAGGGTGTGAAATGAAGACAGAGAGTGTGTCACCCTGCGATGAGAGGTCATTACCGGCTCCTCAAAGGCAGCACATCATGTCAGTTTTACAGGTCACAGTCTCGTGGGCAGCCGCATTTCTTATCTGCATTGTCTCTGCGACATTTTAACACTTGGTAATGAGTCCTGAAGTGCTTGGGGGGGAAAAAAAAAAAAATGAGTCCAGCGTCTGTGCCGCAAGACTTGGAGACAGTGGCTAAACGGTGGCTGGAGATGATGAGATGCCACCAGATGGCAGGGAGATGTTGCCGCTTGTAACCAGAGCAACCCCGACTGTTGCGCTGTACATCTTTGCAGATTGTCACTTCATGTGTTTAAAGGCGCAGCAAACGCGGAACTCAATCTGTTGCCTGAGCTTTGCGCTTGAACAGCGGCCTTGTTTAGTATTGATAGCGTTGCTTGAATCTGAGCAGGTAATGTATCGCGTTTATCAGTTTCCCCAAACCGAAACCCTGTACATCGGATCAGACACACGAAAACTATAACGTAAGAAGTTATTTTGTCATTGCAGACTCTGGTCAACAACAAAAATGTGTTGGCTCCTGGATAAGAAGAAAAAAAGATGAAATAATGACAAAGTAAAACAAGTCATAGGTGAAAGAGCAATATAAAGGAAGGGGTTAAGCAGTTTAAGATGCACTTACAAGCAGGGGGGCATACCGCATGTACATGTGGTAGAGATATGATCGGTGTGTGTGTGTGGCATCATAGTCCATTTAACAGTAACAGTCTCAGAGCTGTTGGGAAAATATGATATAAAAATGTTCTAAATATATTATTGCTAATTATCCCGATGAGTTTTCAGAATCTTTGCAGGATTTCTATGGACTCACAGCTCTTTGGACAGGGATTCATTCACAAAGCCAAGAGAAAATTACAACTAAATCCCCATCAAAGGTGGCATGGCCCAGTAGGAATTGTGTTTCACGGGGGTGGTGTGGTGCACTGAAACTTTGTATCTTATTTTACTGTAGTGAAGTTGTTGTTTTTTTCTGTGCCAGGTAACTTCCTATTTGCTCTAAGAACACAGGGCTGTTTGCTGTTGTACATGCAGTGTGTTTCAGTTGCATTTGAGATGAATTCAGTGGTCATCCACTTGTTTGTTGTTCTAACCAATTATACATGTTCAAAATATGATTGCTGAATGTTCATTTAGGAAATTATTTGGATTAATTTTGAAATTGCATTAAATTTACTGATTGGTGGTGTGCCACAAAATGGATTTGTACGGAGCTGAAAGCTGTCACTGATTTAGCTCGACAGATTTGCATCTTCATCTAATTCTGTCTCCTTCTTTTCTGGCTTTTCTTCAAGAGTGGATTTCTTTTTTACCACTCGTCCAAAAAGGCCAGACATGTGGTGTGCATGACTCTCTCAGCTGAGCTTTCTGCAGCTCCTACAGAGTAACCATGGGAATTGTGACTGCATCTCTGATTATTGCTGTATAAGGCTGCAGACAATTTCAAAATATCAACCTCGAACTCAGATTGAAAATATGACATGAGAAAAAACAATCTGCAGCACTTAATTCTGTTTTAATATGTTGGTGCATTCTGCTGCGACACTGGCCCAGTTAGCTGTGCTGGTGATTATTGCTGGTGGGTCAGCTGGTGTACACAACGGTGCACAACTGGCACACCGGCACTACAATGGTTGAAACAGGAGACAATATATATTTTATGTTTTGTGTTAGATCAGAGGCAACCGGACCTTTGCTCAATTCCTTCAGAAAACGTTTGGACGCCTATCCAGGAGTCTTTGTCCAGTGTTTTGACAAAGACATCTAAAAGACGTTTAAAATCTTCGAAATGACCATTTAAAGCACTGAGGGGTTTCTTCGTAACTTCAACTAGCATATTTTGCAATAAGACAAAACTGACAGAAATTAAAGTTTTTTCTCATTTTCTCCATTTGTGCTCTGCTGACTTGTTCCTGCTTTTGCTGTAGCGCGTCACATATTGTTCAACATTGCTGCCTTGATACTGGTCTTGACATTGTTTCTTCAATCTATTCTTTTTTCGACTGTTGTGACCATGTTGACCCCTAGTTTTAGCTTCTAAGTCACTAAAATCTGTATTATGTTTGGGTTTCAGGGGCAGTTAGATATATTGTAAAAAAAAAAAAAAAAAAAGATATATTGTGTTCCCCTTTCCTGGCATCTCAAATTAAGTAGAAGGTGTTTCTTGGTAGGCTTGTACAGTAGTTGTGCCAAACTCTTTCCATTACCAGATGATGTTAAGGACAATCTGCAAAATGTTCAGTTCTTGCCAAATATGTGTTAACATATTAATGTTTAACATAAATTTGTATGTATGGAAAAGAAAGTGATATAATTACAGGAAAACACCAAAGTTTGCCTTATTTTACTCGTTAAGAGGTTTAACAAAATATGTATTCCTACTTGTGAAACAGTTAGGACACCTACATTTCCCAAAAAGCCAGTCTTACCCCCCTTGGTATGAGGAAATATTTCCCCACTCCTAACTTCCATCTGTGAGATGTTTCGGAGGCGTTCACATGAACAGCCTGTTTCAAGCCCCTCCGCAGCTCAGGACTCTCCAGTTTTTAACTCTCACCTAATCTTTGTTGGATTTATTGGTGTGTTTTGGGTCATTGTCACATCACAGGATCCAGTTCTACTTCATGCTAAATTTGGTTTAACAGATGGTCTTACATTTTCTTCAAGCACCCTCTAGTTCTTGGACAGCTCTGTAAAAAAAGACTTTATCCCAGAAGACATGGTCTTTGTCTACACTGTCTGTGACAAACTATGTTTTCCTTAAAGAGCAAAGGATTCCTCCTTCCAGACCTCAGATTTAGTTAAACCTGGAGAGTCTCTTTCTGACTACAAAGGCAAGAAATTTTATTTCAACAGTACCAAGAGCTTGTCAATGTAGTGGTTTTGGGTGAGTTTTCTTTAGTGTTTTACAGATCAATTTTACATTTGAAAAGGTTTTTCTTCGGTTTTGATTTCTTGATTATATCACTTGATGTTTTGTATTGGTGAAATTTATAATAAATATCTATTCCCAAATATGCTAGAAAAACACATGAGCTTTCATAGGATCAGCTTTTTTTACTTGACTGAAGCTTAACTTTAATAGCTGCTGAAGTCTTTATTGTAAAATTGACTCAGAAGCTGTGAGGACTTCTCTTTTCACACAATGTGTAAACATTTGGTTTTATTGGTACATTGTCTGCTTTATACATTACTTAATCTGTTTTCAATTTGTTAAACTCTATAAATCCCAGAGCAACAATGGAAATCAACATAAAAAAAACAACATTTATCGAACAAGTATTCCTTTTTGATTCAGTTCAAACATGGTGGCACAGGAGAATCTTCAGAAGAAGAAGAAAGTCCCTGAAGAAATTCCATCTTTTTTCACATCTTTCAGTGCTTTTGAAAATACAATAGGAGCTGTAATATTCTATTGAAGCCGTGATATTGTTCTTCTGGTGCCCGACAAAGTGACTTTATTTCTGTGTTGGAGCTTCATGGCAGCTAACTGGCAAGAAGATAAACTCCGCGTAGCCCAAGGGAGCGAGCGGTGATGATGAGCTAAACAAACAAGCTAATAGTGCTCCAGCATAACGGAGTCTGCTGAACACAGCAGGTTTTTCGCACATGGAGAGGAGAGCCAGAGGAGAAGACGCATGGCAGAAAATAGAGGAGATAAAACACAGAGAGGACGAGGAGGATGAAGGTATTCAGGCTGCCCTGATAGGCTGCCACAGCTGGGTTTTAGCTAATGGCTGAGCCGGCTGCTCTGCTGACTCTCCTTTGTGACTGTGGGGTTGAATGTTTCCCCTGTAGGAGGCAGCTGATGGGCTCTGAAATAAATCACCCTGCTCCTGACAGATGTACGGTCAGCTTCAGGTTCAAACAACCAAGTCATTTATGAATATTACATGGATATTGATTTCCGCAGATCTGCGGCTGAGTTGAGTCCACCGGGTACAGCCTCATGCCAAAGCAACGTATGTAAAGAAAACATCCATCCATCCTTAACATGCTGTATTTCCAAAATGTGCACAGAATGTTGCATGTGTTACATGTGTTTGCTTAAGTGTATTTTTTAATGTGTATGTAACACTTGACTTATTACCACCTTCAGGGATTGTACTCTGATTCCATTAGAAACATGGCAATGCACAGATCCTGGTTTATGTGATATTAACTGGTTTGAATTAACTTTCTTAAGACTATGTGATAAAGACAATCTTTTACCCTGCTACATAAACTATCACGCACACACTCACTGTGCGCTATGTGCACCATTTCAATTGCTTGGTTCACAAAACTGCAAATCAACCAATCACATGACAGTTACACAATGTTCTGAGACATCTCCATGGGGGGATGACGACTTGCAGAAATTCAAACTGAGCATCGGGATGAAGAACAAAGGAGATTTATGTGGCTTTGAATGTGGCATGATTTTTAGGGCCAAACATGGTGTTCTGAGTGTTTTATCAGAAACTGATGATATGCTGGGCATTGAATGTACAATCATCTGTCAGGTTTAAAGAGAATGGCCTTAAAAGAAAAAGAGAGCAGCAGATAAGAAGAATGGGCAGATTGGTGCAAGATGACACAAATGCAACAATAATGCAAATCTTCAGCTTAAATTTTTTTTTGTACATCCAAGGTATTGGAATACCCTCTCTGCGACACAAACCATAAAGCAGGTTGTTTGAAACAGCAGAAGACCACTCAAGGTGACCACTGACTGAAAGACCAGGAAACCGAGGAATCTGTGAAAATCGGGCTCAGGGAAATTAAACAAAAACACATTGGTAAAACCTTGTCTGCTCTACTGAGTCCGAATTTTAACAGTGGTATTCATTCAGATGTTAGGGTCCAAACTGTGCGTAATTGTTTGTTCAAATGGGTGGTGGTGGGAGTATCATTGTGAGGGGGGATATTTTCTTGGTCCACTTTAGGGCCCCTAGTACCAATCAAGCATCATATAAACTCCACAGCAGCGCTGAACGTTATCGCTAACCACGTGCATGAATTTATGACCACATTGCACTCATCTTCTGCTGGCTACATCCGGCAGGACAATACAACATGTTACATAGATCAACCGTTTCTAAACTGCACTATGAGAATGAGTCCACTGTACTCCAAAGGTTCCCATAGTGACCAAATCTCAATCCACTAGAGCACCTTTGGGATGTGGTGGAACGGGAGATTTCTATCAATGTACAAATATGTAGCATCTGCGTGATACAATCATGTCAGTGTGGGCCAAAATCTGAGGAAATTCCCTGACCCCTTGTTGGTTCTACACCACAAACAACTATTGAAGCTCTGAAGACAAAACAATGTCCAACCTGGTACACAGCAGGTGTACCTAATCAAGTGTCCGCTGTATTTAGCTCCGCGGATGTATTCTATTTAATAATTATACATAATAAAGGGGAGAATATACAATCATTTTGCTTGTGTGTGTTAGCTTTGTGACTGGGACCTTTGCTCTGGGAACAGTAAAGCCCAGCTGCAGCCCATTTCCACTGAGAGAGGGCCAGCAATATGTTTTGGACCCTTGATGCAGCAAAAGATAAGATCCGCGCTTCAGCAGCCGGAATCTGATTCTGCCTCTGTGCCTGGGGGTAAAATCCAATTTCCTGCTCGCTCTGACAAGAAAAGGAAAAGAGAAGAAAAACAAGAAATCCAAAACATTTTTAATTAACAATTAATACTTTGGAAAAGGATTAGAAGTTATCGCTAGAATATTATCAAGAGAGCAAAAATATCACCTAAATGATTGTGTTCCCTCGCAAGGTTTTTTTTTTTTGGAGGAATAGTTGTCTGGCGTGTCTTTAATCTGAGCCTTTGTCTTTCTCTGGCCTTCTTCCACCAGGCCATGTTTGCCTTCACGCAACATGACATTTGGAGCGCAAATTGCCTGGCCTTTCAGAAGGCCGGACTGTCTAGCGCGTACTGACATGACAGAGAAAACAGTCCCTCAGATAACTGCTCCGTCCTCGATTATTAGGCGTCTTTTAGCGAAATGTTCTCGGCGCTGCGTATGTCTGGCATCGACTGCTGATAAGCAGCACGGCTCACGGTGCATCTGCATCTCTACGGTTGAATCAAACCCTGTCACTGTGACACTGTGGGTGGGAAGGAACACTTGCTCATAGGTCAGCATGAGACTATCGTACACAAACATCGGGGCATGCAGGACTCGGGTCATTTAACAAGCCATGGCAGGCCTGTCAAGCTTTGGATTCTCTTGCATACTGAAACTTGGTGTATGAAGCTGCGGCCTATGCCTTCCACGAATAGTATACGTTTGATTTCTGAATTGATACGGATCTAAACTTAACCTGATTAGAGCTAATTTGTACTATGGTATGTACATTATTTTGGATTAAGACTAGAAGTTGGCTAATATATTGTCCTGCTGGATAACTAGGCTGATATTTGCCATGTTTAAAAAGTTGTGTCACGTTCTAAAGCAGACCCCGCAAAACAGCTAGCAGGGAACCAGTTGCAAGTGAGAAATATTGACTTCCCCTTTTATATTGAAATGTTACCTCTTTGGTGTTTTTGTTTGTATTCAAAAAATAGAGTAAACAGCGCAAATGGATATTTTATTAATGATATTGCAGTTCAGTTTAAACTTGTCCATATGTGGATGTGAGTTAATTATTGTGTAATTCAAAGGCAAAATACAGGAACCCTTTTTTTTTTCACAAGTTGATTAAAGTGCTTTAGAATTACTTAGTTCAGTTAATGTTTGATTGGTCTACACATACAGTACTAGACTAAGAAGCGGTGATGAAATGCACTCTGAAGCCAGCACCTACAAATCCGTACTGTTTTTTTGTGTTTTTTTGTGTTTTTGTTAGTGGGGTGAGGCCCCCCAGATAGTTTCCAGATAGTTTCCAGATAGACAAATTAAAAGAGATGAACACATCTCCAATGTTGTTAGCCAGGCCAGCAACAACTTTATTAACCAGTTCTGTCAAAACAGCAGGACAGCAGCTTAATAACTGCTTCCTAGTTAGTTAATGGTTACTGAATGAATTAATGGCGTTTCAGTACTTTTCATAGCGTGAATTTTATTTGACAAATGGGTCATTTGAATTACAAGCTCCATCACAGAAGAAATATAACTCTTAAGTCAAAGCAGCACTGTATCAATAAGTTTTTCATATTGTGAGATCTTGATCCACGAGATATTTTTACACCCATTTCCCTTTTCCTCATTTAATCATTTTTGAGCAAAGACTTAAAATTGGCTTCTCCGTCCGTCCGTCCGTCCGTCCGTCCGTCCGTCCGTCCGTCCGTCTTCTTCCGCTTATCCGGAAGAAATTAAAATTGGCTTCTGATAAATGATAATGATTAGTTATGTGGAATGTTGTAAAAAAATATATATATAACAATGTGTGTATTCTGGAGCATGTAACAAAAGTAATTTCCCCCTGGGATCATTAAGTATGTCCGATTCTGATTCTGATTTTGATTTTGATTCTGATTCTGATTTTGATTCTGATTAGTTGCACTGGCAGCAGCAGGATGCATAGAGATTTGATTTTTGTAATTTGGTACCAACCGGTTTGTTACTGGTTCTAATGATGCAGAAAGATGTGCAGCTTAAACAAATTATTTCTTCGGCATTGCGTTCTTACACCCTGCATATTTGTTTTATTGGGAATATACCAATTTTTGTGGAAACATTAAAGAATAGTGTTAATATACACAAACCAATGAGTCTCTCTCACATTCCCGTATTGTGGAAGCAACACTCCTATCACTGCGGTGTCTAATATGGTTTTAGCTCAGAAATAAGCGACAAATCATCGTTACTCAGACAAATGTTTGAGAATGATTTCTGGAGGAAGCAATTTATTCAGTTCTCCTCACAACAAACATTAAGTAGAAAGGGACAAAGGGGGCAAGTTGACTACAAAGCTGTGTTTGTAGGAAATTGCATTGCTGTCATTCTGATCTGTTAACTGACCTGGCAAACAGCTATGTTAACCAGGAAATTACTTTACGATCACTTCATTCAGTCATATTATGAAAAGTGAAGAAGGACAATATTAACTGCTCTGGGATTCCCCATGCTGTTAGTTTACATCAGCAGGGATTGGCCAAATTATCAGTCAAATTCCTAAATCCTAAAGCAAACCACCACAGAGAATTACACTCACAAAACACACATCTCATATTGTAATCATCACGTTTAATAACGACACCTACTGTAATAAACTGGGTCGCTCTGGCAGTTGGCTGCTCAGCTGGTTTGATATTTGCATCGTTGTGGCTCATGCATGTACCGCTGCACCCCCACATGGCACATTCTCCCGTTGTGTCTCCCAAGCAAAGCTTGAGGTATTCTGGTTGTAATTCTTGCTATCTTCATGGAAGGAAGGCATTATGCTGTGGGGTTATTTGCAGCTGGTCTTTCTTCCCCGCGCTTCACTGCACCCCATCTGCAACTTTGGGTATGTTTCCTGTAACTGTGTCATATTTGGGTTTTATATTCAAACCAGTGCACTCTTAGGCCCAACCTGCACAAAAAAAAAGCTTCACAGTAATGATGTGAAGCCTATAATCTCTTGCTACACAACAAAGATCCTTTCTGCACTGAAGAATGATTATCCACTATCACATGCTGAACGCTTAAAGTAATGGCAGGCTGAATTACTTTTAGACTGATTTAACTAATAATAATTTTACCGCTGGAGATTTATTTTATTAAACTTTCATCTCAATTTGGTTAGTTAATACTTCAGTTGGAAACATTAGGACAACAGCTTAAAATATGACCACAGAGAGTATTAGGTTTCAGCGGTGAGCACATCAACCGTCAGATCAATCATTAGGTTGTTTCATAACATGTTCACATGTCGCAGGCACCAATCGTCCATCTTTTCATAAATACTGTATTTTAAAACAAGTTTTAGAGCTATAGCTTTCCTCCCGAGGTTCTGCGGTAACAGAGTTCTGTAAATTCTGTTCGGGGAATTCAGACACACACACACAGCATCAGTATTTCTAACTGTTTGTGCCTTTCCTGTACCTTCCTGTGTGTCTCCTGTCTGCATGCTGCACATTCGTTCCACAGTTCATATTGAAACAAGTAGAAAAGTGCATTGTTAGCACACACATCTAAATCTTTGCTCCACGTGCGGTTTGCACGCCTTAGCTTGAAACCGTGCGCTTTGTAAGCCGTTGGGAAAGAAAATGCTCTACTACTGTTTTTGTTCTCTCTCACCGAGCACAATCGTTGTGTTGAAAACCGACGTGGAACAAAAACCTGAAGGGCAGCGAGACATATTGGTACTGTCAGTTTTGTTTCAGTCTTTAAATAACATGAAAATGGACCGAAACACTGAGGCATTAACAAAAAAGAATGTGGCTTCTTACAGATTTATTCTGTTTATGCTTCTTTTTTTTTTTTTGGTCACACGCAAACATTTCCCATTATCAAAGAATTTTTAGATCCAACAGACACAAACTGACTGAATAGAAGAGCAGTTTTCCAATGATGTTTTTTATAGGTAGAAAAGCAGTCCAAACCAACTTTTTTGTACATGTAGCATCAATTGCCACTTAAAAGTAATAACTGGTTATGGTGCTCTTGGCAGACACAACTACAATCAAGTGTTTGCAAAAACTGGCAATGACTTTTTTACATCACTGTGAGAAATGTTGCACTGCTCCTCTGTGCAGAATTGATTTAATGTTATTACATTGAAAGGTTTGGGATTATTGAAAAGTATCACATATCTCAGTCAGACTCCAGACACGGCTTTGACTAGGCCACGTTGCAAGCTTAATCGGTTTATTTTTGTGTGTGTTTGGTTGTTGTTTTTTCCTTGAGACATTCAATTATTGCAATTGGGTCAAGTTATGAAGCAGCAAAGCAGGCCCATACCATCACCCTATCAGTTTGAATGTTCTTTTGCTCATAACAGCTGTCTTAGTTTTACACAAAACATAATGAAATACATAAAAAAAGTTCCATTTCTCACTCGTCAGCCTGTCCAGAGTATTTCCCAATATCCTTGGGTTAAGCTGGTTGTTGGTAAATGTTAGGTGGCGCCTGTGATCAGTTTTAGTTCACTCCTTGGAACTCTCCACAGACGCCATTTTCACCAAGTGTCTTTTTGGATTGTCAATAATAAACTGTGAACTTTGTCATGATCTGTAGTATTTATCTGTATCCCTACATTTGTATTTCTTTCTGTGTTTACAATATTGGCTATTGATTGTATTTCTGTGTTTCCTGATTTACTCCGTACCTTTCCTTAGTGTCTCACTGCTTTCCTCAGCTGTCTCATTGTCTTACCTGTCAAGCACTCCAGTAAACCATCTCCCCAGCATAAACAGTTTATTTACTTAGGAAATAAACTTGTCATGAACTTGTTACCTTGTCATGCACCTCCAGTTCTTACCTCTGCATCTGGGCCTTAAACAACATCAAACCATGACAACATTGACTATAGCTGGAGTGATCTGCAGGGTTTTAGATGTTCTAGGTTTTGTGACCTCCTGGTTGAGTCATCAGTGCATTTCACCACTGTTGCATATTTTCTACATTTCTGGGTAGTTTGTCTCATTGTGGTTTTCAGGTGTCCCAAAGACTCAGAAATGGCTTTGTAACCCTTTACAGAATGAAATATCTAAATTACTTTGCTTCTAATCTATTGTATAATTTCTTTTGATCAACCTATAAAGTGTTGCTTTTGAGATCTTTAACCTTCGCTTTTTGTTGTCAAATGGGTCCAATTTTAGTGATTCCTTGAGTCTGACAGTAACCAAGTTCAAGTGTGTTTGGTGGAATAGGAATAAAAAGTGTGGATAACTACAGCAAAAATTGTAATCTAACAAGGGAGGGAATAAAATTTAATGCAGGGCCAGGTTGATTAGTGATTTACCTCAATAAATTAAATGTGCTCTTTGCAATAACTCAGCTTGTGTTTGTCTGAAATTATATTTGGGACATGATCTGAAACAATAAGTGTGACATAATGTAAAAAAAAAAATCTATAATGCAGCAAATACTTTCTCACAGCACTGTATGTCATCAGAGTAATGCACCTTGGAAGTTTGCATCTTCTGGTTACATGAATGAAAAAATCCCTCCTCTACCCACGGCATCTAAGCTTTCTACCATGACGGGAGCAGCTATTGCGCCTTTGTCAACTAAAATCAAGATATAGATGTGTACTTTAATGAAATACCCAAACAAATGTACATTTGAGCCTCCTGTTTCTTAAGTAATGCCATTTAGCAATTAACCAAAGACACTTCAGTTCTTCTGCATGGTTGTCATGAAGACAGACATTAGCATGCGGATGTAAGAGTTGTTTTTGGATTAAACCCAGCACAATTTTAATTTTTTTTTTTTTAATTTATGCATTAGTCAACTTAAGCAACTGGAAAAACAAACTTTGTCTGCCTTACGAGAATCCTCCCAAAGGGCATCCACAGTTCACCAGACATTCAGCACAGAGATCCAATGACACAGTAGCACCATCTGTACATAATCCTCTGCTGATTAACATGTAGCGCCACTGTATCCCTCAGATGGCCAGCCCTTCATGCTGCCCCTAGGGTCTTAATTCTTCCTCCGCCTGTTGTGTTTCCGTTCCACTGTGGACCAGTCGCACCAATTCCACTCACTGAGCTTGATAATTAGTGACAATTGTAAAAGTAATTTACCAACTCAAGCAACGCCACTGAGCAAACGGTGCAAATTAACCGGAGATGCTAACGTGGGCAGATATGCGGAGAAAGGCACCGTAAAACCCCCATCACATTATTGAAAGGAAGGAGGCCAGGAATGTATCCTCCACGTGTCAGGATGAATTGTCTAGAGATGAGAGGCGAGGCGGCGTGCAGCGTTACACTGGGCCTGTGACTGAGCCGCTGATTAATCCCACAGATCGAGTAGCGTGACTGAGCCAACAGCATTTTAATTTACATTTCAAACAATTAGACTGTGAAATAAACTCCAACATCAGTAAGCGTGCAATTCTTGAAAACTCTGCCCATTTGAAAATTGAAGATCATTTGCAAAATGACCAACAGAGATACAAGTCAATTGCTTAAAGAGCATTCCCTTGCAAGCTCTTTATTCCCTCTGAGACGAGTGTACAGTGCTTCGCAGTGATGGTTAGAAAATTAGGATTGAGCTTTGCATAATGTCAAGCTCCTTCCACAATCATGTGTTAGCCCATACAGCTCTAATGGTTACACGTTTTTAACCACATCCTGAGGTAAATCAACCTGGCAATTGTGGTTAGGGTCCCTTTTTTAATAACTGCGCATGCGCGGACCGCCTTACCTTGCTCTTCCGTAAAAAACATCACCCAAATCTACTCTGGTCTTATTTCTTTCTACTGAGCCCTTCCTCTTCTTCTAATAGGGATGAACACGGTTCACTTCTTGTGACTCTCAGCCATATTCAAAGTAGCAGTGGAGCTACAATTTTGATACATACTGCCCACCTAAACATTGTTGCAGACCATGCCCACCCTTTCAAAGAAACAGCACTCCCTGATAGTCGTGAGCTTGTTCAGCCGGATATTGCACCCTGCCACAAAGAAGAAATGCTCCGTTAACGATTTGAGGACACGTTTGAGGTGTTGACTTGCCCTTCAAATTCCCCAGATCTGAGTCCAACTGAGCATCTGTGAAGTGTGATGGACAAACATGTCTGATCAGGAAAGCCCTATAAAGCGACACCTTAAAAGTTCTGGCCTTTCTGCACATTTTTTCCTTGTCAGTTTGTCCCAGAGACATATTTACCGACACAATATATCTGCAACAAGTCAATTTAAACTCGACCGACTTATCAGGGGCTTTGCCACCGATCCATATGGCTTGCTCACTAGACTTAGTTGTCCTTTGTTTTGCAAAATAAATATATGTAATCAAGCTTGTTTGCTATGTAAAGAATTGAACTGACATCCCAGCCTTTACGCAAATCTATTGATCTTTGCAATTTTTCATGTTTCCATTCCAGTAGTGAAGAAATCTGCAACAGTCGTGGAAATGTAAAATGTTAGCAATGGGAATGTTTTTAGGAGGCTTGTTGCATGAACTCAAGGCCTCGCCGCCTCATTACAACTCTTGGTTTTGTTGCTCAGCTTCATCGCTTTCAGCTTTCCCAGACCTAAAAAAGAATCAGTAATGGGACTAATCCAGTGTAAGCAGGGGGGAGCCTCATGTTCAGCGCTACAGCTTGCCCTTTTTTTTTTTGTTGTTGTTGTTGAAAAAAACTCCTCTCCTCTTTATACCCCCTCTTTTCCTCTCCCTCCGCCCTTCCTCCAGGATTGGAAGTAGGAGGTGTATTCCCATTCTGTCAGTCACATCTCGGCTGCCTCGTAGGGCCTCAGCCTCTATCTGTGTAAACAGAAGCGGGGAAGGGGTGCTTGGTGTTTTCTCCTGTCTGAAAAAAAAAAACTCCTTTTGGTGTCTCTTTGATCCCGGACACTAGAATAATAATTGCTATCACTTATGAAACAAAATGACAAGTGCTGCCAACAGCTTTCCAATGCAAATATAAAAGGAATGGAGAACAGAGAGAAGTGGGGATAGAGAGCTGTGAAGGAGCGTTAGCCGGGGCTGCGTGAGGGTCCTGAGCCGACAACTGGGACGGGTTTGATTGATTCTAGAGGGGCGTGGGCTGGCTTATGTGAGAGGAAGACATCTTTTTTTCTTTACTTTTCTAATTTATGCAAACTGTTTATTCTTTTTAAACAACAATCCAGCGGAGAGGATGTTTCCGTAAAAACAGTTTTTTTTTTTTCTTTCACCATTTCAAAGCAGAGCCATAGGCAACTCTTGATGCTAGACATATTTAAAGCATCCTCCCATGAACTGTATTGAAATGACAGCTTGCATAAAGGCAAGAGCGAGGCAGAGCCTGTGAGTTTACACTCAGAAAAGCACATCTATATTACAAGAAATCTTTCCAGAGGAGCAGGGAGCCAGCCCTACTACTGTGGGAGATGAAGCTTGGCCCTTTTTGGCTTTCATAAAGTGGACGCAGCCTAAGCCAAATGGCTGTTTGCTGGTTATTCAAACAGCATGCAGAGAGACAGAAATGATGGAGCTGGACGGCTCCTCTTCCCTCTTTTAAAGCTGCATGAGTGGATAAGCCCCTGATGTTATTCAGAGGCCCCCTCTGACATTTTCTGTTGATGTTTATTTAAATGACGCTCAGATCGGCGTGGAAACCGTCCCATCGCGAGTGCCCAGCAGGACACAAAACAGCTGGACTCTGGAAGCGAAACTGAGAAAGAGAGAGAGGGGAGTAGTTCAGAAAGAAAAAAAGGAGGAAAATAGAGAAGGGGAGGCAGGATGCTGTAACCCCTATATGCATCAAGTATTATTTGAGGAGAGTGTTCCTGTTTTTTTAATCTTTAAGAATAAAATAAAATGACATTTTTACATTCACATTTTATAAGCCTGTACTTATCAAAGAGATTTTCCGCTTTGGTGGACACGATGCCTAGTTAGACTTTAGCATATGTAACAAATTAATGTTACAAACTATAAAAGGATATTAAAATATTGCTGTTAAACTAATATGATCACATGCACTCATTGGCCACTATTTAAGGTACACGTTACTAGTACTGCGTTTCAGAGCTGTCCTAATTGTTTGTTGCATAGATTAAACAACGTATCAGCAACATTACTTAGACATTTCATAGTTGCTGTGGGTCTATTAGCTTCACATCCTAATGCTAATCAGCTGTTCTACCACATCCAAAAGGCGCTCTATTGGATTTAGATCTGGTGACATTTGGGGACATCGGAGTATAGTCAACCCAGTTTCAGGATAACATTGGGAGATGATTGAGCTTTGTAACTTGATGCATTATCTTAATAAATGCATCCATGTGTACAGACCGTCACATTGACACCACCACCCACCTGAATCCTTAATACAAAGCATGATGCGTTCACATTGTGTATGCCGAATTCTGATGGTACCGTCCGAACGAGGCAGCTGAGATCGACTAGGGAATTTTTTTTCCATCTGTGATTGTTCAATGTTGTTGAGTTTTTGTGAACTGCAGTCTCAGTTTCCTGTTGTTGGCTAATAGGAATGTTATCTTCTGCTTCAAGGTTCAATATGTTGTGCATTCAAAGATGCTTTTCCACATACCCTGGTTTGAGCAAATGTTTTTTGTTTATTTTTTCAAACTCTTGTTGCCTTTTTATTTTCTCAAACCAGTCTGACCTCTGTCAAAGACAAAGCATTTTTATTCAGAGGACGGTCATGGGATTTTTCTTTTTCATTTATTTGACCTTTTTCTCTAAACCTTGGGTGTTTATTTAAATGATGCCTTGTGTGTGAAAGTCAGCTATTTCTTAAATACTCACACCTGTCTGGCAGCAAATACCATGCTTTATTCAAAAGCACATAAATCCTCTCTCTCCCCTTTATGATGCTTGGTTCGAACTTCTTCCTGTAATTTTACGACAAAACATTTCAACAAAAGTACTGTTCATAGCACTACAGAAAAGGGATGCATTAGTTATCGATGACCTCAAAAACACACATAGCTACAACAACCTGTCAGTACAACAAAGGTACACAAAAACAAAGAACCCACATTATAACTAGTTTTTTTTTTTTTTGCTTTAAAATATCTCATATTTTGGGATCTGTCAGTTTGCTAACCCCCACCTTTCCCTGCATCTTTAGTCATTTAAGTGTTCTTATCTCCCATCATATCCTCTTCTCCAATGTCTTTTTACACCTATCCTTTTGTGTAATATCCAGTGTATCAAAATCCTTCCTTTTTGAGAGCCACTCATAGGCACTTTCACTAGTATTGCACAAATTTAATTTGACGTTAGCTCTATTACCCTACCCTCTTTCTTTCATGTACTGCACTTCAACATTATAGAATAAAAGACTAAAATAAAAGACCAATTGTAACTAACAGAATTTAACTAAGCTGCAAAATTTGGGTTTTAGCTACAAAAGCCAATTATAATAAGTGTATGAAAAACCAGAAACTGTCTTCAAGGGACCCAAAGCAGGGTCTTACCAGTGTCAATGTGAAAGTGCATGTCTGTACAATCGGAAAACACACAACTTTAACTTTCAAAGGCGGTGTACAAAAAAGAAAGCATTGCTCTCTGACAAAAAGGTGAAGGCACGAATAAAGTGAGGAAATACAGAACAAGACCATGACTCGACTTCTGAAAAATTGACAGATGTGTCAAAAACTGGATTACTTGGACACCAGAACAGAGGAGATGTTTCTTATGAACCAACTACAGCATTTTAGGAAGAGCACATCATACCAACTGCGAAGCTTAGAGCTGGAATGGTCATTGTATAAAGATGCTTTGCTCCAGCAGGGCCTGACCAGCTCACCATCACAAACCCCCATATGGATTCTAACATGGAGCAGATAGTGCTTCAGGAAAATGTGAGAACATGTTTAAGAAAAAAGGGGAAAAAAAAGAAAGTTGAAGTGGAGCTTGACCCTGCCGCATGAATATGACCCAAAGCATCCTGGACCGGGTCAAAGCTCAGCTCTTGATCTCACTGGGATGTGGTGGGGTGACTTGTTGCAGGCTTTACAGAAACTGCTCAAACATTTCAGACGTGAAAATGAACACTTTCCTCATACTGATGCCAGACGCTGGTACACTAAGGTACACAGTGAATTAACGTGTCTATGTGTGTCTATGTCCACGCATAAGGCACACGGGATTATAAGGCACATTAAATATTCTTCCCAAGTGTGTGTCAATCCGCGCCCCTTCGCATACACAGCTCTCTGCTGAGAGGGAAGGCTGTCCGTCTGTCGGGAGGACAGCGTAGTTGCACTACAATAACCTGTTTATAACATAAGGCCAAAATAAACTCAACTTTTATATTGAATTAACTTACTTGGTTTATTGTTGCTCGCACATACTGCGGAGGCAGGCTGCCTTACATGAATGCACTTCTAGTTTAGACATTACAGTCAGGCAGTCTTGTAGACAGCCCTGTGGTCTGATCAGGTAGTGACACAGTGTACCGTAATGCTCTGAATATTCATTGAGCAGAGCAGCTTCGCTGCTAACCAAAGCTGTTCTAACACATTTTAACAGATTTTTGAGCCCATTGTACCACATAAAATTGGTGAGTAAGCACGACTTTAATCACATATAAGGTGCACCATGAATTTTTGAGAAAATTTAGGCATTTTAAGTGCACCTTATAGTCTGAAAATACGGTAGTTGGCTACAAGAAGCACTTTGTTGATCTTTGTTCATATCATTATCTTAATGAGTGAAGCAGAATTAATTGTATTATTTAGGAGAGGTTATTGATTGATATGTAAAAAAATAAATAAATAAGACAAAATAAAGAAGAGAATGTTTCAGGGTCCTAATTTTTCCACTTGATTTTACAGAATAACAGCTTTTGAATAGCTGCCAAAGGTAGAGACAGCTATATATTAGAAGAAAGGAATTTGTGTGAATTATTACGACCTGATTCGGGTTGAGACAGTGTTACCTTGAGCTAGAAAATAGATCTCTCCTGCCGCTTGTTTTTCTCCCGGAGCTCGCTGTTCCCTGCCTGCAGTGGGTCCGTCCTCCATTTCACAAAAACACTCCAGCATTGTATTTTGTCAGATTTAGTCATCAGGCTGGTCGTGAGGCAAGGGTGTCATTTCGGAGCTCCTGCTGGGGGGATGGCTTTTTCTTCCAGGACATTCTGACACAGAGCACTAATAATGTCACTCCTCTTTTCTAGCTCTCAAAGCGCAGCCATCGACCCATCGTGGCCATCAACTGAAAATGTCCTCTCGGCCTGCGATCACCTGCTGCTGTCCTTTCTGCTGTATTATCTCTTTTTTTTCTGCAACTGTTTCTTCGGTGCGGAAGGTGTCGGACGCTCATTTTACTTTTACAGCGTGGGAGCTCTGTTTTCCCAGCATGATGAGCTCCATCTGACAGTCCCAGGCTCCAGCACCAAGACCATTTACAGCCAGGTCATTCCCTTTATTGCCTTTAGCTGATGGTGGTACTTTGGAGGGTTTGCTAAAGCCGGGTGGGGTGGTGGGCAGACTATAATTGGCTGTATAAGTTGATTTGCGTCTCCTCTTCTTCCTTGGGCCCATGAAGTCGCAGTGAGCCTGATGGGGTGACCTAGATTCTGACTTGTTTGAGTCGCTTCTCTGCCGTTCCTTGATTGCTGGCGCTCGGCTCGGAGTTCTCTGGAAGATTCGGTTTTGTCTTGAGCGGCTTCTGTCAAGTCGAATGTCTGCACTTTTGATTTCTGGAAGAAGGAATTGCGCGGTGAGATCACATCGGGCTGCGGTCCACAGTTCTCCCCCGTTCACAGCGACACGCATGGGCTCATGTGGATCGCAGCAAAGTTAAATTTAGCTTCCCCGTCCCAGTGCACACGACATTGATTGACAGGCCATTGTGGGTAATGATGTTTTCTCTTTCACTGTGTGTCACCCACAGCAGTCGCCTTCAGACAGGTTTGGAGATTTGTTTTGTTTGAAATGTCTGTTTGCTCTCGCTCATGCAGCTCCACGAATCCTTCAGCATGATTGCGATGAAGTTTTCATCTGGAACGAGGCTGTTAGGAGGAAACTTGGGGAGGACAAACTGTTGATCACTTCACCTTAATTTTGCATTGATAGCGCAATATAATATTTATTCTTTGTGCCTTCAAAACGACTTAATAAACAGAAATATCGCTCAGGTACTACATTTTACTGGTAACCAGTTTTCCTCGTTACAGGAACCTAATTGCTTCCATACGAAACGGATTACCCTGCCTTTTTGAATTGTAATGTCTCTGCATCAAGTTCTTCAACTCTTATGACTCCATCGCACTATTTCCGCCCTCTTAAAATGTTCTGGCATTTCATAGTGTTCATGGTATCATGACCTCCAACAAGGTTTCGCAAGGCTTTCAGAAGAGAAATGGGCCCACACTGTCACACTCCCTCTACTGCACTTCAGAGTGGACATGAGGGTCTTTTCCACATAATCATCCTTTCCATGCACGCCGCCTCCAGTGTTTGTTATCGAAAAGCTCCATCTTGGTTTCCTACGACCAAAGAGTACAATTTCAATGATATTCTCTGTAGGGTTTTGGCCAACTCTACCTCTTTACATCTGTGAGAGTAGAATACAGATGTCTGCTTTTCTGACATCACTGTTAAAGGCCGGTACCATGTAAAGGATGTTATAGAGACCTGGTGAGCCCAAGATGATACTCTTTGCTTCACTTGTCTACCAGTGAGTGTTTTCTTTACCTCCTTTACTAACCTAATTACTGTACATGGTGGCAAGATAATATGGGTATTCATCCAGGCCAATAGCTAAAAGAAATATGTCTTTCTTTCATAAGCAGGAAACAAAAAAATAAGAGATTAATAATCAGATGTCCTCTGATTAACTTAGAAGATTGACATAACATTTTTTTTATTGAGAAGGGATTTGTTTTGGTACAAATCATCTTGACGCCTCTGATTAAGTTTGAAAAAGTTTTTCTCTCCACTAAATAAATAAACTTGAAGGTAATAGTTTTCTCGATTTTTTTAGTGTGAATTTATGCTACTGCTACAAAGGACTAATTAGGTTTATGGATTTCCACACATCTTTACCTGTTGTTGCACCATATTTCCACAGTCTGTACATCATGTACAGTTACTCAGCTGTAAATGAATTCACTGGCAGTGGTTCTTGACAGATGCAGCTATTTACATTCCCGAAATATTGCTGAAATGTTTTGTTTTATTTTTCTTACAAACATCGTCTTTGATGTTTTCCAATAATTCTTGTGTCTGTGTATTATAGTTATGGCCAGAGGTATACAGGCTTGCTCTGTATGAGATTCTTACTGTAAGATATCCTGGAGCATCAAAAAGCACAAGTTCACTGTGCAAAAGAAAAAGTGTTACTAAAATAATATCACACACTCCAGTGCCTTGAAAAAGTGCATTATGTTTTATATTGACTTTATCGCTATTCATGCTAATACAATCCAGTTACAGTCAAATTTAGATCCAATTACTTAAGGTCCAATTTTATTCTAATTATAATATAGCACAGTCAGACTTACTTTATTAAATTAATTATAGTTTGTTGCTTGTAAAAATATATATCTATTTAATGAGTTATCTCAGAGGACATAGTTGAGTGTGTAACATTTACTGTTTAAACATCTGTCACAGATATACATAGTTAGATGATCGCAGCTGAAACTCTAAATTCAGTCATACAGACAGTGAAATTCAAAGCCTTTATCAACTAAATACCCAGAGAGCCTGGTGGCCGTTTTAAAAGATATTCAGACTTTTCTTTTAAAGACCTTTACAAAAAAAAAAAAAAAAAAAAAACGATAAACATTTAGTTGTAGTTGTAAAGACAGCATTGTAGTTGTGCAGAATATTATTACTTTTGAGTAGCTTTCCACTTTGTAAAAACAAAACCACAGTGTCTCTCCTAGCATCGGCATTAGTGATGTCAATGCTTAGCCGAACAGCAGCGTGCTACTTTAGAAGACACTTTAGATCGTAGTTTGATACATGTTGTGTTTTTTTATGATCAAAGAGCAATGGAGATTGCCTATTCATGCAGTTGCCCACACTTCAAATGAGCAAATGTGCAACATGCTCTACTTTTGTAGAACAAGGTTTAGTGTACATTTCCTTAGCTGGGCAGCTGCTTTCAACGTGCAACCAGCACAAGAACTTTAGCAGGAGAAAAGTCTGTAATCTCGACTGCAAAGGGAAACTTAGTATTTCCAACGATGTTCGCTCACCACCAAGAACCTTTACTGCAACAGTCTTACTGTGTTTATTTACAGAGCTGTGTGAGGCATTATGTTCATACAGACACGGCCCGTACATCCTTATATAACATCATCTAGCTTTTCCAGCAGGCATGAGTAGTTGCGGTTTGGTACCGCGGTTCAGTGAGTTCATGCACGGCTCTCCAATGTCTGTGGTGGCCATCAGTAGGAAAGCCCATTAGAGATACGTAAACACTGGAATCCGAGTTCCTGCTACTGAATTATTCCTTCTGAGCACATAACTGATTTAATGAAGTATCTTAACTTCACTCTGCTGGCTTTAGTTCATACATACTCACAAACGATCTAGCAGAAAATAGCCTGTCGGAAATACTATATAATATTACAATGGTGTCATTTTACAACGGAGAACATATTAGATTACTACTGCATCTTAATAGATTAGAATGTCATCCTACAGTTTGGCTATTTTAGTAATTCAATTAAAAAAGTGAAAATCATAAGTTCATTACGCTCTACAGAGATTTTACAGGCATTCATCTAATTTTGATTATTACAGCTGATGAAAATCCAAAATTGAGTACATCAGAGAACTAGAGGTTTACATAAAACAAATAAAAAAATGAATGGAATAATGTAGGAACTCTGAAATGTATGTCTAGGTAGTGTATAGTATAGACACAATATTTGGCTGGAGCTTTTTCATTTTACAGGAATTATCCCATCAACTGCTAACGTGGCATGGAGGCTGAGTTAGAGACCTGCGCTTACTTTAGATCTGAGAAAACACACCAGGCTTACACCAAAAGAGTGATACAAAATTCCGTATAAACCATCGCCCATGCTTGCCTAATCAATGTCTCTGTTTATAAGTTATTAGTCAATGATAAATATGAACTTATTTGAACCTCTATACTGAGGAGTTACAAAAGTGCAATCAGCAGATTTTTGTCACCTTTGTTTTTAGTTGCAGAAAGAGCTAATCACTGACTCTTGTTGGAAATGTATTGTGGAGGAAGAAAAAAAAGGTGTTGGAATTTAATATCCAGTAAATACGCACTGACAGGTCTTTGTTTTTTCAAAATCAATAGAGGTCCTTTATGTTCTTCTATTTATGCAAGATGGCTTTCAAAGGAGAGATGTACTACTCTCTTCTGTCCATCTGTGTGCTTTGTGATGCTCAGTTATGGTAGCGCAGATAAATTATATTTTTACAGTGGTACTAAAAGGTTTAATATGTTTTCCATGCAGTAAAGTGTGTGTTAGACTATTCCTACAAGGACAAGTAACGCCTGCTTGGTATTGTACCTCCTGTCTGTTTGTGTGCTTCTTCTACTTTATGTCTTTTAATTAATTCAACGCAGACTGGGAACCTTTCTGATGAATGGCATTCCATAAGATCTTTTGCTTTCCTAATGCACTGAATTAAGTAAATAAGTCATAATTATAGGACAAATAATTTATGAGAGGTTGAAATGCCTAAATAGAAGTTCATATAATATTTAGGCTCTGCCTCACCATTTATCATGACCTTAATGTTCATTTGATCAGTTTCAACCCTCTCTAAAAGGATGATCACTTAGTATTAACATTACAGTTCCCAACCTTTGTTGCACTCAGTTTTTCAGAAAAATTGATGACTATAGCATCTTCACAATCCTGAGATAACGTGGAGTTTGGTGATACTATGTCATGATCAATTTCAAGGAAAGGGCTAAAATGCTAATAGAAAGTAGAACTGCTTTAACCAAAAGGTCCACAACATCTCGCTATCAACTGAATTGCAATAATAACTCTGATGCTGGTGAGTTTATGATAGCAATTAATCGGTGTTGTCAAAATTAAGTTCTAATGTGCTCCCTTCACTCTGAGACACTTCAATCTGCTGATGTTACCTGTTTGTTTTTACTACTTACTGCTCGCCTTTTAAAGAAATCCAAACTTCTTCCTCTTCTTTCTTTTCTTTTTTGGTCATCTGATTCAAATGATTCTTGGGGAAAACATAACCCCTGCCTTCTGCTCTTCTGCTTATCACATCACCAGGTGCAGTTAAAAACCATTTGCACACTTTTAAAAAGGGGTTAGGGACTTAAAACAACATCCATCAACAAAACTAAGCCTCAACCACTTCGATTTTTATTTTACATCAATTTATTAAAGACAAAACAGAAAGAAATTATTGAAAAAAAACTAAAATAAAAACAACAACAAACAAATGTAAAATAATTTCTAGATTATTTTGAGAGGTATTAGCAGTGGCCCCGGTAATATGTTAAAGCCCGGACCATTACCTGGTAGCAGATGACAAAGCTCCCAAAATCATCACTGACAGTGGAAACATCACAATATACATACAACTTGGATTCTGTTGCTTGTGCACATTTTGGCAGTGTGTGTGTGTGTGTGTGTGTGTGTGTGTGTGTGTGTGTGTGTGTGTGTGTGTGTGTGTGTGTGTGTGTGTGTGTGTGTGTGTGTGTTGGGGTCTGCCTACTGGACAACTGTCATTTCAGAAGTGTTCCCCGTGTCAGTCTAAGGTCTAGGTCATAACATTACATTTCTGTAGTAAACATAATTTTATTCATCCTGTGTCGTATTCACAATTTTCTTGCATTTTTAATTATATGCAAGCCTTAGTCAATTAAAATGAACATAAATAAAAGTTCTCGATATGTGTGCATGGAGTTTACATGTTCTGCAACTTTGAGTCGTAAGATTTCTGAAACAAGTTGACTTTTCAATAAGATTCTTATTTTGTGAGACTCCCCTCTTATAACTCGGTTCATGTGGTTACTTGTTTCCACTTCAGGTTAACAACTTACACACCACTTAGTTTAAAACTCATATGTCACATCTTAATGAGCAACTAATTCCACAAACGCAAAATACTGGAAATAACCACTCATTAAATCCGTGCTTGACAGAACCCTTCAAACTGCAAGTTTGTAACACCCTCCTGATTTCACAAACTGATCGGCATCAAAAGACGTTGCACGGAGCCACAGAAAAGATTGAGAATTTGCCAGCTCGGTGATATATCTGAGGCGTTATGTGATGCAGACCTCAAACCTGAACTGAAGGGAATTGTGGGTGCAGCAGTACAGTGTTCAGGTTCAAATGAAGGGAGATTGATGTTACTGCTAACCTTGGCTGTGGGTCCTGCCTGGCTGCCCCTGTAAGCCATCAGTCTGCTGGGAGTCTGACTAAAATATTAAAGAGCATGCCTTTTCACCCACTGTAGCCAGCGCCAGGGAGTGAGCAGGGCGCAGTGTGCGTCAGCTGCCGTGGATATGTGACGCTTGGACACATAGGTGAAACAAGAGCAGAAATCATTCTCTGCGTAAAGTGACACTCGCATCACCATACACCCTTTGATGTATTCATCCATCCAGCTATACATTCATGACTAAGGGGACCTGTCTACAGTACGTCATATTAGCAGCACACAGAAGTGGAAAAACTGCCAGCGTATAAATACATCCTGTTAGAGTGGTGCCCTTGCAACGGTATAAGGAAGATGGAAGTCACCTATCACTGTCCTACATTACAGCGCAGGGCACCGGGCCGAGCTCCGTAGATAGTAATCCATTTCTGCACCATCACGGTATCCAGGATTGAATGATATACACTTTAAAACCCATGCCAATATTCAATGTCACTGGTATAAGTAATGCAATGTTTGTGTGGGGACTGCATGTTAGAAATATCAATAAGGGGACGAAAAGACGAGCCAAACAGCCATGCAGGTTGTGGTCACTCTTGATCAAAGCTGCAGATAGTCACGCTGAGAATTTTGGTAATTATGATTTTTGCCTTATCATATTGTGCAAAGGTGCATTTTCTTTCATTTTTAACAACTGCACAAGTATAATATCTAAAAAAATATAGGAATTTGCAGCACAGGGTTTCACAAACAATTACAAACAGAAAATGAGTCTTTCCACATAGTAAATATATGGGTTTCTGATGTCAGATGGGGGCCTAATACCCCCGTCACATTATTGCAAAGGCGGTGTTAGGCCCCCTTCACAATAGTGCGATGGAGGAATTTCTATAATTTAATTTTAATGCTTAAAGGAAGAGATGATGCTATACAAGAAGAAATGTTCCCGCATAGCCTGACTCGTTTGCCACAGCATGTACAACTCGATCAATCAATGAGCCAGGTTGCTACCGTTTTCTTTGTTAACACGTTGAAACATTAGAGCCACAACTTGCACCATGCCATTCAAGCTGAATATGTGCACCACCGTTAGATAATTGATGAAACTGCAACTCAAATATCGCACCAATGGCCCAGTAATAGCATTAACTGATCTCATGCTATCTAGACGTTTCACTCACCTCGGGATGATGGATGCGTCACTAAATCATCAGATCATCTCATCAAATCTTCTCAGAGTTCTCAGGGGGTCCCCGGTAGTTTCACAGAAGATGAGTGAACAGATAAAAACGCAAATAAGAAGAAGTTTGGCACCCTATGTGTACATAGTTGTACTCTAGTCTGTAAACTAGAGATTGCGCTTGATTTTAAAACAAAGTATACAAAATACTTGATCAACAAGGCGCATTCTCGTTGTGAAAAAGCACATATTGGGGCAACAAAGAATGGGTTCACACCAGTTCTTCTGCCAGCACATGACAGAGATGTAAATAAAAAGGTAACGTTTTAAGACTGAAAAGAGGGTTGTGTATCTCTGGTTGTTGCCAAATATGTCTGATGCGATCCACTACCTTAAAGTTACCAGCGTAGCAAACACCGCTCAACCACAGTTCAGCCTTATTCGGTGTCTTGATTTAGGAGAAAGGGTTTTGATGTAATCATGTAGGATCATGCAAGTCAATGATGTCTGATGTGTAAATGAGAATAACATGAATCACTTTTAAAAACATAATTTCACAACAAGGACTCTGATGTTTGTTAGAAAACCTTTGAAAAGAAGAGCACCATGATTAGCAGAGGGTGTGATGCTATAGTTGAATGTTTGCAATCCAATATGGATCATGATCTACCCATATTTTATTAAGTACTGTCTTTCATTTCCATCAACAGTCTCAACACCATTCTCCCTAAGCTTTTTTATATGGATAGGTAAATTCTGTTTCAGTGTTTGGTTCCACATACTGTAATAGTCCATCAGAGGGGTCAAATAAACAAGTGGACAGAATTAGAGTTTTAATGCACAGCCCTTGAACTACAATGGCCTACTAAATACTGGATCCTTTGTAACTTTAATATTGCATACTCTGACACTATGATGATGAGTGTCATCATCATAGTGGGGTTCATTGTTTTATTTCAGATTGGCAGCTCCAATCTGAAATAAAACAATGAACCCCAGGGCTTTGCCATGAATCAGATTTAGTTATCAGCTTTGTAGTCACTTATCAGTAAGGAAGAAGACATTCCTTTTACAATTAAAAAAATAGTTTATCTCTCAAAGACCAGTGACTATAAATGCTGATTAAAAACAAGAATAATCCTAAAATAATGGCAAAACTGTGTCATACATGTCTAAGCAAGAAAACTGAAACTAAAAAGTGATGAACAGTCAAATGGGAGAGGAAAAAGAAACACTGAAACATTACACCCCAGTTCCATTAGTAAGACACTCATGCTTTTTGGAGAAAACTTGAGGATTATCGTAAGCAAAAAAATCAGAGGAAAAAATTGCCTCTGTGAACAATGAAGCAAGTATACTGTAAGCATTACCATACTGTAATAAAGTGATATCAACACCTCTCTAATGAAGGGACCACATATTTTTGCCTAAGTTCCACACTAATTTGTTCTTTTGCTGTTTATAGTTGTTAGAACAGGCCTCTTTGCTGCCACGCAATATTGTTATAGTGCTAATTTGTCAGGTTTCTATGAAAAGGTTAAAATTTCAATGGTATGATACTAAAAAGACTAAAATACATTTCATATTCTGTTTCCCACAGGATTTCAGGATCTGTTTTATGTTTTTATTGATACAGGAAATAGGAAAAGCAAAAAAATAAAAATAAATTAGAAAGTAAAAGCTTAATTTGTATTAATAATATTCTGAGTTTTTAAGAATAATCTTGTTAAAGTGGGGCTAGAAAACTTTTTTTTAATTTCATAAAATGAGTTGCAGCAATAAAAAGTCTGACTGTAGCCCAGCTCTGCTTCATATTTTAATAAATATGGATGTAACAATATGAAAAAAAAATCTCATGATTATTGTGAGCAAATTTAACAGCTATTAAAATGATCAAGGTTTTGTTAAAACGTATGCATTACTTGATTTTTCTTCAGCCTAATTGTTAACATTATTATTGTTAGCATTTATTACTCCACTTTATATAGCGCCAATTCACAACACATTTCAATTTTATCAAAGCATGAAGACAGGTTGGTTAAAAAGTTTTCTATCTAGGGAAACCCGGCAAATAGCACCGAGTTGTTGACTTGCAGCATTCACTCCTTGATAAGCGTGGAGCAACAGTGTACAGTCACTTGCATTGTGTCAGTAACTTTACAGCCATTAAGGATTGCTGCACAGCTGTAAAGTGAAAGCTGTGAGTGGTTTCCTAGTTGTTAGAGAGCAGGGCGTTTGCATCCTGGAGAGGCTGCAGGGTTCCTGGTTCAACTCCCACAGACGGCTACTATGGCGCCACACAGAGGCAGCCCACCACGTTGCAATGACAAATAAAGATGATGATTAATATTATTAATACCGAACATGCATGTAGCGACAGTGGAGAAGAAACCTCCAGCAGAACCAGGCTCAGGGTGAGTGGCCATCTGCCACAACCAGCGGGGGGTTTGAGAGAAAAGAGCGGAGACACAAAAAGAGACCCAGAAGCACTGATCCAGGAGTATTTTCTGTATTAGAGAAAAACAAAAAGTTAATGGCAGTACTAGCTCCTTTAGTGCCTTCATCTAATATTCATGTATTGTTGTTATTGTAATAGGAGTTGGGAGTTCATCCTGTAAACATGGGTTGCCGGTTCAAGCCCCTGCTTCAACCGTCTCAGTTATTGTGTCCTTGGGCAAGACACTTCACCTGCTTTGGTCAGAGGGCCCAGTGGCAGCGATTGTATGGCAGCCGTGTGGGAGAATGCAGCTTAAAGTTTTTTGGGGTCCTGGGAATTGAGAAAGTGCAATATACGTACAGGCCGTTGACCATTTATTATTATTATTATTATTATTATTATTATTATTATTATTATTATTATTATTATTATTATTATTATTATTGATGTCAATATTATAAGTAGTAGTGGTGGAAGAAGTGTTTGTTTTCGATTTTCAAGAATATCAAATACATTTCTCAACACAGTAATAGGTATACCAGTCAGATAAGCATGGGACGGCCACAAGCAACAGATGTGTAAAAGATAGATTATACATAGAACGGCATGGTTACTATCTAAAAGTTGGGTGCATCCGATGTTGAGATGTTTCTAGTGTTTTGCAAGCAGCAGTTCCAAAGTAAACAAATTTGACAGCTTCCGTTAATAAACGATTGGACCTTCACCATTGCAGCATTATAATAAGTGAAAGAGACAAACCACGTGGTCATGGAGACCAAACATATTCAGGTTTAGCTTACTTTGCTGTTTTTCTTCTACACTGTTTCCTTTCAGCCAACTTTCCGTTGACATGCTCGGATACGGCACTCTACAACTGCTACTTTGCCTTTTGCTTGTGGCAGTTTTAGAAAACTGCATTTGATGGACCAGCGTTTTGAATGGCATGGTCATGTCATTTTTGCTGGTTATTTCACTTAAAAAAAACATTAATGCGAAAAGTGGGACATTTTATTAATGCATTAAAATCAATATGTTGTCTATCTCTGTTTGCAGTGCATAAAATGACAAGGTGAAAGCATGGCAGATCTAGGCTGTTGATTAACTGAACCTTTCTGCTCCTGTTAATTTCCAGATAAACGAACAGTCTGTATGCGGGAAAGGTATGCATTAGGGAGCGTAGCATGAAGGTTGATTTGCACTCTTGTCATGGTTAAGGGGTGTAATTTGACTGACAGGCACATAAACATGAATGCTCTCCTGTCTCCCCTTTCTTACACCTCTACCTCACGGGATAAAAAAGAAGAGAATCTGTTTAGTTGTAAACCCTCCAATGGAGGGAGGTTGTGAAAGTACTGAGGCAGGAATCAAGACCCCTGGGGCTAGAAACAAGAAAGACGAAACAAACAGGCAGCGACACACACACACAAACACACTCACACACAAAGAGAGAGAGAGAGAGAGAGAGAGAGAGAGAGAGAGAGAGAGAGAGAGAAAGAGAGAGAGAGAGAGAGAGAGAGATGAAATAAATGATGTGAATCTAAAAACAGCTTTTTAAGTTGTGATGAAACAGCAGTTGTTTCAGTAAAACATGCTGATAGAGGAAGTTAGGTTTTGATAAATAGCTGTTGCTGTCATTCTGGAGGTATTTCGTGCTTTATTCAGATTTAGGAGGGTTGCCGCTTAACTTTAGGCTGCACGTTTAGGCTTTCAACAATGGGATACTTCTGAAATGGAAGCAATCTGAAAGAACTGTGAAGAGAAAACCGGACAGGGTGGAAAAAAGGGAGGGAGGTTCTGGAAAAGAAGCTATAGACAGATGATGGATTGATAGCATACAGTAGACCAAATATGTAATGTATGTGTTTGTGTACAACTAAGCCTGGATAAAAAAAATAAATAAAAAATAGGCCCGAAGGCTTCTGAGTTCAGAACACATTGTTAACAACAAAATTAATGCGCTCCCTGTATTTAATTTTATATCCCCCGTGGAACACTTTCCTTATTTATTTTAGCCCTATTTATTTTAGCATTCTGCTCTTCATTTCCCTCATGGAAGAGAACACGAAAAATAACTTGTCGAGTTACATAAAATAATAAACAGCTTTTTTCTACTTTTTCTATGAACAGTAATCTTTTCTTTTTCAAAGTGAATTAAGACTGTCTCATCAACTTCCATGTAAGGTGTGAATATTAGCCTGATTAGCTTTATTTTGGTAAAAAAAATACCTTTTACCTTGGGTCATATTTGTATAGAAAAAACACATTTTGGTCATCCAACGAAATTAATCATTTCCACTCTCTCTCTCTCTCTCTTATATATATATATATATATATATATATATATATATATATATATATATATATATATATATATATAAGGACCACCTTAGACTTAGAAAACACATGATAATGTATTGACTGGTCAAACCTCATCACAAATGTAGAAAAACAAAGTCTGCGCGAAACTGAAACTGAAAAAAAAACACAGACACAACTCTCAGTTTGCTAATATTTTTCTCAGGAACATCTCAGATTTTTTTTCTTATCTTTCATCGTATCATGAGCTGGAATTATAGTCACACACTTAACCAGTTTTATGCATTCAACTGAACTTCTACCCAGGCTTTGTGTTTCATATCAAATTAATCAGTCATCACAATTTCTGCCTGTAGAAAGGTTCCATTTGTTGTTGTGAACTGAAGTCATACAGACCTTAGCTAGACTTTGTTTAATAGAAAATATTAACTCATTAGTTTGCGAGGATGGTTACGAGTGAGCCTGAGCAAACACTGCACTTTTAAAACCCCAGCGTCTTAGCAATAGCGTTTTTTGAATCCTTGTTTGATGCTACAAAAGATGCACTTAAATAAATGCACTAATTGAGGTTATTATGGTTTTGTAACTTTGTTGTCAATAATTGTCTTACATTAGACACCTTATTTATAAAAAAAGTGATCATCCAAATTAAATGCAAACCTGAAGAATGCTTGATAAGCCTGAACACTTCCACATTTGGATGCTTTCGTTACATTGAATAATATCCAAAATTGCCCTCCATGACCCTAAACTTCAAAGGGATGGCCGCCTGGAGTTACAAGATCTAATCTTTCAGAATAATTGGGTTCATGTGAAGAGTCTTGCAATTTTTGAGGCCAGGGAATACATCTCAGTGTCAGAAAGTACTGATCTCTTTAACTCAACCAAATTTTCAAAGCTTTTCTTCAAACTGTCCCGGATATTTGATATCCTCTCTGTACGGAGCACACTACCATGCTCAGATGCAACGTTTTAAAAGATCAGGATACCGCTTTAGCCATGGAAACAGCACCCTCAGATCTTACTCGTAAATATTATTCATCATATCTACTTTGTGGTTGTGTCTCTTAATAAATCCCGCTTAACATGTTGGTAAGATCAATAGAAACCAAACTGGGCAGAATCTATCTGGCTCGGGGCTGTTTGTATTCTCCTCATGTGTTTTTTCAAGTAGAACCTCTGTCATGTAGTGTTGGGTATTTTTTATGACTTATCATTGGCATGTCCATGATCTCCCTCATGCTTGGCATCTTTAGCGCATTGTTCTCGCTGATGCACTATTCACTGACACTTCAGGAAGTTAGTCATCTCATGGAGCAGCCCACCGTCTGTGGTGATTGTTGCCATCATCAAAAGGTGGGTCTCATCAACACAGCATTTGAATGTCTAACAAATATGTGTAGCCTCTGTGTGTTTTTCTTGGTGGGTTTGCTACGCGTTCCTCTTTTTACTGACTTGTCTTTGAACTCCATCCTTTCTACTGCTAGTGACCGTGAATGTTTTAGCAGTAGAAAGCGCTCTCCTGTGTCACTCTGAAGCTCATGATTCAGCTTTTAGGCAATGATTTTGCAGTACTGTGTAAATGTGCTTCTTTGTAACTAAAAAGCTTTGACAGAAAAATTTTATTCAAGGTTTCGTATTCAATAATTTCTCTCCCTCAACACACCTCTTAATGCTTTGTCTACAAAAGAAGAACTCCTTGTGTTTGCCGATAGAATGACTCACTTAGGAGCATCAGCCGGAAGGATGCTTCTGTTACTGCCCTAAATTAGACTATGTGCTTTAATGTTCATATTAACTGTGACCACATCTTTTCCTTTCAACTGACTTGTGACATGGTAGACTTCCAGTTTTTAATGAATAACTTGAAAGCCTCACTTAATGTTTCTGTCCCTCATATATAATAGTCAGAGCAGTGATGCAACAGAAACATGGTGGAGGAAAGTTAACTCTCTATTTCATTCTGCATAGAAATGTGAAATTTTCTCCCTTTTTTGTGAAAAAGCTTTCGCTTATATGTAAAGCCCTCTTGACATGGTCAACGCAAATGGTCACAAGTACAATAAGATTACACTAAACAAGAATGATTCGGAGGAATTAAATGTGACACAAGAACATGAAAAAATAAATAAATAAATAAATAAATATATATATATATATATATATATATATATATATATATATATATATATATATATATATATATTCCAATAGTGCCTTATTGTCTTCTCGAGTCTATTGCCTTTGTGTTCAAGTAGCATATTTGTCTTCAAAGTGTCCTGGTTCCTCAACACTGACCTTGTTTGACCGGGCAACGTCTGAGCCAGTATGGTTGTCTGTTTATGGCCCCAAGGGATGATGCAATTTCAGACATTGGAAGCTGCAAGAGAAGGAAATGAAGAAACCATTGTGGGAGGAAAAAACCCTGCATGGGATGTACCACTGACAGATAGCTGAAGTGGCTGATATGACCAAATCCTACCAATGGCTAGAGAGGGCTAGACTGAAGGACAGCACTGAAGCACTGAAGCACTGATCATGGCAGCACAGGAGCAGGCCTTGAGCACTAGAGCAATAGAGGCCCAGCTATACCATACCAGGTAAGACCCCAGGCAAGGCTATGCAAAGAGGGCCCTCAAACTATCCAGCATCGCACAGCAGGATGCAGCATACTAGCAGGGAAGGAATACATGGAACGCCACAACCAAGTGGCTGGTATAGTGTACAGAAACATATGTTCAGAATACAAACTGGAGACCCCCAAGTCAAGATAGGAGTCACCTCCCAAGATGGTGGAGAATGACGGGCTAAGATCCTGTGGGACTTCCAGATACAAACGGACAAAATGGTAATGGCCAACCAACCGGACATTGTGATCATTGATATGCAGCAGAAGACAGCCGCTGTGATCGATGTGGCCATTCTAAGTGATGGAAACATCAGGGGGAAAAAAGCATAAGAAACTGGAGAAATACCAAGGGCTCAGGGAAGAACTAGAAAGAGCCTGGAAGGTGAAGACAACAGTAGTACCCATGGTCATTTGAGCACTTGGGGCAGTAACTCCCACACTGGAGAAGTGGCTCCAACAGATACCTGGAGATACAGTACATCAGACATCTCAGTCCAGAAGAGTGCAATCTTAGGAACAGCTAAGATACTGAGAAGAACACTCAAGTTACCAGGCCTCTGGTAGAGGATCCGAGCTTGAGAGATGGAGAACCCCCAACCCTGTATAGGAGTATGAGAGGTGGGTTAGCGCAGTTTTCTTTTTGTCTATTTTCAGCGTTGAGGACAGGATTTGGGTCAGTTTATCTTTGAAAACATTTGCTGCATGTATCCAATCTTAATAAATCAAATAAAGTCAGATTTTAGTGCACCAGGGTATGACTTTAACTAAGTCATTGGATAGTGTGGTTTGTGTGGCCACAGGCTATCATCTCATTAACCAGGGGCACAAAATGAAGGAGCTCTGCCATAAATAATGCCACTCCTCTTTTTCATTTTTGCAAAATACGGTGTGGCCAGGGCCTTGGGTTTTCAGCATCCTTGTCAGCTATCCGGTTACACGCATCTACAGTGTGGGACTGTGTGCAGCGAACTGTGCATGTTCCATGTGCAGACTGTGAAAACATTTTTTCTCTCGGGAGCACAATGAAGTAGCTGTCTCTCTAGCTACCAAGGCAGACATAAATATTTATAAATAGGGATTAATTCAGGTTCAATGCTGCCTTTGAACTGATTTCTTTTGCTGATATATGGTATGTCTGTCAAAGAAAAAAAAAAAAAACTCCAGATTTTTACCCCGTTTACTGTGATGAAGGAATCATACACTTCCAGAGCCCAGGCCTGTTAATTTATATCCAAGCAGTCCCACATCACTGAAGCACTTGTTGGTTGTAGGCTGATGTGATGCATTAGCATGCGGAGGTTCACTCACGGTACTGATGTGGACTATCATCAAACGCTTTTGTGGGCTGCAGCGCCTGAATGTGGCCCTTTGTGATTTACATTCAAACTGCCAGATGCTTGATGCCCAGGGAGTCGCCTCTTATTCTAATACCATGAGAAGAAATGCAGCCGTCTGGTGCGGGGGAACGCTGCAGTGCATATGTTTGTACTGTATGTGTGTGTCTGCGTTTGGTTTTGCTGCTGAGTTCATGACGTGGGCTAGTTTCAAATAACAATGCCTTCGCAAACTTTTCATCCTTCTGATTACACAGGCGTGAAGGGAAAAAAATAAAATTAAACCCCACCCGAGAGGGAAGTTGTGTGAGTTGTATGAATATTTACTCAGTGTGCTGTATGTTGTTTTCAATTTGTGTCTGGCTGCATTAAACCTAATAAAGTGCAGGTCTTGATTCAGGTAAAGAACCAGACTGCCTCGCAGTCATAAATCAAAGAAACGGGCTGTGGACGGCTCAGCTGCTGGATGTTGTAATTTTCCATCACTTTTCAGACTTGTGTAAAATTGCTTCGTCTGTCTTGTGGGAGCTCACAGGGTAATGTGCTGTCAGAGATAGAAAATCTGATAGGGTGCTGTGGGAACTGAGGGAGAATAACAATGTCAGGATTTTTGTTTATTATCGCGTTGAACATGACAAGCACAGATATACAGCAGCACAAACTGTAATTGGTACACTGTTGTGTCCTTGCATATTATGTCAGGTGTGCAGGAGAGACTTGTACTGATAGATATAGATAAGATGATAATTGTATGACCCCCCACTCTACACACGCACACACACACACACACACACACACACACACACACACACACACACACACACGCACCCTCACTACTGCTGTTCTGGTCTGTTAACTCCATAGCCCTTGGACTCTGCTAC
Organism: Fundulus heteroclitus; assembly: GCF_011125445.2. Classification (NCBI taxonomy): domain Eukaryota; kingdom Metazoa; phylum Chordata; class Actinopteri; order Cyprinodontiformes; family Fundulidae; genus Fundulus; species Fundulus heteroclitus. Next base: position 20,053,154 of record NC_046364.1, on the reverse strand, counting down.
AGTATGTCACACTACAAGTACACACGGCAGTATGTTTTAGTGGGATAATATTGTATAACTGTGAAAAGAAAACTTTACGTAGCAGATCTTTTGAGTTATCTCTGTTTGCACACTTGGACACTGAAACCTTTGTCCAAATTTATTAGCAAATTTCATTATATGTCCCCAATGCAGTCATCGTAAATAGAAAACCGTGACCGTCATGTCACAGATTCTTAGTTGGGTTTATTTCTGGCATTTGACTCAGCCGTTGTAAAACATGATGATCGACACCAGTCTATGATGAACCTCCACACAAGTCTCCAGTCGGCAGTGTTTTCTTGTGTTTGGCGGTTTTCCCATCAACTCCAACTCTCATCAACTTTCCCTGCTGGAAAAACCTCCCATAGCACGATGCTGCCACCAGCATGCTTCACTTAGGGAATAATGTGCAGTGTGAATTTTCAACATAGCGTTTACATGTGGGTAAAAAAGTTCAGTTTTGGGCTTTTATGACCTGAGCTCCTTGTTTAACATGTTTGTTGCATCTCCATTATGTCCATCCATCCATCCATTTTCTAACACGCTTATCCGTATTGGGGTTGCGAGGGGTTGCTGGTGCCTATCTCCAGCTTTCAATGGGCGATCCTGGACAGGTCACCAGTCTGTCTCCTATATAGCATGTGGAAAACTGTAAATGGGGCTTCTTGTGACTTTCATTGAAATATTTTGAGCTATATTAATAATATTTGTGCTTTTGAGAGTCTCTTCCCCCTGAGATGTAAATTTCGGCAGCTTCTCCAGATTCACCATGGGGACTGTGGCTCCTTTTTGATTAATGTCAATCTTGTCAACTGTATCAGCTTAGGTGTACAGCAATGTCTTGGTAGGTTTGCAGTTACACCAGACTCTTGTTTGTCACATAATGAAACCAACAGTGCTCTGTAAGATGTCCAAGACGTGAACTCTTGTATCTTATCCTACCCCAAAACTTTAAATCTTCATCTCCGCTGTGTTCCTTGGTCTTCTTGATGGCGTTTGTTCACTAAATCTTTCCAACAAAGCTTTCAGACCTTTACAGAACAGCTGCTCTGGGAATGAACGATACAAAGGTTGACTGTGTTCATGAGCTGAAGGCAATAGTTTTCACAGGATTTCATTTCAGGGTATCAGATTAAATGGGGATAACATTAGTACGCCACACTTCTTATGGGGAATTTTTAATTAAGCTCTTTTTTACATAAAATATATATGAAATAAACTGAAATGTGTGATTTTAAAGCCCCGCTAATATTCAGCCACAAATGAGAGGGGAGTGCGCTGCGTGCAGTTCGGAGGACTTTCACCCTACAAAGGCTGCTACCATGAAACCGTGAGGAATTGGGTTAGCGTGGGGTTGCCTCCAGCTTTTCCATCTGTTACATGCTCACCGCTTTTTTTTTTTTTTTTATGGATGGTAGAGTGAGCAGGTTGGGGCCTCAGATAAGCTATATGCATATCTTCTTCAATGCACCAAGCAAAGATGTCATTAAAGTTTGGCAGAGAACCATGAAACATCTTCACATAACAAGCAGTTGACTGACCTTTCACGAAACTAATGCGAGACTTGATGTAGCATGTTTGGCTCAGCTAGAAGCTTTAAGCACAGAATCTTTTTTTAATAAGCAAAATACGAGGAAAAAATATTTAGGCAACGTTCTTTGTGAAGTAATAGTCGTTTACTGCACACCCTGACAGCAGGATATCAATAAATTTACCTGCTGAATAATCTCAGTTCAGACTGGCAAACACCCGTCTCTGATATATTCATGAAAAAGGCTCTGAGCTATCTTTGACTGTTAATATATGTCTCCTGGAGGCCATTTGCTCCTCTTTCATCCAATCATGTCGATAGCCTTCATGTGACTGTTTCCAACCCTTCCCACGAATGGATTTAATTTGTTTCAAATCCATCATTAACCAAAAGTGGGGCCTTGCCTCAGTGAGTTATCCTTCCTGTGTTCTCTTGTTCATTTTACATGTCCTCAAGTTAATTCCAGTCCTAATTAACTACCTTTGAAAGGAATCTGTGCGATAATTACCACAAGGAGGTGGAACGGAAGCAATCACACTCTGCGCAATTTATTCCCCCACCGTAGGGAAAACCCTGCAGAGTCACCCGCTGCCTTCCGATTTTACTTTCTTTCTTCCCTTGTCCTAAGAATCACCTTCAGCACTCACTTTAAATCGTGTGGAAGCAGAGACACAAACAATCAGGTGGCTCCAGACAAACAACCCCGCTGCTTTGCTCACTGGTTTGGTCTATTTTCAGAAATACATTTCAGAATTAGCATGAACTTCAAAATGGTAAATGGACTGAACTTATATAGCGCTTTTCCAGTCACACTGACCACCCAAAGCGCTGTACACTATAGCCACATTCACCCAGTCGCTCTCACTAACGCACACACATTTATACACCGAGACGCAGCTCGGTAGGCAACTTGGGGTTAAGTGCCTTGCCCAAGGGCACATCGACATATGGCAAGGGGAAGCTGGAATCGAACCCACAACCTTCTGGTTGCCAGACGACTACTCAACCCATCAAGCCACAGTCGTGTTTATTAAAAGAGTTTTAATAAAATTAACAAAACTATGCCATGGCAGTGAACGAGAAGGAGGTCTGCAAGAAGCAAAATATTTAAGGTAGCTACGGTTGGAGATGATTACTCATCCAATTATGGCGACAGAATCATCAAAGGAACTTGACCAAACAAGTAAAGAAAACTAAGTAGATGAAAAAAACAAAACAAAACTAGTTTTGTGTGTTCTTCTATGTTTCACTATCATCCTATGGAAATCCAATTCTTGTGTGATGTGATGTTATTTTAAGATTACAAAAAACATTTTACCTAATTGGAAAATATACAGAATCAACACTCTTAATCAAAGTAGATGAATCTGTTTAATTTTGTTTTTGCATCAAGTAACTGATCTTAGATTTTGGGCAATTATGAATGAGTAAATGAATATAGCTCAATGATTACATTATGTGGTACTGATTGTTACATTTTTCACCTCATTTTATGGCTTCTGCCTTTGCATTCAATTGTTTGACAGGCACAAAACAAATATAATTAAAAAAAAAACATTATGCAGCTATCATGCAACTATTGTGTAGTTTCAACATTAATGTAATCTACAAAGCTTACGTGTTTCTTCATCAAACTAATTAAAAAAAAACAGCATCATTCATGACAGTTGATACCCTGTTCTTAAGGTGTGTTCACTTCGAACACGAATGGCACCACAATGTCGGCACTTTTGCTTGCTGTCGCTCGCCTGACATTATCGCCGGCCATTTGCACAGCAGGCGACAAGCCAGAAATGCAGCAGTACTATCTAGTGACGCGTTCACTTAACTGCCTCTTCAGCCTCCTCACTCACTCCTCTCCAGGCTTGGTCTGTTCTGGACTTGTTTTGGTTGTAATCATTGGATTAGTCATACAACTCAGCCTGACTGCAGACTTCTATTATCAGCTGTTATTCCATGTTGAATGAAAATGTCTTAAACTCCGCCGCAGTCCTTCACCACTCGTTTCAGCTACATCCAGTTCTCGACTGGCTGTCGCGGTGCAACGAGACACAAAAGTTCAGCTTTTTCAACTCCAACAACTGTCGCTTCTCATCCATTGCAGGTGTTGTGTTGCTCTGGCTTCGCTTTGATCGCCAAAATCACATGTTTACTGTCACTAGAATTGCCTTTGTGGCCTCGCTAAGCGTCACTTTGCGTGACATGGCTCCTGTGTTGCACCTGTGCAAAGGCTATCATGTAAATCTGTTGCTCGGTCTGCCACAGTCGCATTCGATGTGATCGGACCCTTCAGGGTTAAAAGCCTCACCTTAAAGCCTCCAAACTCTGCATGTTCCTGTCCAATTTCCCTCCTTCTTACAATGACAGCTGTGGCCAGATGGTTGAAATCTGGACACATTTGGCTGTTCCAATAAGAGAGTAGTCTGAAAAAAATAGATCAAAACCAGTTTAGATGGAATGCTCCATTTCTACCAAGCTTGATAAAATTTTTAGCTGAGTCTGTATGTATAATTTAGCTTTGACTTTGAGAAAATCCACAACAAATTCAAGCTTTGGTACCCAATATAGTGTTTAAAAATTGCTGAGTTGTTGTCTATGTTATTTATTAAGCAAATTACGGTCTTTGGGGGTATCAGGGATAGAGAAGATGCTAAATACAGAGAACTGGAGGACCGCTGTGTGCTATGGTGTTAGGAACAATCATCGTATCTTGAATGTGAACCAAACAAAGTATATGGTTGCAGATTTTAGGAGAAACAAGAATAAGTAAAAAAAAAAAAAAACAATTTCCGTCACAGAGGAGGAATGGTGAAGTATAAATATGCACTGTTCACCTGGACTGGAAACACCACAGTGAGGCAAGAAGGGGCAGAACAGATGGTACTGCTTCAGGAAACTTAGATTCTTCAATTTTTGCAGCGAGATGCTGTGTGTCCTCTATAAGTCTTTTATGGAGTGTGCATTCAGTCTGCCAACATTTGTTGGGGTGGCAGCATCAGAGAAAGTGACTTAAAAAGGCTGAACACACTTCTGAAGAAGGTTGGCTCTGTTATGGGGACTGCTCTGAAATCACTGAAGATGATTGTGCAAAGAAGGATTCTGAAGAAAATTATGGACAAACGCGAACATCATCTTAAAGGAAATGTCACTCATTTACAGGGTGTCTTTAGTCAGAGGTTTCTTCAGATCTGCTGTAATACTGACCGCTACAGGAGCCTCTTCCAACCCAGAGTGATCACAATCTACAAGCTTGGATAAACTGAGCTACGACCACATTTAATTTTCTCTCTCAGGGTAATAGTATGTTTTTTATTGACTTGTATAATCATTCAGCTATTAAAAAAACAATAGTCCAAACGCGTCATTATGAGCCTTGAAAAACAATGTGACATGCATGCCCTTGTGTGCATGTGGACCTCTGACGACAAATTTGGATTGTTTGTACAAAGGGAGGAAAAAAATGTGCTTTAAAAATATCCTGAGAGTTATAGCCTGAGCTGTGGGAAAATCCTGGGAATTTAACACACTAACACCTGGAGGACTTTTGTAAAAATAATTGGAGATAGAGTATTGTTAGTTTTAATCATTTTATGAGTTTAGTGAAAGTTATGAAAACCAAATTTAAAAAAAAAAATATCCTAGACGATAAAACGCATCAGTATATCTTGCTTTATCCACTGTAGTTTTTTTATATAATAATTATATGTTTTGCCATTTGTGAGATAATTGCAGATGCCTTACTTTTTTCTTTTTGTTTTGTTGGAAAGTCAGCTACTGGGAGGTATTGTTACCCTCCCTTTGGCTGTCACTTAAGCCTGTGCATTGGAGCTGCCTGTAAATGTATCTGAGTCGGCTTGCATCCCCTAAAGGGAGGCTATAACTGTGGAATAATAAAGTTAAGACCTGTCTCAATTAAAACACATCAAAAACAAAGGTGTTGCATTATATACTTTAACTTAGGTGCTATATACATTTGATTATGTCCAAACAATACATTTAAGCAAAACGTTTTCTCAAAATCTACCCTATTCATTTTTGGGACCAAACGCTTATCAAACAGCAAATAATAACACATTAGAAACACAACAGCATCACAGGAAACAATCTCAGTCTTTGTTGCTTTTGCTGAACTCAAGTGAGTTTATGCACAATGCAGCGGGCACCCTGTTTAGACATTTATCCAGCAGGCAAGATTGGATATTTAATGATTGCTTGTTTGGAGTTAGAGGGACGCTGACCTGGACCTGGAGAATATTGTTTTGTTGATGCAAGGTACATTTCTCATTCACCATGTCCTTAAAAGAGGAAGCAGAGTCTGAAGACTCGGGATAAGGCATGTCCATCACCATGGCTAAGGTTCCCAATGCAGTCAAAAAGCTTTGCGTCAGCAGGCCACCAGGAGTGGACAACATTCTTCCTGAAATGTTAAAGGCTCTGGACATTGTTAGACTGTCATGCAATGCTTGTGGTGATGATCCTTTAGGGAATGGGACTGAAGAATATGTTCCTACTATCGAGGAATCAATCACACTTCCTGGCCTGCCTGAGGAGGCTGACAAGTGTATGGGGAAGGAGTCTATGACAGATTATCAAACCTCAGGAGGCGCTGGGGTTTTTGTCTCGGCCTATGAACAATGACCAGAGGTGAGAATAAAAGTGAAGCTCTTGATTTACTGGTCAGTCAACGTTTGCAGTCTTACCTATGGTCATGAGGTTTGGCTCATGAACAAAAAACACAATGTGGTTTATAACTGGCTGAAGTGAGAATTATCTCTCTGGTGGTTGAACTCAGCCTCAGAAACAGCATGAGGAATTACATAATCCTGGGAAGCCATTTCTTATCTAAATTAAGGTGGTTCAGGCAGATAATCAGCATGCCTCTTAAATACCTCCTTTTGGAAGAGAGCCCAGGGCTGACCAGAACCCACCTGGAAACACCGTGGGATGCCCCAGGATGAACAGGAGCATGTTACTATGGATAGGGATGTTTGGTTTTCCTTCTTGGCCCCCTGTTAATCCTCAAATACTCAGAAGACAGTGGAACGATTGATCCCTTAAAGTGAAACGTGGAATACCCCTGCTTGAGGTCATCTGTTGGTGTGTAAATATTTTGTGTACATCTATCTATCTATCTATCTATCTATCTATCTATCTATCTATCTATCTATCTATCTATCTATCTATCTATCTATCTATCTATCTATCTATCTATCTATCTATCTATCTATATATATATATATATATATATATATCTATCTATCTATCTATCTATCTATATATATATATATATATATATATATATATATATATATATATATACTACTTTGATGGTGCATAAACTGAATGTTTATGGAACTCCTTTTAAAACTGCCACACTTCATTGTTGTCTGAGCCAGGAAGGGTTTGCTGCTGGGTTTAGCTACTACAGAGAGGTGCTTGGTTCAAAAGTACCAGTGTTCTTGTAATTCATCACTGACGCCCAGCACTTGATATTTTAACATACAATATGAATCCCTTTTAAAAGCCTGGGTGACAGTGCTTTGGTGCCTCTGCTCTAGTTAAAAGAATGAAGCAGAAAATGCACAAATGTCTCTCCTGACCAATTGTCTTTGCTAAATTAGACAGTGAACAGTACCTCTGAATAGTTTATGTCATGAACATAAGCAATCTCTATATTCTCTACTGTAACAGGACTGAGTTACTTTACAGAAAAACTGTACAACACTGAGTAGTGGGTAAGAAAATGAAGTGCTGGAAAACAGTTTGCTGTAGTGACACATTTTAGAAAAAAAGTACCAGGGTGTTGTTTAAAAAACTGCCCAAAGAAATAATATAAGCAATGATATTAAACATATTTAGATTTTAAAATGACAGCACACTACAGTGATCACCCCAGTAGGGATCTCACAACAATACAGTATCTAAATTTGTAAAACACATATCTTTTTGCTGCAGCGAATTGTTCCTTCCATAATAATTAAACAGTCATGCCTATCTGTGCTTTAAATGGGCCCTGCAGTTGCTTGCAAAACATTTTGAGCAACAGGAACAGCAAGAGGTCCCTCAACATATGGTGTGGCTCCCTTAGAACACTGAACTCATCATCTTGGTGTCAAACTGGGAGTAGATAAAGAGACAGAGGCAACTGAGAGAGCTAAAAGAACCATGACAGGTTTTCTAAGATGGTTTAAATCAGCTATTTGCATGGTACTTAGAAAGACACTGTTCAAAAAACAATTTACATTTATTTTTAAAGTTTTTTTCTTCTCTGCAGGCTTGGTAAGACTTGCTTACAGCACTCTAGGTTTGATGAACGGGTCCCCAAAGTCTGTACAAGTATTACTATTAATACTTTGCTACTTTAATTGTTAACCGACTCATAAGCTGGTTCTTTTTTTTCACCAACGGTGTCAAATATTTATTTGCTTGTTTTTTTGCTTTGAGTTTAGATCCAGTTACAACTGAGTGACCAGAACAAGTAGCACAAGGCTATCAAGCCTGAACCTTGTGCCAGGGAAAAAAGCTCATAGAACCCATAGTGAGTGTTCTTCAAGATAAAACCCCATTGCAGTGTAAAGTCACAAGCACATTCTGTATTTTCTCAGTATTTCACTCTCTTTCAACAGAATGTTTACTTGCTTGTTTAGCAAACATAAACAGAAGAAACGTCCAGAAACTTGACAAATGACTATGATAAAAATCCTGTTTATGATTAGCATTTTGTGTTGGTGGGTCATAACCAGGTTGTAAGTAATGCTCCAAAATGCAAAATGATGCTTTTTGAAGCGAATGATTGAAGTAACCAGCACCTGTTTTTTAAAATGCCGTTTGTATCAGTGTTGAGTTGGAAGTGGGCTGTTCCCAAAACATGCATGTTATTTTTAATATGTAAGAAAATATATGATATTTATTTATTTATAATATTACCTTATCTGTAACTTATCTAATGTCCCAAACAGGAATTATTAGTCTGACAAGCTTTAACCATAACTTCACATATCTGTGGGTTAATGCTGTACTTACAGGTTTAAAACGTTCTCTTTTTTTATCATTTCTTTAAGATCTCTAATTTTTAGTTAACGTGCTTCTTGCCATGTATATATTATAGATTGTGAGGTGACAATTTATTTTCTGTGTGTATGCACCAATGTTAAGAATTAAAGCGTGTGTAAAGAACATGGTACTGATCCATGTACACATGCACATCTATCACTATTCTGACAAGGACTGTTGAAAGAGCCTCCTGAAGGTGACTTTTAATTGATAGATCCAATTTTGGCGAACTCCAAGTTCTTAATGCATGCTTCCAGCTAGTTATTTTTTTATTATAAGATGTTCTTCCTCTGAAAAGGCCTTACTGTGTTGAATTGTTCATTCATTCTCAAACTCTACCTAAAGTATATTTATTTAGAAAATCCAAATGATGCGTGAAATATCTTGAGTTGACTTGAAATCCAGAGAGAGAGACCATATGATCAAGTCAATTTTGTGATTTCCCTCTGGCATTATTAAAGTATTTCTGATTCTGATTAACTCAGTAAAATTTGAATGTTCAACTAGTGATCTGTTTCTTTTCTTTATTAATAAATGAAACCTCTTAGCAGCCCCCGTGGCATAGACGGGCACTGGGGGGTCTATGCCCACCCGCATAGTCAGCTGCCTCCACCCTGGACTGCAAGCTGTTTATTTGGGGGGGGGGGGACAAACTGTTCTGGCCATTTATTTAAAGTTTTTTTTAAATCATATCAATACATTTTTTTCTCAAGACAAGTAGAATATACTTAAGTTAGTTTGGAACCAAAATCTGTAATTTTTATATTTAAAATTATTTGTATTACTTTGGTAATTATTAGATTCTCCCATTAATTTAAGAGATGAAAACACAACAAAGGATATGATGGAAATGGCTTCTGTTTGTCAAATGTCCAGTGTCCAAATGGGAGGTTTACCACCATTTTAAATTTGTAACATCAGACTAAGTTAACTTTTGTTTTTAATGTAAGTTTCTTGAGATTTGTTGTTTTGTCCATATTTTTGCTGGAAATAAATCCCATATTTTTTTTCAAACAATCAAGACAGACGTGTGTTCAAGAAATAAACCACCTGTTGCCACCCACAGCCTTTCTTTGAAATTTTTGGTTTTGCAACTACAACTTTTTACTTCTCTGCGACACAATGACCAGTATTTTGATAGACGTTTCTTATTAATTATTTCTAAACACCAACCAAATGTTGTGAAAAGCAGCCCAAATTGTAACAACCTGCCCAAAAGTAATTATTTTCCAGCTTAACATGTGAAATAGAAGTCCAGTGGTATCCCGCCCAATCTGGCAACACCAAAAACATTTTTTGTTTTTTATATATATATTTGTTTAGACTTGGGGATAACATTGAGATTTATTTTTCTCAGTACTGTAGGAGTGGTCACAGAGCCACTGTTCAACTGGGAGCAGATGAAAAAGATGAAAAAGTGTAACCCCCAGGAAAATGAAATGCCGACCTTTAATTGGTTCCTGCAGCCTGATCTGCCTATTAGTGCACTTACTGATAGTTTAATCATTGATTTGTGAGTAGATGCAACAGAATCTTTAAATTAATCTTACAACTGAAATGTAAATGTTGTGATCCTGATAAGAAAGATATTTGTCTAACATTTATTGTAAAATAAAAAGTAAAAATCAAATAACATAAGACTCCCTTTCAAAAAATAGCTTGCCCTTGTGTTTGAGTCTGATTAATAATATTCTGAAAGAAATAGATTTTTTTTGATACATGAATATTGCTAACTTTCAGTAGATTGATACAGTTCATTATTCACCATTTACGAGGCTTATCACTTCTCTATATACTGATGCCGTTCAAGTATCGAGTCTAAGCTTTAGAGGGACATTGTCTATATCTATCCTTGTTTAATCCCCTAAAAAAACTGTGTTAGAACTCAAAGGCTCCAGTCAGGTTTAAATAAATATTCAACTGTTTCTTTCTTCCCATCAGATATAATTATGTATTATTTTAAAATGCTAATGAGATATGTCAAAAATGAAACAGTTTTTGTTTTAGAAAAAAATTCCAGATAGCTTGTATAAAACTACATGGAAACTAATATGTTTTATCATTGAAAATATATTCCTACTGGTTTTATGTCCAATCATATTCCTTTTAATCCACAGAATTGAAATACTGGAGCCACAGACTCATCCATTACCGCTTGCTGCGGTTTATTAAAAGTCACGGTATGGCTCAGTCAACTGGCTGAATAGATTTTCAGCAAAGACAAGAGACAAAGGGAAGAAAATGTTGAACGCTCACTCATTACATTTTCTTGTTCCATCCGAAGAATCAAAGTTAGTGTAATGGAGACGAACTTTGCTCCGAGATAGACATTTCTGGGGGGAAATGTCCAGTGTTGAAATCCATTTTGTGCCGAGAGAGCATCTCAGATGATAAAAGTCCTCTAGGATGCTGCTGGGCTTTTTCATCACCAAAGGTATCATAAATGTAATTTTTAAGATGTTTTCAGCTCTAGAAGTCCAATTTGCCCTTCACTTTTTAGGAAGCCTCCCCTTCGCTAGGAATTGGTTGGAAGGCTTTTGTGCGGTTTTGAGCAGGTGGGCTTGAAATGAAGCCAGGGATTCCCTAAGGCTTTATCAATCTGCCTCTCGAGTCTAATCATAGTGGTTTTCTTTTCCTGCTAATGTCGTATGAAAAGCAAAACATGTAGAATTTCGGAACACAATGAATGTCTTTTATTTATCAAGACCCTCTCAACATGTTTTCCCAGATAACACTTCTAGTCTTGATTGGTAATATTTGTGTCTGAGCTCTGTGGTGGTGGGGGCGGGCCTGAGGCTTCAGCTGAGATTTAGAGCCATGGTGTGCCTTTAGTCCCCAGTGGTGGGGCAGGTAGTCACCCGGTGAAAACCTGTGCTCTGCTGTGCACATCTTTCTAATAAAGAGAGCACTGAGGTATGAAAACCCTGCAATGACAGCAAATGTTGTGAATAAATTGTTGCTCACATGTCTCACTTCATCACTTCCCACCTCCCCCTGCATCTGTGGTTTCGTAATTTGAAATGACTGCCTCTTGATTACTATTTACAGTGTTGTCAAGGTGAGGAAAAGGCTCAACATGGTGGGTAAACAGAGTCGCTGCTACTTTTCCATCGAATCTGCTGTTGTTGAATTTTTATCCACTTGTTATTTCCCATCCCCTCTCTGCTTCTTTCTCTTACTCGTCTCTGAAGATTGCGGTTGTGGGAGCTGTGAGCTGCTTCTGACACAGCGCTGATAGAACAGCCGACTGGATCTCACTGGCTAAAAAGGACTCGCGGGCTTTTCTGGAATTTTCTTTGCATCTTGATTAAACAGATGAGGAAAAAAAAACATATGCTTGGTATGGGTGAGCAGATGTTGTGTGAAGCCATTAATTCAGCCTGCCGTGACTCTCTGCTACCGTTTGCACCGGCAATTATTTCTTTTTTTGGTTTTTAGTCTTTAAACGGTAGAGGTCCTGGTCAACTAATTTTTGACCAGGACTAAACTCTGTTTCTGATCTGCTGTCTCTAGTTTTATTGCAGCTGTATAGTAAAGCTCAAGATACAAGAGGTCCGCATTAGCCAAATGAATCAATGCAGCAGTGCAACAACTCAAGAACCTCATTTTAACTTTTAGTTACCAACTGACAGCAGTTCAAAAGTATGCCACAGCACAGACTTGTTGTTGCCAAAAAAAGACTGTGGCAGTATAATTTTACAAGGCTTGTTGTGTGCCACAGAAAAAAGGGAAATGTAATAAAATGGTGTGAGTAGAGTCCTTGGTCACCTGAACCATGATAAGAGTGATATGTAATCTCTTAGGAATGTGCTGGAGGATCAAGCTGGGCCAAGATGGCTTCTTTCACCCCTCTTTCAAACCATCAGTGTCATAAAGTGTGTCCTTTGCTCTTGAGGTGCAAGTGGACTGCTGAATCTTGCCCAAAGCGGCTGGCTCTCCTGTGCTGCATCATGCATTTATGTAGCTGATGTTTAGTTTCTCCAATGTAGGAGTCTGAGCAGTCCTCGCTGCATTGGGTTGCATACGCAATGCCGCTCAGCTATGGCTCTGGTGTTCTGTCTTTGAAGTGTTGTTTTTTCTGCTAGTTTTGCTAGCCGACTTGACAAATGCCCAAGTTAGGATATTCACAAGCTTGTGGTGATTTCCTGACGTGCTTGTGTCCTTTTTGTTTCTCCTCTGTAGCAGAGGGAATGTTGTCTGCCCAATTCTCCAGTTGGATGCCAAGAACAACATGTTGCCTTTTCTGGACTGTGCAGTATACATTGAAAGAGATCGGAGCCTCAACACTGAGGTTTATCGGAAACCTACACACACAGAGATCAATATCTGCATTTTGATCCACATCACCCACTGGAACATAAACTATTATCAGAGCTCTGAGTAATCAGGTGGAGAACATTCCCCTCTGCTACAGAGGTGCAAGTATGTCCTTTAATTCTCCTGGTCCTAGATTCAATATTCACCATGACATCATGATATAAATATCGTAGAAGGCTTCATTTGTTTGAATGGGAAAATGTTTGCTGCGGCCCGCAATAGGTCCAGTCCAATTTACAGATGCTGCCATGGAAATCATCAGAAATAAAAACCCTAAAATCTGTTACTTTTAGGCTAAATTCATACTACAGGGACATGCGACCCAAATCTGATTTTTTTTGCTTATATGCGACCCATATCCATCTTCTTCTCCGCAGTGTGAACGGCCCAATTCTGATCTTTTCACCCCCAAAATATTCCAATTTGTGCCACATCCATATGTGGTATTAATTTGGATAAGAATCTGATACTTTTCAAAGCTTCCACAGTGTGAACGGTCATTTTGCATTTTATCCATCTTTTACGTCACTCTCCTCTTTCTCACTACACGTCCACACACAGCAGTAGCAGTTAGCGCTCCATAGAAGACCATTAACAGCTGTGCTGCTTTCGTCTTACCTTACTTGCTCTCGCTATGATGTGGTCTTAATATTGTTGGCTCCCATTGCTCAATAGTTTTCTATTAATAACAAGGATAGATACCAGCCAGTATCTCTCTCTTTTTTTTGGGTATTTTTAATTTTTATTTTACAAAATGTTATATGTTAACACTTCTAGAAACCATTACATTCACCATTACTTGCATAAATAGTGTGCAGCTCTGTGACGTCTCCTTCTGTTATCCATGCATGCGGGTCGCTTTGAACAATTCAGACAGAAGTATGACAGTGGCCGCATTTAATAGTAGTTCAAATGGCCACTCATAAATCATATTTTAGTAAAAAATCGGAATTGAGCATCAAGACCTGCAGTGTGAACGTAGCCTTAGTTGCACGTGCTGGGGTTTTGCAGCTGTAAATAATATTGTGTCTAAAAATGAGGACACACTACAGTAACTTTTTTACAAGACTTTGACCATTATTTCCAGATTAGAAGGATCTGTATCAGCTTGTAATAACTGTGTAGATTTGGCATGGCTAGCTGGGCAAAAATCTTTAATTACTTTAATGTAAAAACAATAGACCTGACCCAACCTAGATCACACTCATTCACACGTTTACATTTTTTGGTCTGACTCTTGAAAAAAATAGGTGACATTTAGCACATAACCAAGTGCCAAAGAAGAAGAGCAGCAGCAAGCTGATTGTCATCTATGTTTTTATTTCTTTTCTTTGTTTGGAAGGTGTTATTGGCAGTTGTTTCAGAGAATGAGAGCGATGCAGCCATGAATGTTGTATGTTTATTTGACCTTCCGACTGTCGCCCTTACCGGATCGTACTGAATTTTGACATCAGGTAGTCAGTTTTTGTCATCATACCAACATTTGCTGAAACTAGTCTAGTAGCCAACTAGCCAACTAGTAGTTGGATATTTATTCAGATGTATAAATATTAATCAGAACCTGTCCCAGCTGTCATTTCCTCTCAACACAAATACAACACAACACAAATACACAATCATTTGCACACCCTTAATCACACCAAGACCAAGATAAAATCCTCAATAAACGTAACGTGCACATTTTTTGATTGCTAATAGAAAACCAGAGGTTCAACCTTCTAGCTTTGAGGGAACATTGCCATCCACTATCTTCATACCATGGATCCATCGAATGAAACTCGTACAAAAATGTCGGTCTATTTAGATTTAAATAAAGTTCATAGTTCAAATAGGTGAAGGATTTTGAATGTTCTCAATATCCAACCCTAACATGTCACTTCTGAAGAGGTCAGGATGCCATGATGTTAGCAGGGATTTCTGAAAGAGTTGTTTGTTTGGGGGTAACTGCAGACCAGACTTGTTTCAGCCCATTTCACATCTCAAAGTTCATCCACCATTTCATATATCCAACACCTTTTGACCCTTGGCTTGTAATGTTTTAGCTCGTTGGTGCTGGTTGACCCAGAGATGTCAGCCAGAGTCAGTAAACTAAGGCGACCTGTGCTACCTTTGTCTTAGTGCCCAGAATGGTTCTAAAGGGAGTATGATGTGTTCTGGCTGCATTAGCAACACAAGATTCATATTTAAAAGGTTTTTTTTTTTGCTTTGGAAACATGTCTGTAATGGATTTGTGTAGATTAAAGGAAAAACATTTTTTTCTATAGTCATTTTTAAAAGAGGGAAGAATTTATTTATCTGGTCTGGGTAGGGATAGATAACATCAATACTAGATAACACCGGATGTTTTTTTTATCATGTTTTATCCCTAAAATCCCACCTTTGTTTCAAGGAGAATGCATTACACTTAAAGCTCTATATTGTGTATTAAACAAAGTTCACACAGCGTACTAGTTTCTTGCTACCTAAAGACAATTACTTTCTTGACTTGACAAAAGACAAGAAAGTAATTGTTTGTGCTCTCTATTAAATTTCAGCTCCTTTGTTATTTTTTTGGTGCTGCACAGTGAAGTAGTGGTAGTTTGTTGCCTCACAGCACAAAGGTCCTCTGTTTAATTCCCGGCCTGAGGTCTTCCTGCATGGAGTTTGCACATTCTCCCTGTGCATGTTTGGGTTCTCGCCGGGTATCCCTGGCTTCCTCCCACAGTCCAAAAACATGACTGTTGGGTTAATTGGTCTCTCTAAATCCCCCTCAGATGTGTGTGCATGGTTGTGTTGCCCTGTGATGGACTGGTAACCTGTCCAGGTTGTACCCCTCCCCTTGCCAAATGACCACTGGCGCCAGACCCCACTCCCCCCAACCCTGAACAGATAAGCGAATATAAACAACCAATATCATATTTTGATTTTTATGTGCATTAGGTAATTCTATAACAATAATTATAATTCAAAATATCTTGAAATAGTTAAATTTCAAGTTTTCACAAGAAACCTCTAGAAGCTATCAACTTTATATATAACCACTTAAAAGCTGACTTTTCATAGAAAAAGACTATGAATAAATTTCTCTGACAGCCTAAAATAATATAATCTCATGTGCTTGACGTGAAGATGACACTAAAGTGTAGTTTGAAGTGTAAAATAAGTCACAGTTTCTCTTCATTCTTACAGGTCCTGTAGCCGTGATCAGTGGCGAGGAAGACTCTGCCAGCCCTCTTCATCACGTCAATCACGGGATCATTACGCCGTGTACGCTGGATGCAGGTCCTGACGCAGTCGTGATAGGAATGACACGCATACCTGTGGTAGAAAATCCCCAGTACTTCAGGCACGGACACAACTGCAACAAGCCAACCACTCGTAAGTCCTTCTTGTTGATTCTAATCCAACATCTGATGGCATCTAATTTGTATTTAGCCCCCTTTACTTTGATACCCCTATATATCATTCTGTGTAAACGGCATTTGATTCGATTGGCTTAGATTTAAATGGAAAGAACGACACCACTACTCGTGGCAAACAGCCTATTGTCTTCAGAAGTCACGTTGTTCATGAATATAGTCTACCTTAAATACTAGTATAAATCCAGCTGTGCTTTAAAGGTCTTACAGGTTTGTGACAGAACATTAGTGAACATGATTATGACCTAGAGAAAAGTTGGAAAGAGTTTGGTGCAGCTACTAACCAACTAAGACATGGCCATCCACCTAAGCTGTGGCCAAGGAGAGAATAATTTGAGAAACCATCACGAGATCTATAGTAACTCTGGAGGTGCTACGGAGATTCACAACTCAGGTGGAAGAATCTTTTAGAACTGAAATAAAACGTCTTAGAGGCTGTGAAAGAATTGAGACTGAGGCAACTTCCAACAGGAAAATTACCCTAAAACAGGTGTTATGTGCAAGTTTGACATCCCTTTATGCCTAAACAATCAGCCAAAGCTACAATAGTTTGAATTAAAGCACATTAATTAATCAGAATGAAACAATGAAAGTGAAAATCTAAATCCAGCTGAAGATCTGTGATGAGATCTTGGGTATTTTGCAAAAGAAGAGTTGCCAAAAATATGAGCCACTAGATGTGTGTCCCTGGCAGAAACACATTTTAAAAGACCTGCAGTTTTAATTTAAGAAAGGTTGGTCCCATGCAGTTTTGATTGACTGAGACTGAAAATATATGCACACCACACTTTTAGGATTTTATATTTATTGAAAAAATTTGAAAACTATGTGTCATTTTCTAACGACTTCATAACAATGTACTACTTTCTGTTGGTCAATCAATGAAAATCCGAAATAAAACACATCAATCTTTGTGGTTGTAAAGTGAAAAATCGAAAAAAAAGTTAAACGGGACATGAAGGCACAGCCGTGTTTACATCTGATATTTGTCTTTCATAAATCTTCTTCTATGAGCTGTGTTGATGTTTTCTGTCTTTCTGTCTTGCCACATGGCATTGTCCCAAGGTGTAAAGGTCAAAAAAATGGAGAGGGGGCTGGGGTCTTAGAGTTGCTGACCAAGTCCCATTCAGTTTAAACAGAGCATAAATTCTGCTTCAGATGCAAAATGCATCATGTGCAGAGTGGCTCATGCTGTGTGTGTTGGTTTGTCGAGGTGACCTGTCTGAATACCAAACACGTGTCCCAGACACACTCTGCATGCACACATTCATGAAGCTTAGCCCAATTGCTATAATGCTGTTTATACAGTATCTATGAATATAACAACACCAAGCGTTGATGAAATAGGACATTTTTCATACTGAGATGGAGAAAAAGCACAGCATACCTCAGTTTATCAGAACAAAACTATACATTAAACACAATGCTCTCTTTTACTGCTATATATCAGTTATAAATTTTACAAGCACGATGGCCACCCCAAACAAAACAAAAAATCCCTTTAGTCTCAGCTGCAGCCTCTGTGCTGCAGCATGGTGTTAGCCTCGGGTGGAGAAGTGCCAGACTCTTTATGCATTTGGGCAAAAACAGCCTGCAGTGTTCCAGAGACCAGTCTATATACTTGCAACCTTCCCTTCCCCAAATCACCCACACTCCATTGGGACTCATGTTCCAAGTTGGGAAAAGACAAGACCACTTTAAGGCCTAATTACTCCCAATTAGATCGGCTGTTCAGGAGAATCAGCAGAAAGCATCTGATCCAGCAGCTACTCGCAGCCTCTTGCCTTCTCCGCCCTATCAAACCGCCTGGAATTTGAAGATGCAGGCTGGAGGATTATTTTCTTTAACCTATCCGGGTCCAGCTCAGACCTGGCTCTGTCTCAAAATGGCTGTTGGTCAGGCTAACAGAAGTTGGCCTCTGAGTTGGAGCCAATGAGAGGCGAGGAAATCCCATTTAGAGGTGATAAATAAATGACGGGTCTTATGTATTATGAATTGCATGAATTTTTAATGTTCTGCCGTTGACTGATTTATAACATTTCATGCCTCAGACAGGAGATCTGATAGCGGGGCTAATGAATAAGTGACAGTGGGCTGGAGTGAAACTTTCTCCCGATAACTGTGCACAGAGAATTAAAAATCAGAACCATGTGTGTGCACTGCCTCAAGTTTGACCTGAGCCTTTTCTGTTTTTTTTTTCTCCTTATATTTAATTCTACATGCATGCACATAAAAAGAAACCGGAGGAAATGAACCCTGAATTCATCACAAGGTCATAATGGCCACTGCTTTGTGCCACTGGCTAGGAAAACAAAATGGATCTGAACGGCTTGTGCCTCTGCCGATCATTCACTGAATACGAATGTCTTCTTCACCCTCAGGACATGCACTCAGGGAAGGGAAATTTATTTGTGTATCTGTGTGTAAATCTGTGCTATTTGTGTGGGTGTACCGCTGAAAATCAATCTGTGTATTCATGGATGTAGGCTTTGCTGTCTGTGTGGCTTGTAGGTATAAAAATTAAAAAAAAGGAATTGCCTTAATGTCACTTTACGTTCCCTCATCTCCTCTGTGATTTGATGTGTCAGGGGTCCCTTCGGTGCCCCTTTGGTTCTCTTTGTCCTGCTGGCCTTGCTCAGCATGATTGGTCTGCGCCACTTGCTTGGATACAGTATGTTGTGTGTACTCAACCTCCAATCCATAATGTATTCATTCATTTACTTGAAAGCTTCTTATCCAGGAGAACAGTAAGCTGCTGCTAAAACATACACACAAAGATGATGAGGATCCTGATTGGACAGCTGTGTCACATGTCTTTACCTGCATCCATCAGGAGTTCACTAATGTGATGGTCGGTCCCTCGCTGCTGGACTGTGAGCCTTTAAAATATCAGCTCCTGAAAAAGAATGCAGAGGTAAAAACACTGCTGCTGTCATTCCGCTTCTAATGTTTAAAACAGAAATTTCTGTATTTTCTCGGGGGTGCGGAGGTGGTGGTGGGGGTGGGGGGGGGGGGGTTACTTGCCACTTGACTTAGATTTGCGGTCTACAGTCTCAAAATGTAATCGACATTAAAGACCCCCAGACTTGACTGACACTCGCGGTCCAAAGCATGGGAGGACAACTCAGTGCTCAAGGGCCGGTGCCCTGAGTGTTTCAGATGTGTGTCCCTGCCTAAACATATACAATGTAAATGAGTGCATCATTTTTAGTTTTCCGCAAAATGTTGGGGAGATAAATCAAAAAAGTTAAATTAGGTATCGGAGAAGGCCACATACATAAGAGAACTTGCCCATTTATGGTCTGAAGTTAAACTACAAATCACTCAACATTTGACTTAGACTTGTAGTTTGACTTAAGACTTAATATTTGACTCAGATTCTTGCTCTAAAGTTTGAGGCTTTGACATAGATTTCTGGTCTACTGGTATACTGAAGACTTTACCTTGATTACTGGTTTTAAGACTCAATGGTATTCTTTGTTTGTTTCTCACGTCCATACCCATGAAGAGCCTAAGCGCTGATCTGTAACTATTTCTCTGCCTCCAAAAGTACAAAATAGCTCACTTAGGAATCAACAATACAGCCAAAGGGCTTTAGGAAAAACACTGGAGATATTTAAAAAGGAATCTCCTCACCCTCTCTCTTTGCGGCCTCAGGCTGTGACATTGCCAACTCCGTGTCCCTAGCCGGAAGTGCTAACTTGCTCCTGGGTTGTGGCGGAAATATCTATTTGTAAAAGCTTCTGCACCCTGTCAGCGGTTAGATGCCTTGTCAGACCCCAGCTTATTCCCATTAAGCAAGCATCACTTGATGATGAAAAAGTTAGTTGAAGGAACAACTCTCAAAACAGAACATATACTTTAACACTTTTGATCTAAACAAACTAGAGAAATGGATACGGAACAGCGCTGAGGCTCTTGCCGGGTATCGACATGGGAAATAAGGAATGAAGAAGAACCTCGAATTATTGTTACATTAGCATTTTATAGAATCTAGTTACACACCATTACAAACGCTGTATACGTCCTTACCTATATTCAGTCGAAAATGTGTCAACATTTGGGTGATACCTTATAGATTATGTAATAGCATGTTGTCCAAGACTGTCAATGTGAGCATACTGCCCCCGAGATGACCAACACTTATCCATCCCTTTTTCCATATTTATGTATGTTAGATATACATAGTATCTGTAGGAATCATCTGGTATTTTCCCAATAACAGCTTTCAACAGCCGGCATCTTCATGTAATATCTAACAGAACATTAATGCATAGTTATATCTATAATGGAGTAGATAATATGCTAGCTATTTGTTTGTTAAGTTTCGGTCAAGGATGAAATACTTCATATAAATTGATAGCAACACAGTGTGGTAGGGTATCCATTTGATGAAAAAAAATAGCTTTCAGTCATTAGGTACTTGAGGTTCAACTTGCAAAATAATGTAGCACCTATTTAAAGCCTCGAAGGGCTACAATGCCATTGGTTCATCTTCTTTCTGGGCTATTGGCTTTGACTTTTGCTGGTCTAAACAGGCATGTCTTAAAATATGATCAGCCTTTTGTTTTGTGTCTTTTTCTAAGAGAGTTGATAGAGGCCATTCCTGGGGAAATGTTGCCGCATTAGGGAGATAAAAGCACAGAAGGCAAAGGACAATTCTTTAGCCTAATGATAGATCCATATCTAGCCAGATCTGCTGTCTCCCAGCGAATGTCTTTGTTTTATCACCCAGCTAGCTGTTTTAATTACGGATTTGTCCCATCCCCCTGGCCAAAATAGGAAAAAAGCTTTTGATGTTGGAGTGTACCGTAAAGCCTTCCATTATACCCATTTTATTGAGGATATCACTCCTGGGTATGGCTCGGACAAACCTCTCCTCTTTGTCCCCTTTTACTTTTGCTGAAACAGAGACATTATTGTGCTCAAGGTGATGTTTTTGAAGATTTTAATGTTTCCAGCAGAGACAATGAGTAACTAATGGGGCTGCCTGAAAGCTCTGTAAGTGAATGTAAATGGGGACCAGATTGATTGAAAGGCAGTTATCATGTTTCAAGGCTATGATTCCATAAATGATGGTCTGATTAAAAATAAAAAGCCCAGCAGCCGGACTAACCGTGAATTTAAACAACCTGTTTTAGTTTGGTATCTAAGAAGCTCTAAGGTTCCTCAGAAAATATCTGTCATATAGACAGTAAAACTTTTGAAATGGCTCTAAATACATTTTTTAAGTGTAGTTCTTTGACATTTAAATCAAAACATTCTGAAATAATAAAGTCCTACGGCACAATTAACAAGAATTGGTAAGAAAAAGATATGGTAGGTTATCAAGGTGCACAAAGGATTGAATAAGATAAATTTCCCAATTTTCATATTCAAAAGTCCTTTTGATGAGAGGCCAGCGAGAATTCTAGCTTTATAGGTCATAGAATAAAATAAAAAAATCCAACTCTGCAGAGTATGATGCACATTAAGCATTTCATGAGCACTACTATTAAATTAAACAGGTGTATATTATATGTGTTGTTTTGGTAAGTCCACTGATCAAAATCAAAATATATACTTTTCTATGTTAAACAAAAGTAATTGTCATTGTAATGATCCACGACGTGGGACCCAGGATTCAGGCAGACAAGCAGAGGTTCTGAAAAAGGCCTTTTATTAACATAATGTAAAAACGGGCTGAAAACTAAAAATGACCGTCGAGCCAAAAACAGACGGCAGCAAACAAGTCTAGAGCCGATGAACGGCAAGCTCTAGGAGCTTGCCGTTCATCGGCTATTGCCTCTTGCCGTAGATCCTAGCAGAACTCAAAAACAAACCAGAGACAGAACATAAACCATAACAGAAATCAAACAGGAAAGAACCCAAAACAGAAAACTAAACAGTGGCAGACACTCAAACTATTACAGTCATATTTTATATTTATGTCTTGAATTTGTGCAACATTCCTTAAAATTGGGTAAAACAAAATGCATAAATACTATAATAAAGGAGTGTTTTGATTCAAGGTTACCAAACTATGAGATTCTCATACCAACCCATGTCTTAAGACAATACACACACATATTCTTGATGTTATAACAAGCATGGCCTTTTTTACAACACAGCCTTCTTTTCTTCCTTTGTGTGAACAAGAAGATGTTTAAATTTAAACTTCTATCACTTCCTAATCAGTGTGACACAACAGTGTCAAGCTGATTAGATGGTTCCATTTTCCGAGATGCGAGTCTAAAGTGTCTTTTCTGCTTTTATAGAAACACAATTTACCCTGCGTCTATGGAGACTAGCAGCGCGTGGGGGGGAGGGAGGGGGATAGCATGCCTCATCTTCGCTAAGATGTCAAATATAGCTGAAGAAGACTTTTAAAGAAACTCCCCCGAGCAGCTAGTGTAAAGTACTTATTGCCTAAATGTACTTAAAGCTTAAAGTTTAATCCAGCAATAACACTGGGGTTATGCTCAGGGAGAAGCCATCGTCTAAGGACATCAATCACAGTTTTATCTTCTTATTCTATTAAAGCTTTTGCATGGAACCACTCAGTGTTTATTATTAGATATAAACTAGTTTTAATAGGCAGATAAGCAAAGTTCCTATCTTTCAAGTGGCAGTTTCTTGGCTGTATATTCATAATGGCGTAATCTAAATGTATTTTTATTTTTGTATAGTTATATGCATCAGTTAATCAGTCAGTGGTTATGGTGTTAACAGTTAATTTGAATTAACAGTTAAAAACAGGCTTTAAAAAATCATGCAGCTCTGTTTTATTGCATGCCTCTGATCTAAATAATAAATATATATATATATATATAAATAAATTGAATTGAATTGAATTGAATTATAAATAAATTGAATTGAATCTGTCTGACTTTTGAAGAGCTAAAGTTAATGGTAGTTCTGATAGCAAACTTTTTACCATTATTTACTCACAGGTTCTTTTTAAAAGGAACTTCCATGTTTATGGTTATGTGCCCAGAGTTGTCTGGAAAAGTGAAACATCCACATTGTTTTAACAAATGACTGTACTGCAAATGGCCTGCGACAGACTGGCGACCTGTCCAGGGTGTGCCTTGCCTCTCGCCCGTTGACAGCTGGGGATAGGCACCAGCAACCCTTGCCACCCCAACAGGGATAAGCGTGTAGGAAAATGGATGGATGGATGTACTGCAGATAGTTCCCCCAAACAAGCTCCTACTCGTCTGTTTGAAGACCTAAAAAGATATTTCTGTTGGCTAATGTCATTACAGTTTGAACAGAAGAAGGCAACTGATTGCAATAGTTGAAATTGTTACACAAGTTCCTTGTGTTATAAAAAACTCTTGAACCTACAGAAAGAAACCTCAGTCGGCCATGTGAGCCTGTTTGCAGCTTTAGAAGACTGGAAACCTAATCAAACAAAATAACACATTTTTAGTTTAAATGTAAACGTGTTGTAAAAACAGATGTAAAACTACAACAGCATCAGCAATCTTTCATACATGCATCACATGAAACTGACTTGCTCAGCTCTCACAGCACCTACCTGAAATATTTAGGTCCCCTTGAACTTTTTTTCATATTTTCCCATGTAACAACCATCAATGTGTTTTATTAAGATCTCATGTGACAAAACACCACAAAGTAGCACTTGCTTTTGAAGTGGAATGATCATGGGTCATGGTTTGCAAAACCATTTACAAATAAAAATCTGGGAAGTGCAGCATGCTTTGTAGTAAGCCCCATTTGGTGCTGTGCCCCCAAATAAATTCCTTACTAGCAATTAGTAAATACAGTATCAATGGATCATGTTCCAACCACTTCTGAACTATTTACTGATTTGTATTTGTATGTCACATAAAATCCTGGTAAAACGCGTTCAGGTTGGCAGTTGTATTCAGCAAAATATGAAAAAAGTACAGGGTGTATAAATGCTGTTCCAAGGCACTGTATCCTCTATGAGCAAACCCAAACTTTGGGAGGGCCTGCTGTGCTCAGTAGCGGTTAGCCAAGAAAATGTGCATTTTTGCCAATATGCTATTTGAACCGCGACTGAGAAAAGTGTCAAAGTTAACAGTACTGTTATGAAACATAAGCAGACATTTGAAAAGGAATGTGTGAAAAAGAGAAAGTTCTTATTTAATACCAAAAACACCTTGCTCCTGTGAATATAAAAAAAAATAGACAGAATAGCATTTCCTGTAAAACGAGCCACCTGGCTTATTCCCTGCCCTCTTTTCTAAGCCTTTCTGAACAAAGCCAGAGCTACGAGAGACGGAAATCAGGCAGGAGCAGCCGAGGCGCAGGTCGGCGTTCAGCCAGCAGGTTAAGAAGAGATACCCACTGAGAGTCAACAGTAAAAGCTGTCGTTCATGTCAGAGTTTCCCATCGCTGCCAGATGACGCAGAGCCTCTGAGCTGCTGTGAATTTGATGCCAGAGGTTCTTTTTTATGTTATCAGCTGCTGGACCAGTGCCTCCAACCTAACTATTATACTCACCTCCCACAGTGCCATAGGCAAGCAAAACCACAGGTGCATTAGCTCTAACCCTATAAGCGTGTTGCACTTCAATGTATTATGTGATAGTTAAAATGGCCAGGGAAAGTGGGAAAGATGACAAAATATTTTTAAGGGAGTCTGAACACATTTGTTGGTTTAAAAAATAGTCAGAGAAAAACATGACGTGTGAGCTTCTTCTCTATTTTTATCGCTTAAACCTTTTTTTGTTCTTTATTACAAACACATACACACATATTTATTTGAATGCTCTTAACTCACATACCTGCACACACCGGAGAGCAGTAATCACAAATGGGTATGTAATATTGGCGGGTAGTCAGAAACAAAAACATGTTTAACTAGACGCATGCACAGTGGAAAACGTTGGAACACACACACACACACACACACACACACACACACACACACACACACACACACACACACACACACACACACACACACACACACACAGGTACAGAACAAAGCGCTCCAAACATCTGTTCTCCCCCAGCAGCCTGACCTGACGAGCTGAGTAAATCTCAGTGCTGCGTTGTCCTCTCCCTCCAGGGACAATGTTTGCTGGCATTGAGGCCTCAAGTGAGCCTGGACAAATGAATGATGCTGAGCTGCGGGATAGAGATTTAATCTTAGGGCTTTTCGCCGTGCCACTGTGGGTAAATAGGCTGCGGGATGTAGCCCAGGTCCACCTGCAGGGGAAACTGAAGGTTAAAGTAACTTGTCTGCGCCACTTTCAATTGGCATGCTCCATAATGGAGGTTTCTTTCCCATCAGTGGAGTGGAACAAGGTGGTAGAGGCTGATGTGGAGGGGGCCAAATATACCAGATGAATTATTCAGGTGACAAAGTAAAGAAGATGGGACAACTAGTGGAAACCTAGAGTGAAGCAGCTTTTCAATGCAGCAGATTCAGAAGCACAGTTTCTTACTTTCCTTGTTCCCAAGGGTATGTAGATGTTTGAACGTTAATTTAGAACCCACATTTTTTTCACAGATTGTCAATTAAATCACACACTACTGCTGCATCATTGTCACACCAGGTAAAATATGTCCAACAAGAATTACAAGTCTCCAAGGGTTGTTTTACTTTAGATATTATAATAATTAGGTTTTGTACATTTTGTTATTAACATGTCTAAGGAGGAAGTTGTATAAAACCTTTAGTGTCAAGGAGCTCATTAAATGGACTTTATTCATCTAAGCTTAAAAAAAAATATTCTGTGTAAGTCAAAGGACCAGAAGAATAGCTCGAAGGTTGTGAGTATGAACTATAGTGAAAAGTAGATATCTCCTGTTTTAGTCATATTTGTCAAATATACATGTTTCAGGTAATAAAATAGATTTTGATATCAAACAAAGATAACCTATAAAAAAACAGGATGCTTCCATGTGTTGATATTATTTATTAGGCTAACGACACTAACCAAACAAATCTGCCTATGCCCCATCCTAGCTCTGGTGTTTATTAATAATTGTGATTGACTACTTTGTTTTGATTCTGTTTCAATAGGCACACTCAGGCCTGATTACCTCCTATTTAAAAATCGTTTAAGTAGAACCTGTCAGACAACATGAAGTAGGCTATAAGTGCCTAAAAAGCAAAACATCATACATGATTTAAAAAAAACAAA
The DNA here is from genome assembly GCF_011125445.2 of Fundulus heteroclitus. Lineage (NCBI taxonomy): Eukaryota > Metazoa > Chordata > Actinopteri > Cyprinodontiformes > Fundulidae > Fundulus > Fundulus heteroclitus. The sequence goes on along the minus strand of NC_046364.1, from coordinate 20,026,708 downwards.
ACAACCTCAAGAACTGATGAGAAACAATGTCCCTGACATCTGTAAGTTTGGGAAGGGTTAGAAAAGGGATTTCAAAAACTTTGGGACAAACAAGCCATTATAGAACGAATGGAGAATAGACGGAACAGTTCTCCTACGTCCTACAATGACAATCATACAGAGGGTTCTGTTGGCTTTGCAAAGTTTCATATATTAAAATATAATTTGAGAACAGGCTTTTGTATTTATTCTAGTTATCTGTCTGATCTTAAAAGTTGTTTTAGAATATAAAACAGCAAAAATCTAAACAGAGTTGGGTAGAGTAGCCATAAATTGTACTGAAGTAAGAGTAGCACTACTTCAACATACTTACTCAAGTAAAAAAGTACCCAACCAACAAATTGCTTAAGTAAGCATAAAAACGTATTTTGTAAGAAGGCTACTCAAGTACTGAGTAACTAATCAAAACAATTGATTTAATATTTGAAAAGTATTTCATCAGTGAGGCAAAAACATTAAATTATGTACAAATTCTGATATTTTAACGACTAACATACAAATATACAGCAATTGCAAAGTAACAAATTCAGGCAGAAGAAACATTTTTCTAAGCAATGTTTTTCAACATACAACTTATGAAACCAAACAGGTACTGTATATACAGTAAGTTAGGACAGTACAAAGTCGTTCCAATGACCATATCTACTGCTTAATATATGTTCACTTGACCTGTAAATGTCTCGATGAGTTCAGCAGATAGAAAATAACATTAAAACAACAAACCTTCTGTACAAACAAGAAGTCTCACTTTACCATAAACTGTAGATCTGTCACTTTGGTGCATTTTTGATCACAAAAAGTCTGTTCTTTTTTCAGTGAAGGTACTCATAGTGGGTGGAACTGCCAGACATATTACTCACGTAAGAGAAGTGATACTTCTTGCAAATATCACTCAAGTAAAAGTAAAAAAATACAGTGCAGTAAAACTACTCCTAAATGTACATTTTGTTCAAAAAGTGACTCAAGTAAATGTAGCAAGTTACTCCCCACCTCTGAATCTAAGAGGGTAAATAAATTCTTCATGGCACTGTATGCCGTGTTTGTTTTTTTTACAATGCCTTATATTAGTTCAACTATTATTGGGCTTCAGTTAATTTTCAAGATACCAAAGACAAATGCTGAAAATTATTATATTACCCTATGTTTGATAAAACCTCAATGTATAAATATGAAGATTTATCATCTTGCGGCAAACAATGAGAACATGGAAAAAGAAGGTAAAAATCAAATATGAAATATAAGGATTATTGTCTCTGCCATACTGTCATTGGGTATGGCAGAGATGGCTGGGTCTCCCCGTCAACCTGCTTTCCTGCATGTTTGTTGTATTTTACTCGTTCTCCTCTTCATTTCCTCCAGAAAAGCTTAGCCATGAGTGAAGAAAAAACTTCAATATTTGAATGTTTACTGCATTAAAAACATTATCTTACAAGGCTAATCGTTAAATTAGTCAGTTAATGAGAGGTAAAAGGGAATGTGTTGATCCAGGGTCTGAAATGGCCTTTTATTTTGTGCTTTGAAGTGACGATTCAACAAAGTAGAGAGAGTGGAGATTGGATTCAGAGGGGAATACGGACTGCGGATCTTCACACCTTCAGAAGCTAAGAAAGTGTCGAAGACATTTGCCCCATCAAATCCTGCCAGAACACATTCAGATTTTAAATATGCATGTTTCCACTCTTGGAAATCAGAATTTTAGTGGATCAAGCTTTTGACAGCAGTAATGCGTCAAAGTCTCAGGAGTGGCTCTCGCCCTGCATGTATATATGTATATATATATATATATATATATATATATATATATATATATAAACTATTTGTACATGTTTATCGATGATTTCAGAAATAGTAGCTCTGACAGCAGCAGAGAGGAACAGGTGACATTTTCCATGAATCATCCTCCCAACATGTTTCCACTGGCAGATGGTCATAAAAAAGGAATGGAATGGCATAATGGAAAAAAATAAAAACCCCAAGGAAATCACACTGAACAACTAATCGCTGATTTGGAGGAGGGTATTTTGAAAGACTGAACCGAGCATTTGAGAAATGTCTGTTGAGCAAAAATCAGGTGAAGTGTTTGCCTAATTAATTCTGCTTCAACTCTGAAGAAATTAAATAGGAATTTAGATATATTAGAAATGTTACAAAATGATGTCCTGCAATTTCAGGATGTCTTCATTTTCGTATAATTGTCCAATTAATAGCTTCTTAATAAAACAACATTCCTTTGAGAAGCATTGCCATTTTTTTGTTTTTGTTACAAAACAAAAAATCCTTTTGAAAAAATGGCAAAAAAATCTTCATGTGAAGGTGCTACTCAACTGCGATAAAAAACAACAACAACAACAACAACGGTTGATTTGAGGAAGCACATAGTCAACAAAATCATGTAAATGAAAGAAAGGCTGTGCTGAGATCTCAGCAAGTCATTCAGTCAGAAAGAATGTCTGTTTTTTTTTTCTCTTGCACAGTGCATGACCTTTTTCTGAGTAACAAACAACAAGGAAAAGACTGCACCTGTGCAGACACCTCACTAGAACTCCTGCAGTTTTCATCTGCCTCTGAGAGCAGTCCGACAAACAGTTTTATTGCTGGGTTTGCCATTAGCCATAAAAAGAGAGCTGAAGAAGATTTGAAATGCCAGCTGCATGTTCCTATGACTACTTTGTTTATAAGCTTCTATTTATACGTTTTCAGATCAAGCAGCATGTAATCTTAATGTATATAATAGTTTTATTTATTTATTTAAGGAAAGTTCTGAATTTGCATCGAATTTCCCAATAAAGAAGCTTCTTTAGACACAAATTTTTAGGTTGAAGCTAAAGACACTGTGTGTTCTTAATGCAGTAAAAGATACATACTGCCAATGCTTGTTCTCAGATTTATCTTGTGTTTACAGTAATTGATATGGGTGAGCACTTGTTTTGCATTCCAGATGCTACACTACGTGTAGCTGTACTTCAAAATTATGCACCAAGTATTCTCAGTGTCAAGTGGCAGAAATCACTTTCAGTTCTGTTTAAACACAGACCCATACACCCCTCAATAGATCACTTAGTCATTCAGATTATTAGTCAATCTACCGAGATCATGGCCATGTGCGTGGAACCAAAGATGCATGGTGTGCTACTCATAAGCATTCACCTCAGCATTCTGAATAAGCGTTTCAGGTATTTTCCCTAAATTTGACTGAGCTTTGTAGTCCTTATAGAGACTGTCCAAATTAATTAAATTAAAAAGTTGTCGGGCACTAAAATCTGCATGTTCTTATTTGCTTTTGGCTCTGCTGAAGGTTGCATTTCTCACATTGGACAGACAGTGGAAGATCACCCAGTAAACATGTCTTACTTTCTTGCTTTCTTGCTTTCTAGTGGATCACTCTGTGAATGCCTTTTTTTTGTCACAATGACAATTCACCACACTGTTGCACCAAATGTAGTTTTGTGTTAGGTAATTTTTTATGATGTAGGCAACTGCCCATTAATAGTTTATCTAAATGAGAGCAGTTAGCAGTTCAGCTACAGCATTCTCCTCACTAACATAGCCACGTGCAGTGGCTAGCTATTACTCTCTCGGCACCGAACTGAAGTTTCTTTAAACTTATATGCTCAGTTGTGATTGGTAGTCGTTAGATGAAATTGTCATAAATTTGATCATTACTAAGTCTACCACCTCAGGGGAATTAAATAACTGGTTGATTTCACAGTCATTCATTGAATATATTTTATAGAATTGCTTTGCACTTTAACATTTTACACATTGAGCTGACAGATTTCCTGTTCCTACTTCACAGCAGAACTGAATGAATTCTCACTGGATAACAAATGGGCTACATTCAAGTAAACCAGAAAATTCCACGCATATCAAGTAGCTTGTTGCAATGTTTTCTTTAGAAATATATCTTAATTAAAGTTCCTATGCAATTCATGTCAAAAATATGAGCCATTTCTTTTTCGACAAAAAACATAGTCAGTTAAAATATTAGCGATGATTGGTAATGCTAGTATGCTAGCACAAAAATTAGCCTGAATGGTTGTGAACTTACTAGTCCATGTATGTTTAAATAAAGTAGCAGTAATATTGTTAAATTTTAAAATAAACATTTTCCTTTTAATTCTTGTAGATGAAAAAGTCTTAAGCGTATACTGCATTTTCTTCTCTGTTTTATTGATTTCTGTGAAAATAACGAGAGACCAAAGGGAGTTGCATTTAATTGTAAAATGTTTTGGCATATATAATTATATTTGTGTCTGTTCAGTGGCTGATTTGGTTCCCATTAGTACAAAATTTAGTAACTTTGTGATATCAAAGCAGACTAAGCCTTCATGAAATCTGTAATGAAGAGAATGTAATTGTGTTTTTGAAGCATTAGTAAATGTCAAGATTTCACAATTGCATGATGATTGTAACAAAATATAGTATGGATTCTTATGCCACAGACAACATTGTTAGCCACCAGTTCAGTTAACATAAAAAACTTGGCAATCCACAGTTTTTTAACTTGGCATTTTAAACAATGAGATGGTTTGTTTGAAACAGCAGATCTGATGTTTCAACATTGAATTTCAACTATTACATTCATAAACAAAGAGTAAACCAAGGGAGGCAGGGTTAGGCCAACAGTCATTAGTAAAATTGCTGGGAGCTCAAATAAAAGAAGATTAAATGGTCTTCGGGGAATAGATGCAACACCTCATGTGCTCTAAGTGCAGACACATAAATGCTTTCTCAGTATCAGTGTATTAAACGCTGACTGCTTTTAGCTTGTGCGCAATTATCTACTCGATGACATACTGTCCATCACACTTATACGACAAATGAGTTTGATTTGTTGAAAGCAAAGAGCGCACAGATGGAGGACGGATTAAATTACCAGATGTTTGCCATGTATGCATTAGATGTGATCATTCATCCAACAAAAAAACACTTATGGAGAAAATAATACAATCACATCTCGGCAAATGCAATGATACCTCACAAAAAAGGATATAATATTATAATATACTAAATGTGTTATGAAATTAATATAAGGATAAAAGTGAACATTTAAAGACAGAGAGTGGAAGTCTGCAGAAATACACTTAATGACTGCTGTTGTCTTAAATGTTGTAAAGATTATCTGCCTATTATCTGTATTGTAATTATCTATATATTTTAAGTTTTACCCAGATTTACATTCAGATTTGTAATGTTTTACTGTCTTCATTTTTTTTTTTGTACTGTATTTCCAAATTGCTTTTGCCACTCTCCCACTACGAGGGACACAGATTAAAAATTAAAGCATGTCCTAGCGATGAACCTTGACTGTCTAATTACAAAGTCAGTGAATCTAGCCTCTACACCATGAATCCTCTCTGCCTCAGGCAAGAATTTGGACATAAGAGCAACAGGATAAAACACGCAGTGACATTTTAAAGAAAAATGGTAGATGTTATTGTGTCGACAGATTATGACTTCAGGCTTCGGGGGGGAACCTCATCAGTTTATATTGTGTCTCCACTGATGAGTCCCCACTTGGGCCTGGGTGCTCACATGAAAGAAGCTAATTCTCTTCACCAAGAGCTGCTTCAGTCGTGAGACTTTGCATGGATATGCTGCAGATGTTACCCAGATGTTACTAGAAAAAGACCACACTGGTAAAACGCACGGTTTTAGGTCGGATTCGGATAATCTATCGGAGTTTATAATTTACTAACTCCACCATATTCGGTAAATTTGAGCCAAATATTATGACATTTTTTTTCACTTGATCAGTTTACCAGCAATTGTTTTTAAATTTAACTATTATTAAATACTGTAGGGTGTAGATTTAAACAGTGGCTATATTGTTAGGCCTCTGGATGCATCCTGCAGAATAAGTGCTGGACACATCACAGTTTTTTTCAGTAAATACACTTCTGAAGGGGCTATTGACATCAGATGTACACAGTACGTTGCTAGCAACCCTGGCAAAGCATGCACACACACACACACACACACAAAGATTTGAGCAAATTAGGCCATAAATTATGTAAAAAATAAGATAATAAAAACACAGAAGGTAAAAGCATTGAACAAAGTCATCGTAATTTCTTATATACCTGGTAAGGAAGCCTCTGTTGTCTGTAGAAACTGGTCTCATGCATTATTTGGGTATGATTTTTAACTATTCTTCTACACAAACCTACTGCTGGCCATTTTTAATGCACTCTGATCAGTTTTTTTTTTCCATTGAATTTTTATTGGATTCAAGTCATCTCTCTGGGCCTTCTATTATCTTAATTGATCATTTCTGTGGTTATAAGAGACCTGCCTCTATGATGTGCTGAAAGACACCCCGACACCATGAATTTGTCACCTCCAAACTTTGCTTTTGATGTGGTGTTTTGGGGATGGTGTTCAGTGGCATTTCCCCTCCAAACATGGTGTGTGCAATGACCTTCAAAGTGTTTAGTTTTGGTCTTTTCTGTCTGGAGTACATGTAATCCTCCAGTATTTCATGTTCTGCACCCAACTTGAAACTCCAACATGATTTTTCTGTGGACTCTTGTGCGTTGCATTTGCACTGAGTCACTGACCCTCTTGCAGCTGTCTTGATTACTTTTTTTAACAGAAACATTGTGCTACTTATAGGTCTTTCTTAAGCTCTCTTAGCTCTTTTGCTGATTATTCCATTTACTTTGTTGGTCAGGGATCGTGCAAGGATTATCTCTGTATTGCTGTTTCCTTTTTTTTCGACTTTTGGGTGATAGTCTCAGTGAACATTCATAACTTAGAAATATATCTGTAAGCAGAGCCATTAATATATTTCACAACTCTTGGCTTTTACCCATCCTGAGCTTTCTAATGAGAAATATTTTTATCCACCATTAATTAGGAATAATTCAGTGGATGTTAATTGGTACTGATGAGAAGTAGAATAACTTTCCACACACTGACAGATAACAGCTGTTTTTTTTTTTGGGTGTTTCTGCCTTTTTACAGCTTCTTCCCTTCCATGTGTTAAATACTTATTGCCGGTGAGAGTCCACCTAATTACATACAACTTAATGTATTTTTTTATTTGCATTTATTTATTTGTATATGTGGATTACTTGGAATGCCACTGACATCCGATCTGAATTTCACGTCAATCAACCAATTAAAAATAGATTTGCTCTTAAAAATGTTGACCTGTTAAATACCCATTTTCCAGATTAAGAAAATGCACATTCATATTCTATAACTACAATATTTATTTTTATGAATTCTACTTTAGACTGATTTCATTCCTACTTTATGTCCTCTTTTGCTAAGACTTAATATTTGAGTTTTATCACAATAACATTTTATAACAGAGAGAAGCGCTGGAGCTAATGCATGATGTAGTTGCTCTGGTTTTTAACCTGAAGTGTTGTGGAAGCTTTGTGTACTCTTATGTGTGCAGATCTATCGAGCAACTTGGCTTTGATGGTAAACCTCCATGTATTATTCAGAGTCAGGAACAAAAAGTAGCTCTGTTCACAATCTCTACACACCTCCTTGTCTTTTTTCACACCCTGCTTTCCTTCTTTGCTGTTTCTACCTTTTCCCTATCTCCTAGTCATTTACTCGGCCATCTTATTCTATGGCGGTTTTAAAGGATAATCAATAAAAGGGATAGGCCTTCATTCCAGGAGCACAAACATTGTAAGCAATGACAGCAGGGAATGAAAATAATCTAAGGTCAGGAGCCAAAAACATAAAGTTTATAACACTGTTCTTGCTGCATTGAGTTATCTGTTTTTTCCCCTCCATTCTTTCCAGCTTTAGAATTTTACAGTTTTGCTTTTATCAAGCAGTGTTCACATGTGTTTTCTTAACGCTGACATTAAAACAAAGTATCAAAGTAGGAGATCTACAGCTCCACAGATAAGGGGTTGTCTGTGTTTTTTATTTGTGTTAGAAAGGTTTAGAACCTCTTGAACGTTGATGTGCCCACTCCATTTGACTGCACTGTACATTCTGATGTTTCGTTTATTTATTAGTTTTTACTGCAATGGGACACTCGTGTTGCTCATCTTTCTGTTACCCTCTTTATAAACCTTCTTTGTGTCTTTAGAAATGTTGATGTAGTTTAGTTTGGGCTTCTGAATATGCATTAGAACTGTTTTTGAGGGGTGCTATGATCATACAACAAATGTCTTAAACAGGAACTAAATGCATGGTTTGAGGATTGATATATATTTTTTTCTAATCCAAATAAGTTCAGAATTACACATAGAGGCTCAAATATAGCCATGTCTTTGTCATAAGACTTTTGTAAAGACTTCTAGCTTGAACCTTTCTACTTTGGATCAGGCACTTCCTTCTTGCTTTGCAGCTTCTTTATACGTGTATTTCACTAGGGGTAGTGACAGTAGTGCCCCAGCATCTTTTAGTTTATGATAGGCTTGGTGGTTGCTTAATGTCTTTACCTGATTGCTTCCTTAAGTGGTAAATAGTTTAGTACCGTTAAGTGAAACTTTGACACAGTTGGGGATTCCCAAAGTATAATGGTCCTAAAACAATCTAAACTGGTTTTGGATTTAACCAGGGGAAAAAAGAACATTAAATTCATAAAAGTGAGAAAAATTAATGGACTGTGCTTAATGGCTGCAAATAACCAGAATTATGTCAAAACTGCTAAAAAGGCGCAAGGTTTCTCTTGCTTGGGGATATTTTACCAATATAGGCCTGTTTGTGTAATAGTGTTCCTTTTCGAAGAGGAAAAAAAATCCCCTATAATCACAAAATTGTAAACTAAATAGTTGTTCTTTGTTTATATTGATTATTTGTTGAAGTTGTTTGTTGTATCATCATTCCTCTTTGAGTAAAAGAAAAAATTAATCCTTTGAATATATTTATTAAAGCTCAAAATTAATATGATGGCAATGTTTCTGATTAGCAATAATAAATGTCTGACCGGCACTGTAATAATGGTTCCTCTTTCTTCTGTTCTAGTTGTACAGCATATAAAGCGGAGAGACATCATCCTGAAGAGGGAGTTGGGTGAAGGGGCATTCGGGAAGGTCTTCTTGGCAGAGTGTTACAACCTCAGCCCCACCAAGGACAAGATGCTGGTGGCCGTCAAGGTACATCTTCACTACTTAGTTGTTACTGTTTGTCTGTGTTTAAGTCAAAAATGTGTCTAATATCACTGTTATAGAGGATAACAGTGTCAACAAGCCAGATACAGAAAAGTTGCATCTTCCAAAATAGAACTTTTCAGGAAATGAAACAACATCCTTGTGTTTCTAAATGTCAATTCAGACGGTTTAGTCAAAGTAAAATGGTCTCTTAAATACTTTTTCTTTCGTATTTATAAATGAAATCACAGACATATTTGATTGGAGTTTGATTAATTTAGAGTTAAGAAAACACTGACTAAAACTAGACACGCAAGGTTTTTGCAAGGACCTGGAGTCTGTTCCCCCTTCTTAAAAAGGCTTAGATGGTAGACATAAAACTACAGTGAAAGTATGAGTCAGCATTGAAGTGGATTTGCAGCGCAAAACGTGTAGAATCATTTTACAAAATCCATGCAGAGAAAGTCTCTTTCACAAAACAGCTCCGTCATAAAGCTGCGAAGAAAAGCCATTTTCCATGTAGCCTCTGGCCATTCATCAATCACCTGTCAAGCTGTCCACGTCCCACAGACATTAGTCTCTTTATGTGAGGACGCATAGAGTGGAACTTAGCTAGGTCAACATGGAGCCTTACGCATGAAATGTGTGTAGGCCTCAACATCTGCCATTCTAATGTGATCAACACATCGGTTTAGAGCTTGTTTTCCATTGTTTCTCCCACTAAGGAGATGACCCCTGTATAAACTCCTGGGATCTCTTCTTTCACACATTGCATGGCGATACCATCAACTGTGCGTTAATGGCCAGAAACGACGAGCATGATGCATCTCACAATGGAAGTCCTAGAGACCATCTGTCATCCGTACAACCACATCACACTCCTGAGCAACAAAGCGGGCAAACACTTCCCTAAGTCTTCTGTTACGGGGCTGCGACTATCTCACTTGGTGGATTAGAATTATAACGGGTGGGTTGACTACAACCCCAAACACAGACTTAGTTCTTTCACAAAACACACATATGGCTCAAACCAAAGGCATCTAAGTCCTTCAAGTGTAAATTGAAAAAGGCTACAGACTTTCCCCTTCAAACTGCGCCTCTTGCAGTGACAGAGTTTACTCACACTTCATCCCTTGTTTGACAGGGTGGATAACTTACACCTGCAAGTTCATGAAGAATTATGTTCACCATGAAGTGAGACAGTAGGTCTTAATGCACTAATGGCAGCACAGCTAATCACGTGGCAGCCACTCAATGCATTTAGACATCCATGTGGGGTAAAGACAACTTGTTAAAGTTCAAACTGAGCATTGGAATGGGTGAAAAAGGATTTAAGTGGCATTGAATGTTGTATGGCATGCCAGGTGGGATTGTCTGACTATCTTAGATACTTCTGATCTACTGGGACTTTCATGTGCAGTTATTTCTCAAGTTTACAGGGAATGGTCATAATAAGAAAAGCAGCCGTCTTTTGGACAGCAACCTATTTTGGTTGGCAGAGATCAGAAAAGACTAGGCAGCCACTCAAGATGATAAAAACAAAAACAAAGGTTAATCAAATAACCGATTGGTACAACTAAGACAAGAAGAACACCATCTCAGAAGACACAGAAGCAGGTGGGCTAGACACCAGATGCCTTCTCCTGCCAACAGGAAACTCTGGGCACAATTCACACAAAACAGGACAATGACTGATAGGAAACGTTGCCCAGTGCGACCCGACTCAATTTCATCTATAACATCCAGATTGTAGGGTGTGAAGTTTATGTTAGCAACATGATACCCTTGTTTTCTTAATGGTTTAAATTGGGATTGGTGCCATCCATCTTCTGATGGCTACCTCCGGCACCATGTCACAAAGCTCAAACCCCCTCACACCGCTTTCTTGGACATGATAATCAGTTCATTGAACTCTAACGACCTCCAAAGTCCCCAAATCTCAATCCAATTGAGCACCTTTTGGTGTGGTTGAAAGGGAGATTAATTTCATGAGTCTTCAGTTGACAAATCTGCAAAAAATGTGTTATATATTATGTTAATATGGACCATAATTTCTGAGGAATGTTTTAAACACCTCGTCAAAACTGTGCCATTAAATATTAAGGCCGTTATAAAAGTAAAAGGGTGTCAAACCTGGTACTAGCAACCCATAATGGATAGAGTGATCTTAATTTTCCTGTAAATATTGGCTATTGTTTTAAGTTGAAACACAGATTAAAGTTGTTTCATAAAATCAAACCTGCTGCATTGTAATGTCTCTGAAAGCCAATGTACAAAGTCAATTTTCACCCGAACATGTTCCTGTCTGTAAAGAAGCAGGAAGAGGAAAAGTCTCTCTGCACACACTTGAAGGTCAACTAAGAGAAAATTCATCGCAGTGCTTTACCTTAATTTATTGTTGGCGTGCACTTTGAAGGGACTGTTTTGGAGAAAAGCCCAGACAGAAAACATTTCCTCAAGAGCGCTGTTTGATTTGGTAATAGAATTTTATGATCATTTCATCTACGCTGCCGTACATCTCAACAACCACAAGCACCGTGCTGAAATAGTAGAGCACATACAAGTAAATGTATTTCCATCCTAAGGTCATTCCATCTGTGATAATGTTAGCAGCAGGCTGGGAAAACAGGACTCAAGGCTGAGGAGATCAGAAGTGGCAACTCGGTGTATTTTCCTGCTGCTGATGAAGTGTCAAGAGTCTTTTTTTTCCTCCAGGAGAGAGACTGCAATAAGGCTTATAGCGGTTATTTATTTCTTTTTTCTCACATTGGAGGCTTTACCTGACATCCCATCAAGAGTTGGCATTTTATGTGCTCTGCACCTCAAAAGCAGGTTCAAGGCACCTCTGTACTTCATCTTATTACCAATCAGATCAGGCTGTTTAGCGTGCAGTTCCTGCAGCTCCATCTTTCCTTCCTGAACTTTACAGCGGTAGTGATTGTTGTCCTCATCACTAAAATATGTACAAGATGTTGAAGAGGGTAAGAAAATGACAGCTGCTAAAGTTTTAAATTATAGAGAAAATGCTTTAGGATGAGGAAACTAGTTTAAGCAGCCTGGAAATGGAAATGTGTGTAATTCAAAGAGAATTTTCTTTGGCTCTGTACACATTAGCACGAATATATTGCATAACTAGAATATGTTGATGCATGAGGGTCTCTTGTGAAAAACTTAGAAGGTGTTTTTGGAGGGACAAACTTTTTTTTTTGTTTGTTCAAATGAACTCAAATGAAGTGCACACGGCTAGCTCTAGCTAAAGTTTAAGGGACTTTAGCTCTAGCTAGCTGAAAGACTATTGCAGCTCAGTGGAAATATAGTATTTATGGTCTCGACAATCATAGCCAGTCATGATGTGCAAACTAAAGCACTGCCAGCCAACAGTTTTATCAAGGAAACTGTGTTTTAAAACTGCAGTCTGTAAGCTACCAGTGGAAAGTTTGATAAGCTACCAACCAAAGGCTAGCTGGTTGAGTATACAGCCTGACTAAATCAGTCATTATCAGCGCGTTACACTTGTGTTAAAACCAGAAGGACGAACTATAATATCCTGTGCAATAGATATCTAAAAACTAAATATAGAATTTTTATCATGTATTTATTGTAGTTCATACATTAAAATGAAATTCCAATAAATATTGGTAATATTAATAATGTGGTAATAATGTCATTGTAACTGAAGTAAACAATCAAGTAAACAATCTGTTCACTGAAGTAAACAATCATAATCATTCTTTCCCTTTCAGTTTTAAATCTAGAGTTGCGATTTTTTTTTTAGAAGTTTTCCAAGTCCCTTCTTGGATAACTGTGCATGCGCAAGACCATCTTACTTGCTCTTCCGCTCTTCAGGGGGATTGTGTGAAAGAAAATCTCCCAAATCTACTCCTATTTCTTTCGACTGTGGCCTTCCTCTTCTTCTCATAAACTTGAACGCGGTTTGCTTCTTGCGTCTCTCCCATGTTCAAAGTATACAGTGAAAGCAGCAGAGCTATAGTGAATGGCTAACACCGAAGCTAACCGCTAACCTAGCCGCTAAGCAAATTGGATACATAAACACTAGAAGTGCGCATGTGCAGCCAGCAAGCAGACACTAACAAGGAACGTGCACGCATTCTGGGGTTATGTGAGCGCATCAAAATGAATCGAGGGACAACCAATACATAATGTGATGCCCGGAACTTGAGGGACAGAGGAGAGTGAGGACGGAACAAAACTCTGCCCTTCAGTGCAAAGAGCAGACATTGGTTAGAGTTTTTACAGGCCTGCAGCTCCCACAGAGATAATTCTTTTTTTTAAAGGACCATTTTACCCAGTATAACAAAAAGTGTTTCTGAAAAGGATATTAACTATAGCTTTAAATAAAAGCATTGGGATCATGGTCTACACTTTTTGTTTTTAATCTTTAGTGCAAAAACACTGAAAGCTTATAAAGTCCTTACACTTGCTATTTCTGCATATGAAGTACTTTTAGTCTGGGAACAAAAGGACTAATTAAACTTGTCAATCCCCAAACCCACTTACTTATAAATGCATTAATGTTTAATCATTTATATTCTTTAAATGTTTGGGCTCAGTGCAAGGAATTTGACCATACCTACCAAACTCAGTCTAAGCATCAATAACTGTAATTTTAAAATTCCTCCCAACCTTTATGGTATAAAATTGAATAGCTAAGGTAAAAAGATCCTACAATTATTATCTTTATCTGATTTACTTGCAAGGAGTCCACATATGTGTACACCTAAAAATGACAAAGGATAACCTGTATCATTGATTCATTGATATCACTCAATAGTTTTGAGTGATATCAATAAAATAAAAGAGAGTATAAGGTTGAAGTCATAACATCAATGCAAAGTGACAGCTTCCAAAATATGTCTCGAGCTTCCTTCGGACCTATAAGGAACCCTGCAAATACGAAATTATGTTATTTATTGGTTTCAAACATAACTGCTCTGAATCAGCAGCAAAACACCGCCTGTTTTATTATGTGCAGCTCGTTATAGCGTGAAACAACTTGAGCAGTGCAGCAAATTTCAATCACACTGAGGGAAAGGATAGCATTTAAGTTCCGTGTTTGCAAGCAGTCGGTGAAATGTGTGCTTTGCGTGCTATTATGGCTCGGATAAGTGTTAAAAAATAAATGCATGTATTTTTAAGCTTCCTGTGATGACAACGCACCATGTTCTTCAATGGAGTACTGCAGATCCCTGGCTCGTTTTAACCTATGCCTACCAGAGTACTGCAGGTCAAAGCCTGCCACAAATAGCAACAAAAAAGCTAGACATAAAGAAGTAGAAGGAGTAATGTTTGTCCAGGTCTGTGGCAGCCTGGAAGCAGTATGTCACTAAACTGTAAAACAAAATTACATTTAGCGTTTAGTCATTCACTCAGATTGCAGAATATAAAGTAGCTGTTGGACTTTACTATAGCTGAATACTGGCTAAAATGTAAGGCACTTAAGACTTGTCAACCTGGCAGCACTAACACTATATGAGCACAGCATATTTACCATTTAATTTACATTTCACTGCTGAGCACATAAAATTACCAACAACAGTAAACAGCTGCTGTTCAAAAGGACTAAAGGTGCAGTTTTCCTCCGCCTACATAACGGCAACACTGATTCTGTCACAATATAACTGAACTGCCTTATATATATATATATATATATATATATATACATATATATATATATATATATATATATATATATATATATATATATATATATATATATATATATATATATATATGTATGTATAATATATATATATATATATGTGTATGTATATAATATATATGTATATAATATATAATAGGTTAATATCCAAACAAAAACTTAAACAATCTTTTTAATTTTTTTTATTTGCTTGTTTTGATTAGGGTTAGGATTTTTCCATACCGGTTCCTGATAAAAAAAGCTGATGTTTTGGAAATTTTCCTGATGTGGAAACAAAGTACATATGACTATTAAAGGACAGGTTTTCTTCTTTTAAAGTCAGAACAGGCTTTAATACGATGCAACCATATCTGTGAAGACCAACACAAACTGACTTCTTATGCTCCAGCTCAAATAAGGCTTGACAGTGACGATTGGACGACTGGGTCAGAGCATCCCTCAGCCAGCAGAACTGGTTTCCATGTTTCCAGTCTGCAGTGGTCAGTATCTTTTAAAAAGGAGTCCAAGAGAGGAACAGTGCTGAACCAGCAGCAGGGGCATGGGCAGCCAAGACCTATTATGGCATGTAGGGAGAAGTAGCAGGAATGTGATCCACTCCAATATGAACTGAAGAAAGTAATGCTAGTTCCAGTGGAAACTTGGCCAAATACAGAGGGCATCAATGGTTGTTGTATATTGAGCTGCATAGACACAGATTGGCCATGGTTCACATACTAATCCCTATCTAAAGCAAAAAGAACTAATAATGGGCAAATGAGCACCATAACTGGACAATGGAGCAATGACAGAAAATAGCCTCGTTTGATAAGCCATGTATTGCTCCACATCAGACCAAAAGGCAGGTGTATATGTATTGCTTACATGGGGAACACAGTACCAGGTTGAAATCTAGGAAGAAGCACGGCTAGTACAGGCAGTGTGATGGCTTAGTTAATTTTCTGCTGACAAAAAATCCAAAGTAATGTCATTGCACGCTTGTGGATGTCACTTCAAATCAAGGCAAACCTAAGCATTGTTGCAGACTGTACTATACTACATTTCAAGGGAATGATATACCCTGAAGAGCATCTGCATTGTTAGCAGTGTAGTGCTTCATAACAGTCGTTGGACAATTATTCAGGAATGGTTTGAAGAGTGTAACAAGAAGAAGCCTGAGATGTTTCCTTGTTCCCCATAGTCCCCAGATATTTATCCAATCAAGCTTCTCTGACATGTGTCAGTGAAACACGTCCAACCAATCAAGGCCATATATCAAAACTTCCTGAGCTTAAAGGGTCTGTTGCTAACATCCTTGGTGCCTGATACCATGAGACACCTTTAGAAGACCATACCTCAATGGGTCAGAGCTGCTTTGGCTGCAAAAACAGAACTACACTACTGGGCAGGCGGTCGTAATGTTAAGCCTCTTCAATGTATTTTTCTGTGTTAAAAATGAAGACACTCAGATAATAGTGCCTAGTGTTTGGTCCTCTGTGTAATTTTTAGTTATCTTTTTTGTTATGTACAGCACATTGGAAACTTTTTCTGTTGTTAAATGTGCTATATAAATAAAGTGGATTGGATTGGATACTTTAAAACATTGGGAGCATTAGATCCGTTTGATTTTTGCCGTAGTTTAGCATACTAAAGAGTACCTGAAATACTAAGTCCTCTAGTCATGTGAAGTAATGATATTTAAATGAAACTAACTAAATGATCCTCTGTTGTTTTGTACCGTTTTAACCTAAACAAGGTTCTGTCTGATCTATTTAGAATAAGACAAAGCTGTCAGTACACCCTCATCAAACAAGACACTCAAAATGTTTCAGGGAAACAGGTTTTGTTTTCCCTAAGGACCGATAAAACCAGTCATTCATTAAAATGATTTCATTTCCCCCTTTAGACCCTGAAAGATCCCAACCTGTCAGCCAGGAAGGACTTCCAGCGGGAAGCTGAGCTGCTGACCAACCTGCAGCATGACCACATTGTTAAATTCTACGGCGTGTGTGTAGATGGAGACCCGCTCATCATGGTGTTTGAATACATGAAGCATGGAGACCTGAACAAATTCCTAAGGTTAGTGTTTCACTAAATGTGCATGAAAATACAGGTGGTCCTTGTCATTAGTGAAGCCGGGATGACTATTCCTGTGTTCTCGTAACAGACACGGTCTTCCCGCTATCACATTCTCCATGTGTGAATTTATCTAAATACACAAATCTTGCCATGGTGGTGGTAAGATTTTGCTGTGAAAATATTTCTCTTCAGCAGGATAAGAAAACTGCTCAAAGTCGATGGGAGCATGGCTGGAGAAAAATACATGACAATCTTGGAAGAAAATATTTCAGAGGCTGTAAAAGGACTCAAGGCGGGGGCATAGGTTCGCCTTCCAGCAGGAGGATTACACAAAGCATACAATCAGAACTACAGAGGAATGGTTTAGAAGAAAGCATGTTTATAGGTTAGAAGGGCTTAGTTAAAGTCCAGATCCAAATTGAAGTGGGAAGTTGTGGCAAGAGAAGTGCGTTACACAGACCCTCTACAACTAATCAGACTGGGCTTGAGCTTTTCCACCAGCAACAATGGGCATAGAGGTAATGGAGCCATGGTGGGGACATTATCCTTCAGCAAAGTCAGTGATGCTTGTCAGAGTTGATGGAAATATAGATGGACCAAATACAAGGGAACGATTGTGAATGAACCTGTTATAGACATGCAGATGTGCATAGTTGCTGGAAACATGGTAAAAACCTGCAGCTGTTATTGCAGCAAAAGTTGGATGTAAAAAGTATTGACTCATGAGGGCTGAATAAAACACACAGCAAACCGTCCAGGTTTCAAAAATCGTACAAAACCATTTAGCCTTTCCACTTCCCAATTCGGTGCACTTTTGTTGGTCACATAAAATCACAGTAAACTACTTGGAGTTTGCGCTTGTAATGTGACAAAATGTCAAAAAGTTCAAGACACGTGAGTTCTTTACAAGGCTCTTTGTTACAAATTGTAGCACTTGAACACTGTTTGAAGTTGAACAGAAATCAATTGACCAGAAATCAAAAAAAAAAAAAAAAAAAAAAAAAGTGGAAGTCCCACTTGTGCTAAAAGTTCCAGCCCCCTCACAGCTGTCTGAGTCTGTCCATAAACATACGCGCCGCCGTGCTTTTGTTCCATATTTGTCAGGCGGCACTGAAGGAAACGACCTCCGATAAGCCCCAACAAAAGCGACATGACGCTGCTACAGCGAGCGCTTTGGTAATGGGAGGCTTGACTGGAGCTGATGTCAGTGCGCTCGAGAGGAGTGAGAGATAGAAGCGTGCTATTTCAAGTGCGATGACAGCGGCTGCAGCTGTGTGTGTGTGTGTGTGTGTGTGTGTGTGGTCTTTCTTGTTTTTAAATCTTGAGCAGTGGATGAAAAGATGACATGTTATGATTGAGTGTGAGAGCGAACGCCCGTGTGCGCGCTTGGACTCAAAAGTGCGTGAAGATTTTCAGTCGGGAAATCATTCCTGAAATGAAAGGCAGTGTCGTGAGTGATGAAATTCTTTCATGCAAGGTGCAAGACGGCGTTGATTCTTCATCTGCCGGCCCTTTTGGTCGCATTTAAAAGATGTGATGTGCACTAAATCGGTGGGAGTGAATCAGATCAGATGTTTGGGTCTGACTCGTGTATAGAGGGCAGCCTGCGTCTAATCAGACACCACCGCACATGGAGGAAGAGGGGGCGGAAGACGACAGACAAAAGAGTCATGCCATAACTCCCGTCTAATTCTCCTTATCCATCACACACCTAAAGCAAAAAATAAAAACACAGAATGACACTAAAATTCCAAAATGGAGATTGAAAGCCGTGCTGACAGAGCGGAAGAGCATCAGCCGTTCCCGAGCGCCGCCCGCTCGGTAATCACACTGACAGCAAGGTGATGGGAACAGCAGGGACACTTCACAGGAAATGACTTCTTCACTGTCACCCACAGACCTGCACTCAGGCTGTTCTGGTAAACGCGCAGTAGCTGGATGAAATTCCACAGCCTCGCTTTGAGTTCCTGACATGTTTGGAAAAAGTCAAAGTCTTGCCTCGGAGCTCGAATTACAGCCACCAAATTAATCAGAACGGTGCAGGCACAGAACAGTTTATCAGTGCAATTAAAAGAGCCCGAGCGCTTGCAGGTTCCAGCTAATTTGTTAATATTTCTCCCATTTTTTCTCTTTCTTATGCTAATTCTTCTGAAAATAGGGGAATAGGACATGAATGCGTTCTGGATAAGACTTCATTAATGTGGCTTTGGGTTACCGTGTCAAAGGGCGCTCTGTGAAGCTGAGCACACTCTTAGGTGTGTGCGTCCAGTTACAAACAGCAGCTCTGACACGTCTTTCATCGACGATGAAATGCACACTAGCTTTGCAGTTCATGTAGGGTTGTTGCAGCACTTCCTAGAATGGTGGTAATTGATATCCTTTATGTTGATAAAGTGGCTTTACAAATGTATTCACTCCCAACGATCTTCACTATATCCTGTGACCGTGTAGCCACAAATTCCAGTGTCTGTTAGGTGATCAACAGAGATGAAATGGTTCATTATTTCCCCCAATTTATTACAAATGGAAAGGTGAAATGTGTTTGGTCTCCGTTATCTTGATACTCCTAAATGCATTTTCCATACTCAGATTTTACATGTATGTAATGCACTTGAAATACAGCCTGTGATGGTTCTTGCACACAGGTGGGGTCCTCAACATGTTTCTTGTTCTGCACCAAGCCCTGCCACTGCACGCAAATCCAAACAGACTCTTCTATTGGCAGGTTTAGCCAGTGCACATGATGCTGTTTATATGCTCATTTGATTCTTAGCTGCTCCTATCTAAAAAAAAAAGCTCTCAACATTTTCTTTTAGCATTTTCACAAATGGGGAAAAAAAGTGTGTAAAATCTCACACCGTGTTGTAAAGAATCTCTGTTCACTGTAGAATAATCCAGTTCAGGTTTAATCAGTCAAATGTTTTTGATTTTCCACTTTCTTCAACATCCTCTCCTGTTTTACCTGAAATAATATGTTTTCTACACTGTGCCCAACAAAGGGATGGGGTGGCCATTTCCTAAAGAATGACCATAGAAAAACGTAACAGAAAACTTGACCAGGCCGCTACTGATGCATGACTTCCTTTGTCTGAGAGCTTGAGGGCTTGAGGGAGAGTGAAAAGTCCATCCAAATGGCCAGATATGCTATTTCCCTAGAAATATCACCTGCATCATATTACACCTAAGCAGTCCTCTGCAGTTGTTATATAGCACACATTAACCTTGCCATGCTGATATGATTTCGACGTATGTCCCAACTTTAATGAAGACCAGGGAAGAATAAAGTTCTGGAAAATTTTAAAACCAGAGAGTATAACGCAAAATTGCAATCTTTTTTACATCTCGGTGAGTTCTATTCAATCCATTATCAGAGAATGCAAACCTACCAAGATGTGGCCATCCAACAAATCTGAAAGGCCCAGCAGTGAGATCACTAAACACACAAGTAGTCAAGAGGCCCATGTAACCTCTGAAGGAGCTGCATAGATCCACAGCTTAGATGGGGAAAAGCAGTGAAGAGATAAACCAACTATGTTTTGTGGACTCCGCAAATTTGGTCATAATGGAAGAGTGGCAAGAAGAAAGCTGTTGTTGAAAGAAAGCCATAAGAGATCCCATTTGCAGTTTGCCACAAGCCCGAAGAAGATGCTACAACATCTGGAAGAAGGTCCTCTGCTCGGATGAGGCCAAAGGGAAACTTTTTTCCTACCTTAGAAAACACTATGTGGGGAGGAAAACTAACAATGCCCTAGCACTCTGACCCTGAAAACATCCCCAGCATCATGCTGTGGGGATTATTTTCATCAGCAGAGACACAGAAGCCGGTTAGAGTTAGTGGGAAGATGGATGGAGCAAACTGAAAGACAATCCTGGAGAAAAACCTGTCAGAGCCATGCCACACTAGAGGCAGACGCTGGAAGATTAACAGCGTGCGATTGCAGTGAAAGGTGGTTGTACAAAAAAGGGACTCATTGGGACTCAACAAAAGCCCACCGGATCTTTCAGATTATTTTTTACGTTCAAAACGTCAATTATTTCTACTTTGCAACTACATGCTACTTTCTGTTGCTCTGTTAACATGCTTAAATGTGCAAACGTTTAAGCTGTATAAAAAGCAAGCTGAACTGTTCTTCCTAACTCAGAGCCCACGGCCCTGATGCCATGATCCTGGTCGACGGCCAGCCGCTGCAGTCCAACGGAGAGCTGGGCCTTTCCCAGATGCTGCACATCGCTACCCAGATCGCCTCAGGCATGGTCTACCTGGCCTCCCAGCACTTTGTGCACAGAGATCTGGCCACTCGCAACTGTCTGGTTGGAAACGGCCTCCTGGTCAAGATTGGAGACTTCGGCATGTCCAGGGATATCTACAGCAGCGACTACTACAGGGTAAGCCTCCGATGTTTTTATTATTTGCTGACATTAAAACAACCCTTTGTTTTTAAAGTACCTCAGCGACTGAGAGGGAAACCATTTGTGCTTTTCCAATGCGTCTAACGAGACACCAAATCCAGTGTCCTTCAGCTGACAACATGCCATACATTTTAATATGAGGCTACGCTAAACTCATAAACTAAATTTAGTTTACAGTACTCTCGGTCCCTAATTAGACTGAAAACAACTCTAAATCAGGTCTCTGGGGCCCACAACTAAAAAGCTAATTCTAATTGGTGCTAGCCGTTGCCCTCCTGTGTTGTGTTGTTTATATGTTTATCCTTTTATTTTTTTCCTCTTCTAAGAAGAGTTAGCAGTTCTCCCATCACCAGTGCAGCCTCTGGCCCTCACACCACACCTCTTGCATCCAGGGTGGAGGATGGAGCGCTTTAGCAGCGTGCTAGGAGACAAGCCTTCTGAGCCTGCAGCCTGATGCTTAGAGGCTTGTTTATATCGCTTGTGAATCCTGTCTCCTCTACTGTTTAACACGATTAGCAACAATGAATGCCTCCAACCAGGCGGTAAATGCTAAGCTGATTTTTTTCTCTCTTATTTTTTTTTTTTTTTTTTGCATTTTTGCTGAGCAGATGATGGCTGCTGCAGATCTGCCTGCTTCAAATAGCTTGGTTTTGTAAAATGACTTTAGGTGCGCCTGATAGGTTTTCCCAGCGTGACAGCTGGGCCGGTTTGGACGCTGCTTGGAGCATTGCCAGCCCTTATAGAGCACTTGCCTGGTATGAGAGAGCAGCCGTGCACCCATAAAATCATTTCTTAGGAAATCTAAAGGGTGATGGTTTATGTGTCTGGCTCGTAGCTTATCCATGCATGTCAGCTGTGTGATCTCTATATTACTTTGAAAAAAAAAACTTTTCAAATTTTGCTTTAGTTTTGACATTTTTGTTCCAGCAGGATGTGTGTTATGCTTAATACAGATTGGGAATTTAAAGAGTATTTGGTTTCTTGTTTGAAGGGGCAGCAGAACTTCTGTCTGCCTGGTTCTGCACAGGGAGGCAGATCATCGTTTTTCAGTGATGTTTACTCAGACCAAAACATAAACACATAGATTTCGGTTTCTGAAACTTGTTTGTGTGCTCACTGTGACTTAAGCCTAATGACATATTTATTTGCCAACATTACCTTCTGTCATGGTAATGTTGAAAACACCGAATCAAATTTATGAGGGAGGATAATTGTTTGTCTGCAGCTTCCTTCAGGTCAGTTTTAATGCAAACCTTAGCCAATTGTATGACATTAGTTATTTTTTGTGGCTATTGTGCCAGTTTTTCAGATGAAAAGAAAATTACATACATTGTTTTAAACTTTCCTCTTTTAATTTAAACTTATGACTGAAATTAGCCTTGCACTATCTGCCTATTTTAACATCGTAAAAGTGAATGTTAATCTTCGTATAGAACAGATTTGTTCTGCCTTTTCCAGAGGCAGCTAACACTAGAACCAAGAAATGGGTTTATTGTAACGAGCTAATCGTGAACTAACTGCAAGTTATCCATTAACTAATGAGGTAAAACTTAATAATGTCCAAAAATATATAGATGTTTTAAATAAGGAACTGATGAACAAATACCTTCCTAACCATTTACTTAAAATAAACTTTTAAAAATGTTTTTAAACACAACCTCATTTTTGAAAACATTTTCCTATTACAAAGGCCAGAAAATGTACTTGAACATTTAATTTTTTGCTAATGACCAGTTGCACACTTTTTAACCCCTCAGGGAGTGTCTAGTCTGATACAATCATGCAATTGCACTGTAATTTACATGGTCTGTAAAATGACTGCTAACTGTCTTTTCCTACTCTTCTCATCTTATCAGATACTAAGGACTATTTGCATGCTTTTAGTCTCTCAGGAGGTGTTGCCAGTGCATTCACCTATCTGAACTTTATGTCTTTATTTGTGTCTGCGTGTTATGTGTGCATCCTGAGCCGCTGTCTTGCTAACATTTCATTATGTTTTCATTATAAGACTCTTGATTCCTGAAAATGTGCTTTATTAATAGGTACATTTATGAACTCATTTTGAACAAATTAAGTAATGATAAACTTGGGAACAGTTTTTAGACTTAGCCTCATCATTAGTTCAGGCTAATTAGGTTACACTTCCTAATAAGGGTTACAAAATATGCATTTTTCATTAAGAAATCATTCTGAACTGATCATGAACCTTTTGTTAATTAGTTAGGGTTAACTAAGTTAGGGACTGAAAACGTTTGAGCTGAGATCCCTAACATTATGGAGCGTTCCCTCAAAGATGTAAAGTTATTTTAGTAGGAAAACAATGTCTAACCATTGGCTAAACATTTTCTAATGATGAGGATTTGAAAACGAGTGAACAGAAACCTAATGATTAATGGATAAGTTAGATAAGCAGTCAGTAATTATGATGAGATCGACCTTAGTTCCTTATTACCAAAGCACATTTTATGAAGCTTATCAGGAAATTATTCTAATGTCTGAGACGATCTTTAAAGCTTTCCCCTCTGCTAAAGAAAGTGGAGAGTCTTAGTGATTACCAGTGTGACTGTAGACATATCTTCTCGATCAGTCAGACCTCTTCGACAAAAAAAAGAAGAAAAAAAACTAAATGTGTTTCCCTGTTTTTTGGCAGCTTATCTAATTGTGTCAGTCACAACCGAGTTAGCAAGCAGATACCGCTCACTTGGAAGACTGGATGAGCCGGCTGCTCCTATCTCACCAATTACAAGCACAATATACTGTACATAAAAGCAAATAAACGGGGAGGTTTTATCAAACCCACCAGAGCAAAAGAGAAGAGCTACAAGGCGCTTATTTTTTATTGGAATTTCTGAAAATAGTAAATTAATTAGGGAGTGCTGAATTTTGTTGGTATAATGTAAAAGCTCTGGTTTACGTTCCCATATTGTAGTCCTCATGCTGGATTTATTCAGACGCAGGACGGCAGCGAGGGATCACACCCTTGACTCCCGGGACTACTGCTGATAGTTCAAGCTGTCTGTGCGATGGGGGGAGGTGAAAAGGTTATGGTCCTCCTCATATGCTCCTTGCTGACAGATGAAACGAAACAGCAGGATACTTGATGTGTAGCTGGACTCTGACCAGGATAACGGTGGTGGTGGTGGTGGAGGAGGGGGGGTGGCTGTGAATCAGTATTCAGAATTTCAGCTTGAATTCATTAAAACAGGGTCAAGTGGCGCAAAAACAAAAACAGTTCATGCAGAGTTCAGTTTTCTTTTTTTCCCCACATTTTTGTCTGTTCTTGTTTATTCAGACTGCAGCTAAGCTTTTCCGGTTTTAAGGCCTACCCAGGGGCATTTATCTTGCAAACTGTGGAGCGTTATCCAAAGTTTCAGTCATGAAGCTTCCTCTTTATTCTTAGAAAATAAATCTGACAGAGGTTCTGTGCCAAGAACTGTTGAAAAAACCCATATAACTGCAGTACAGAAGAAAGGCAAGAGAACTGCGACGCTACCACCACAGGTACCATCGTTTCCAGCCAAATCTTGTCAGGTTTGTTTATCGATGAACTCAGAGCACACACACACAGGACAAAAGTTTGAGAGGTTTATTGTAAGGTGAATGATTGATGGATGAAGTAACCAGAGGTGCAGGAATACAGGGGCTCAGGGGTGCAGGTGAAGGCAGGAGCTGACGGCTTGGAGAGAGAGTTCAGCTAAGCTGGAAGGCTTGGCACTGAACCAAGTCTTCTCAGAGTGGCTAGTCAGGTTAGCAGAACTTGAGAGACACCAGGGCACAGAACTGAGGTTCTCCAGGGCGGCTAGTCAGGTTAGCAGAACTTGAGAGACACCAGGGCACAGAGCTGAGCTTCTCCAGGGCGGCTAGTCAGGTTAGCAGAACTCTGGAGACACCAGGACACAGAGCAGAACCTCTCCAGGAGCAAACAGTGAACAAATAGTCTTTAGAGTGACTGGCAGGACTAACCTTTACAACAGGAGCAAACAAAGCTTCCAAGGCAAAACGGGAACTGGCATGGAGAGGTGTAGAATGATGATACTGAAGACGGACCAGCACTAAAGTGAGGCAGAGGGAGGTTTAAATAGGAAGACTAACAGGTGACATGCATCTGACTGAATAATTACTAACAGGTGTGACTGACTGCAAGGAGAGTGAAGTGAAGGCTGGGTGGAAGGGAAGGCTGAAGTGAGGGGAAGGAGAAACTAAAAACAATAAATAAAGTTAACCCCTAACTAAAACTAAAACAAGGTGGAAAAACCGAAAACCAATGGCAACAAAAGCCGAATCAAAACTAAACCATGACAAATCTGAGCAGAACACCTTTTTTCAGATGTTTGCAAGTTGTCGTACAAGAGTTGTGGCAGAATGCAAACTGGACCTTCTATGGCTTTATGTCAACAAGGACTTTCTTCTGACTGCTTTTCCTTATAGGTCAGATTTCTGTGGTGCACAACCAATCAGAATTGTCCTGTCAACAGATTCTGACATTTTGGAACAGATGTATTATTTATGTAAATAAATAATTTTCGTTAGATCATTTTAATTTTAATTCCAGATGGTTTCATATGTGTGGCTTTCTTCGAGGTAAAGCTGTTGACAGCATCGCCACCCATGCCATACTCGGAGCCGAGAGACCAGGTGCTCTAAACTGTGTTGGACACATTGTCTTTCCTGTGTTGAGTAACTATAAATAGCAGCATCCTGCCAGGGCTACAACTATCCCATGGCTGGCTAGTCGTATGGAAGCTTATTGCTCTGTGGGACACCAGGAAGCACTTTGCAGCTAGACTCTAGCTGCTAGAGGGAGCAACTTCAAGATAGAGATGAATATTGTCCCGAATCCCACCTATCTGTGGCATCCTTCTGCTCCACCTGCACTCTGTTGTTCAAAAAGAGACAGCTGCAGATCTCACACAGACAGGCAGTATCTTTGCTGGGGGCCCTATACCTTTTTTTTCCCTTCCTCTCTAAACATTGGAAAAAGTTTTCCTGAGTTCTCAAGTATACAAGTTTTTGTACCTATAAATGTTCCTGAAAGCTCTCAAAGGGCCTGTGTATTAAAGACAGTTCTTATTTGTGTGGATTTTTTTTTAGCACAATAAAGACACACAGCATTTCTGTCAACACAGAGCTCTCAGATGCCACTATTAAAGCTATTATATACCTGAAGTGTAATGACAAGGTGTCCTTTTTATTGCAAATCCTCTTTCATGCTGAGCCATGCTACCGGTACAATATTCAGTATGGTAAGTTTGACAGCTAATTTTCTTCTGTCATTTTTATTAAAATACCTATTTAAATTTCTGCAGTCTCCATTGGTTGGCTCGAATGAGACGTCCAGGACAGCTGCTCCCTGATTTGTTACAATAATGAAGCGTATTTCTGTAATTTGTGTCAAATTTCGATCCCTGCAGTCTGACAGAAAGTTCAGGTACCTCCATCAGGTAATTTGATTTTGCAAAGTCATGCTCATTTTACAGATTTCACTGAGACCAGACTGAAATGAAACGATGCTCAAAGTATTATCAAAAATAGGTTATGGCACCAGGTGGGATGGAAACTCCAGGAGTTTAAATGAGGACCTTATGTTTGCCTGAGCCTTTGCTGTCACTGTGCCTGCCTGCATATTTCTTAAAACCTTTAAAGACACAGTCTCTTTGTCTGAAAAAGAGAGAAATAGTTAGGAAAACAAGCATAAATCAGATGTTAATATTATTACCACAAATGTCAGCGTATTCCATTGCAATTTTATGTGACAGGCTAATAAAAAAGAACAAGTTGCTTTTAAAGGGAAAAAGCAATACATGGTTTTCAAACTTTTTTAAAATAAAGCTGAAAAGCATAGAAAAAATTACATTAAATTACAATTACATTACAAATACTGTGCAGGTGCAATTACACCTGCACAGTATTTGCATATCTAGAAACAAACATTTTCCCCATTCTTCTTTGCAAAATAGCTCCAGCTCAATCAGCATCAGTGCCAGGGGCGTAGCTATGGGTGGGCCTGGCTGGGCCTAGGCCCACCCACTTTGTATCAGGGCCGTTGTATCATCCTCAAGTATGGGGGAAATAATGTCTGGTCAGGATGGAGGTTGAGAAGACAAACCTGTCGCTGTGAAAGGTGACGACAAAGGTTATGAAATGTAACATTCATTATGTACAGAGCAGGAGCAGATCAGAGGAAAACTCAGCAGCTGGATCATGCGTAAAGACGCAGCGTAACAACAAACCATATTTTCCTCTTTTTAACCGTTAACAATAATATTGTGTTTAATAAAAGAAAAGAAAAAAGCAGAAGTTTTCCATTCCTTAAACAAAAACGGTTTTGTTTCTCCTGGTCGTCTGGATTGATGAAGCGATGGTGGCCGTCATTTACTGACGTTGCGTCCAGAAACGGAAATAATGACTAACAGGCTGCAGCAGTTTAAATGATCCAGAAGCTACTCCGCCGTGTTTGTGGCTCTAAATCATCTAACAGGAGATGATGGTCCTGATCATTTTTTCCGCTGTCAATTCAAGGATGTTCCCTTGAACAGAGAAGGTCTTTTCTCCTTCTCCTCAGCCTGCATCTTCTCATAGTGAACTTAAAAACGTGCAACTTACCAATAAACTCACTTTCAACTATAATTATTTGGCCCAACCATTTTTTATTAGGCCTGGTTGAAATGCAATTTCTGGCTACGCCAATGATCAGTGGACATCAGTTTTCTAGTCTTGCTGCCAAATCAGAGGTCAGAACGTAGGGTCTGCCATACTGAGACATAAATTTGGTTTAAAATATGAACTGAACTGTAGCTCTGGCTGTAGGTTATGTGTTATTGTCCCGCTGGAAGGCAAACTCAACTTGGTTTCTGGCAAACTGTGGACAGAAATTCTTGAGTGCTTCTTTTAACACCAGCTTCCTTGAGTCTACGCCTCCATAACGAACAGACTTGAGTAGAGGATTGGCTCATAGTTGCCCTGTCAACAGATTTTCTCCAGACTTGTACAGCTCTGCTGAAGGCCTTTCCGAAACCTCTCCTTTCCTCACCTGTCAGTTGGGTGCAATCCTGATGTTTGCCATCATTTCATACTCATTTTATTTCAGGATGATGGACTGAAAAGTGCTCATTGCCATGTTTAAATCTTCGAATATTGTTTTTTGACCCAACGCTGCTTTAAACCTCTCCCCAACCTTCTCCCTGACCCGTCTGCTGTGTTCCTTGGTCTTCATGATGCTGCTTATTCTGGGGATTTTTCATAACCTCCTCCTCAGCTGTGTTCTCCATGTTTCTGTTTGCTCTCTGAAGTTCTCTCAGAAACCTCTGAGGCCTTCACAGAACAGCTGGACCAATAATGACGTTATATTATACACTATCTATTATTAGGTGACACAGTTTTAAGTGAAAAATGGTAGTGTTATATTGTTACATGGAAAATATTCAAAAGGTTGAAGGGTTTTCCAAGGCACTGTGTTTTTTACATGTGTTGCTGTGATTGTCTCACATGGACTAATGACTACTAAGCATACTAACAATGTTTCAGTCTAATTGCCCGACTTCCTGGTATTGGTGTTTCCTTCTGTGGGACCTTTGGAAATTTCCTTTGAAAGAAAATGGTCCCAAGACTTCTCGTGTCTCTGGGATCAAACAGGCGCCCCATCGCTGCATTATTTATCAAGAATGAGTTTCCTTAGAACTGTAAGCAGCTAGGTGCTAATGAGCACACAGACCACATGTAGTACATCTGCAAAACACTGTGAAAAAAACTGTTCCTTTTCTATGTTTAGGCTCTTTTTTGCTTTCTTGTACACCACAAGTCTTGATATGAATGTTATATTAACACATTTAGAAACATATTTGCTTTCCAGTACGACCAGCCATGGAGCTTGATGGTTCTCTGTAAATCTTGTTCTAATGATTTATACAAGCTCTAGTTTGGAGAGGAAAAAAAACTGAAAAGGCTTGCATCCAGATAACTATAAAGGAATAAACATCGAACACAGTCGCTGTATTTTTAATCATATTAAAAAATAAATGACATTTTAATTCATGGCTTCTTTTTTTTTTACTTCTTCCCCTCTGTCTCCTCTACTGCCACATTACAAGTCATCCTTTTACATAGTTTTTGATTGTGTTACATATTTCACTGGTTCTTCTCTGTTCAGATTTTTATTCTTCAGAGGATTTAAACCATACCCTTAAGGCCCGACTTTCTTTCAGAGTAGATTTGATCAGTGGATCTTCAGGTTTTCTGAAGGCTTTTCAAAGCTTGCCTTTAAACTCTGGTGGCGTTTTACTCTCCTCTACTCCAGTATCAGCGCATTTTCAAAGGAATGATTTTTTATTTTTTTTATTTTTGGGTTTGTTTATCAAGCTTAACTCTGACCAGCAGAAAAAAAAATCTTAAACATAAATTATACAGTGGAAATCAAAAAAACTAATTTTTTCTTCTTCCAAAAACAAAGGTACTACCCAGACAAACAGAATTATTTTTAGAATCAAATCCAGAAGATGATAAAGGAATGACAATTGATAACTCAAGTCTTAAAGACATAGCTTTCGGTTCTGCTGGGGATGCTGATTAAAAAAGAATCCTAAACATTTTGAACCTGCAAAGCTATTGATTGAATACACTGTCAAAGAAGAATTATGTCTCGCTTCATTGAAGAAATTTACTCTTGCAACTTTAAGTCTTGGATAGATTGTTTGATTTCTTTCTTTCTTTTCAGCTATTCAATATTACCTCCTGTGTTTGCTTTTTGAATTTAATTACTATAACAACTTTACCTGCATAAGTCTTACAATCTTGAAACATGTATTGTGTAAAAAAACAAGAATGCTCCAGAGCTTTTAATTAGAATACCTGGATCCATTTGAATTTATTTTGTAAAAGAAGCAGTTGTTGCAACAAACATGTTAACCTTTCACATTGTGTTGTATTGTCACAATTGTTTAAAACCCCAAAGCAATAAAACATGTAATTCTTCAGGTGTTTTCCAAGATCTTATATGCCTGACTCAATTTAATTCCTGCAGAGAGCTTCACTTTCACATTAAAAACATACTTGAATAAATATCCAGTTTGAACTAAACATGTCCCTAAGTTTAGAAAGCAAAGTCTAGTGGAAGCCCTCTTTTAATATAATATAGAAACACAGTACAAAATACAAAACTGGAAAAATTATTGAAATACAGTACATTGTTTATATGGGATATAAGATCAATGAATCCAATCCTGATGTGCATTTCCACCAGGCTTTATTCAGAATTGAAGAACCCTGGCATGCACAGAGTCGTCAAATTTCCCCAGAAGAAGCACATAAGAAGAAGTTGTTATTCTGTCTGTGTTGAAAAAAACAAAAACGAATGTGGAGGTCTGTTTGTCCTGTGTCTTCTGAGCGCCCAGAATGGACCCGCTCCAGGTTCTAAGAACAGTTGACACATTACTGCACTCCTAAATCAAGCTACATGCTCAGCAACACATGCTGATGGGGTTCTTGTGTCACAGGATGAGAGAGCTGAGGGAAATGAACATTTTGCTTCCTCGACATAGCGTCTAGCCACTGATGTTGGAAAAATGTCACACTGACATCACGGAGGGCACAGCTGCGCAGTCAGGGCAGTTTACCACAATCGGAACAAGTGTTTAGATGGACGCTGTTCGGATTAAGGATCAGCATAAACCACCCATCTCATTCGGATTACAATTACAAAATAGTTAACTTCTGGTTTTCTTTCCGGAAAAGCATGGTGCTTTCACCAAAAGTGTATTTTTGAGTTTCCAACCAGACGGTCATGAATTTGGGCTGATCGAGCTGATAAAGGGCTGCCAGTTTTGGCCAACAGTTTATTTCTCTGTACGTCTCTACCTAAAAACATGCTTTTTATTTTTAAGTGACAAGTAAAGTCTTTCAGCTCCGGTTGTCTCATCATTAATTCTCTTTCTTGTATTACTTTGGAGAAGAAAGTCTTAGATAATGCTTTCATCTATTAATGTCCTGTTGCGGCACTTAACAAAAAGCAAACAGATTTAGATGAGAACGGTTTTGACCAGAGACTAAAGTGTTTGTCTAACTGAATGCACTAGACCATGACACGTCTCTATTTTCAGAGTTCAGAAGCAATACATTTGCTTTGCATCTGCACAAAATAAACATTGAATTGAAAATACATTGTAAATATAGGAACATTTATATTTAGCATCCGTGTACTCTTTTTAAAGGAGATGTGAGAGAGTTTTGTTTATTCACATCTAAATACTTGTCTGCTAAGTCATGCAGCTCTATGCCCTCTCTACCGCTCACTGGGTCATAACCATTATAACATCTACATTTTAAAGCCTGCCTGCTACAAATGTGCAGAGTGTGCAAATTCGGGTCCTTACCTCGACACTTCATTGACAGCTCCTCCTTTCCACTCTGTGCTTGCAGCAGGGACAGAGAAAAGAAACTTACCAAGTTTTTTAATGCCTCCTTGAAAAAAAGTTACATTTTTAAAATTGTTTTGTTTATTTTTTTGTGTAAAAAGGTCCGGTGGCATCTCAACAGGCCATTCTTTCTTGTATTCATTGTTTTCTGTTTGGAGACGTTGATTATCTGTGGAAGAATCTATTAATGTGTGACTGAAAAGAGGAGCTGAATGCTGCATTAGCTTAAAGTAAGTGTACAAACAGAGTCACCGATATTAATGGGTGCCCCACATACAGGTGAAACCTGGAAATTTAGAGTATGTTTTGAAAACTGGGTTTGAGTTTTCATTAGCTGTAACCCGTAATCATCAAAGTGTGTCATGATGCTTGGATGTTTGTGTTATCTAGCTAATCCCACTCACCTGTGTTGAGCATTTTCTGTTGATTCCCCATTGTATTTAAGGTTTTTGTTCCTCCTGTGTTGTGTCGCCTGTTTTCATTGGCTGTTTTGTTTATTTCTTGAGTTGTCTTCATTAAAATATGATTGTTTTGAGCATTGCAGCGCCTGCCGTCGTCTTGTTGCCACTTTGGTCCCTCACCTCAAATCCTGACAGTGTGTGCTTAAAAAATGCAATACTCTGGATAGAAATCTCAAGACAAGGGGGAAAACTACAAGTAGTTTAATTTTGTGATCATGGATCATGATCAGGTTATAAGATGAGCCATGAAATGGGGGAAAAAAAGAAGAAAGGAACAAAGGCAATTTATCACGTGATATTAAGCTTAGACTGATCATCAGCTGATAAAAAATGTAAGACCATTAGTCTTAAAAAGTCAAAATCAGTGCATGATGTGTGTGCTATTTTTCTGTCAGGAATTTACATGTATCACCCATCTGTGTAGTGACGACTATATAAAAGAAGGGCTCCTTAGAGCAGAACAACTTCCCTCGGTTGGAGCAACCACACATTCTCCTGATCTAATGCCATTGAAGCAACGTTCTCACTAGGCTACAGTCAAACAGATTTAAAACTATTTAACAAGAGCATTGGGGCTACACACTACTGAGTCCATTTTCAAGAAATAGTCTATTCTTTCCTTTGTTCCTTAATGCTGATTTTTCTTTTTACATTTTCTTTTACATTATTTTTGAGTCATGCTCGATTGTAAGTTTTTTCCAGTTTAAACACTTTTGTCAAGAGTAGGCATTGGATCTTTATAATATATTAGTTTCACTTTTTCAATAGATTCACTCAAATCATATAACCGTTCTACCTTATCTTGTTTTTGGGTGTTTGAGCATAACACAAAGGGTCGAAAAAGTATTTCAGGAACTAAGGAGCTGCTTGGTTGTTTTAACAACCTGTTAAATTAAGAGACATATACAACCACGATGTTAGATGCATGCAACTGCACTTTGTGAGTTTGTATGTGCGAAAAAAACAACAACAACCTACAGAAAGTTTCACCACCCACCAGCATGCACCAGCCAGAGGAGATACCATTTTATCTCCACTTGGCAGCAGCGCAGCAGGGACAACCCTAATGGACATCATAGCCTCTAAGAGTGAACCTGTGTTCGCTGCTGTTTGAGCTGGGAGAGCAGAGATAGCAGCACGGTAAGAGCAGGGAGTGCGAGTGCTTCTAGATGGTTATCGGGGACCCTTTAAGTTGTCTGCGGCCTCCCAAAGGCTCCCTACGAAGTCCACAGAACGCCCATCGAAGAGCCTGGCTGGGCTCGTAATCTATCCCCCTGCCATGCTGCTCTGCTCTCCACACCGTTAATCCAATCACTCCCCTGCCACGGTGGGACAGGCAGAGCACTAATCCAGTTTACACAGCAACAAAAAAAAAAGCCCCAGACTCATTTCTCACTCCCTACAGAGCTTTGCCAGCTTCTCCATGTGACATTGAGTGAGAAAGATGAGGATAATTACCACAGCAATTATTTAATTCTTATTATGTGTTCAGATTTTTTTTAAACTTCTTCTACCTCCATGTCCCTAGCTAATTGGCACAGCCTTGTCACAAAAACCCAAGGTGATAGTTTGCAGTCATTCAGGAAGCACCGAGTTAGCCAGATGTAACGCCCCTCACCGCAGTAGAACCACACATGTCTCATCAGTATGCATCCGATGAGGTTGAGCCTTGCATCCAGTGGGCAGGCTGGGCCTCAGATAAGTCATTTAGAGTAACAGAAACGTAATTAATTTGGTGTAATCTTTACAAACCTTCGCGCGGACTCACCCTGCTGTACATCCCCAACAACAACTCCTTCCCCTCACTCAGCATGACCCAGAGGTTCTACACAGTGGGAGGCAAGTGTCCTTTGTATCAATATTGGCTTAATGCTGCGTACAATGCTAAAACACGTGTGTAATGAGACCAGGTGGGCTGTAAGTCATTGCTCATTTGCCCATTAGCTTGAAGTGAAAGGATGGGAAATGAGTTTACGGCCATTGCCAGTCCTCCTCACTGCTGCAAGATTCACACAGGTGCCTTTGTTTGCTCCCCATCCCACAAAAGGACACCGTACTCTAAGCACCTTTCAGATTTATGTTTATCTTAATTACTGTTTTATCTGTGCCGCCACAGAGAAAAGCAGCAGCTTTGATTATTCTCTAGGTGCGGCGAATGAATCAAACTTTTTTAGTCTGCAAGGCAGCGGGGCGAGGTTTCAGAAATTAGGTAAGAATGGTGGTTTCTACCCAATGTCTTGGGTGCCCTTGGGCAAGTCATACAGTGGCAGGATCGTGACAGGATGATTTAAGAAGAATGACACAAAAGTGTCTTCTCCCCGCCTCACAACTCAACATTGAGATGCAGTTGAGTAGAGCTCGTAAATGCTGGTGAGATTAGTAGAAGACTGTGGCTGTACTGGAAGTGAGGCTTAAAGGTGTGCAAGAGTAAAACTGTGAAGACTGATGGAAGTGAAAAAAAAGAGAAAAATACACAAGCAAAGAATATTACTGTTATTTATGTTTTAAAAAGGATAACAATAGCTGTCCATGATCCACAGTAGTGGTTTGAATAGCGTATAGATAGATTAGAAATGTACTGCTTGACTGTATATTGCTCATAAACATTGTCAGTGGTAACTAAAGAGAAACAAGCTCAACAAAAACACGTAGTTCATTAGATATAAGTAAAATGTAAACCTTTCCAGTTATTAAACTGCAACTAAATCTGTTATGTAATGTGGTGTATAAAAGTGACACTAGACTGATTCAATTCAACTTTATTTATATAGCGGCAATTTACAACACGTCATCTCAAAGCACTTTACAAAGTCAAATTCAATCAAATTACACAGATTAGTCAAAAAGTTTTCTATGTAAAGAAACCCAAGCAGCATTCAATTCTCATGAAAGAGCGTAGAGCCACAGTGGGTGGTCGCCTGCATTGTCGATGGCTTTGCAGCAATCCCTCATACCGAGTATACATGAAGAGACAGTGGAGAGGACCTCGACCGACTGGGGGTTAGAGAAGACAGAAATCAAAATCAATGTTTGCTGTTTTAGGTCAGCTAGGGTTCAGTGTGCCATAAATGAGATTTTCTGGTGTGATATCTCGCAAATCAACACCAGAAACAACCCAAAAGACCTTGAGAAATGTTGGCTGAAGTTGGAAACAATGAAATTAATTCAACACCACCAAGTTCTGGAAGTCCAATCAGAAAGGAAGAAGCCATCACTACAATAGCACCATAAAAAACAGATTTCCAAATGCATCATGACCAAAAACCTTATTTTTCGAGACATGTCCTGTGGTCTGATGAAGGTAAAATTGCTCTGATCTTAACTGTGAAACATGAGGATGGCAGCATCATGTGGTGGGGGTGTTTTGATGCTAGATAGACTGGTCCACTTCAGAACATAGATGAGGCAAGAACGTCAGTAAAAGGGGAGCTAACACCTCTGCTGACCCAGGACACATACCCTGGACACAGGCTGTTTAAACGCTCGCCTTCAGGTCAGTTTCTTAGTTTATTCCCCCAGGCTGTCACTGTGCACAAACTTCCCTATTAAAGTTGATTCTGACTCGTATTGCAAAGCTTGTTTTCAAAGGATTCACCAGTACAAATTGACTTAAGAACAACAGAGTCCTTGAAAAAAAGCAGCCCAACAGCATACTGAGGCCAGGCAGTCGACCACAGGGACAACATGCATCCAAGACAACAGCAGAAGAGAACCTGGGACAGAGAACCTGAAGGCAACTGGACTTTCGTTCAGTTGTCTTGGCTGAAATCCGAGCCACCAGAATTGACAAAGACTCCTGGATAGATGTTGAAATATTTTCAGAAAGAACCGAATGAAAGAACTGAAAGAAAGACACAAACAACCATGCCCCCCCCCCCCCCCCCCCCCCCCCCGCCCCCCCAGTTCAGCAGAGCAGGTACCGAGGCCATAATCTTTTGTTATTTCCAACCTAATGCTGCAATTACTGTATTGTGCTACTGCACAGAATTGATGATATGCAGGTGCTCTGTCTTCTGCATGCTGAATGCTTGCTACGGCTCAAACTGATGGGTCAGTTGATCTTTGGATTCTAAAAAAACAAATAAAAATTAAGATCGACAATATGGCAAAACCAATATGCCCTGGCCTGATACAGTGAAGTGCTTTGAATTCTACACCCTTCATCCCAACAAGCACGCACTATACAACCGAAGATGTACGAGAAGCAATACACCTGCAGCAAGGCAGTTGCTCTTGATTGCACTTCCTTTTCTCATGTTTACGTCCACTTAAAACAATTTGTTTTTAGAATAACATCAACATAAAAGGAAAGCTAAGAAACAGTGACACAACAGCTATTTTGGATTTAGATTTTTATTGCCATTGCTGATGTTGACAAGACCCTGTTCAGATGTGTTTCCAGTTGAGGATGAAGGGAAGAGAAATGATGCCTCTCATTTGTTTTGCTGAAACACCAGCTAGTTCAAATGTTTGACATTGTGGAGGTTAATGGGCTGTGATTTTGACTTTCGGTCAGCACATATGTGATGGTGCACAAAAATGTTTCCTGACAGTGTTGTTCCCCTTCAGGCTCTGCGTACACATATTGATTCGTGGTGAATTTAAGGACAGCACTCAGCGTTAGGATATCATTAAATGGGAAGCAGTACACACTGGATATTGACTTGTCCAAGGCTCTTGAGAAAAGGTGTTACATTGATGACTTTTGCCAACGAAAAATACTAAATGCAACCAACTAGTGACTCTGTGTCCTTCTCCAAGTGTAGTTTTAGTTGTGGGCTGAGGGCATTACTCTCATTGGTGAGACACAGAAATTAATGTATCTTTAATGGTTTTCTAAGTAGCACAAAGCTGTAGGGTAGTGTTGTATACATACTAAGATCTGACTACCAAGTAGAATGGCATCCTATTTATGGAACACTGCATTTACAAATTTGTATCAGGAACTGTTGTACATGTCTGGATAAGTTTACTTTAAAATAGATTAGCAAAATGACGAGGTGGCCTCTTGCTCTCCCTGTGTCATTCACTAAAACCTGCCTCGCCCGGTTCTTAGATTTGGCAGCAAAGAAAGAAAACAATTATCAGAGACCAAACACTTGGAATATACATATATTTATTACAATTGAAATTCCAAGA
Source organism: Fundulus heteroclitus (assembly GCF_011125445.2). Classification (NCBI taxonomy): domain Eukaryota; kingdom Metazoa; phylum Chordata; class Actinopteri; order Cyprinodontiformes; family Fundulidae; genus Fundulus; species Fundulus heteroclitus. Next base: position 19,989,450 of record NC_046364.1, on the reverse strand, counting down.
GGAGACACACGCTTCCAACTTTATCCTAAAGACTCATATAGTACACCACGGAGTCCGTGTCGGCTGCAGGCGTGTGTTTGAAGAACCAGCCCAGGGGCGCGCATCTAATAGCCGAGGCCCTCAATGTGTACGTGACAGAATGATGTTGGGGGGGGGGCTACATACACACTCATTTTCTATCAGTGCTTGTGTTCTCACAAACAAAACAGATCCGCATTCTTGATACATTTTGCCAGGTGTCTTTACCAAGATAAACATTAAAGAACAATAAAAAAGCTTTTAAACCATAAACCTTCTTGAATGTTGCCCACCATAAAACCTCCTGTGACTCTTACTTGCCTGGTATCCCACAAGAAGGTTGGGTGAATTTATAGCTTTGAGTGACCCTGCAGACTCCATCCTCTTTGCACTCCAGGCCACACAGTTTAACTATATTATTTAAAACTTGGGTAACTCTTACTGCTTTACTAAAAATACATGATTAATACAAAATCTGATTATATATTTCCTTAACACAAGCTGCATCATGTTGCAAAAGCATTTACACCTTTTAAACTTTCTCACCTTCACAACCAGTAACTTCAGTATACTCTGAACTTACAAAGACATGGCTTTCCACTCAAACTGAAAGGAGAGTACACCACAGAGAAAGCAGCCCATGGTCACTTGGAGGAGCTGCAGCGCTCCATAGTACAGTTGGGAGAATCTGTGCACAGGACAGCTATTAGTGGTGCACTCCACAAATCTATTTTGTACACAAGACTGAAAAGAAGAAAGAAATTACTGAAAGAACATGATGAGAAATCCTGTATTTAGTTGGTCATTAAACACCAGACAGAAGCTTCTCTTTAACTTTATGGTTTAGATAAACAATGGTAACGTTGAAAAAGAACACTGCATCTCTCTGGTCTCACAAGTGAGACAGTGGTAGCACCATCATGCCGTTTTTTCCTGTCAAAAGTCTAGACATAAGTCAAATGAAGAATTTGTGGAAAGACTTAAACAGCTCTCCATCCAATCTGACCAAAGAATGCTGGGCAACCATATCAGTGTCTGGATATGCAACGCTGTTAGAAGTATACCCCCAAAGTCTTGCAGCTGTAAATTAAGCTACAGCAGAACAAGCAGAACAACCTTGCTCCACATTCGTTCCCAGCGCTGTCCATCGCTGTCCAATTACTTCTCACTTTCAAAAGACAACACATGGAATGGGTTTTGTGGCTTGTTTCAAGACTTTGTGCAGTACATATGAACTGTTTAGTTGATGTACCTGCTGTTGTCCCCTGACTGAAATATGTAAGGTTACAAAGTGACATTTTGACACTTGAGCACTAGTCTCTACGTTCTGAGATGACATCCATTCTGGTGCACGTTAATTTTTTAAAACAGTTTGAAATCTGTCAATGGTAAGTGGTAAGGCAGGGCTAACATGCTGCAAACCCCCTAGCAGGATGAGGAATGGCTTGAAAAAAGCCCGTCTTCACAGAGAGTAACAGATGAAGAACGGCAAACAAGCCTAATACTGAGGAACTAAATTTGATGAAGCATACTAACTAGAAGATGTTGTAAATAAATGTCATAAAATAAGCAGCCCTTTGGCAGATTGACAATTTTACTTTAGAAACATCCTCCAGATTCAGCTGCGACATCAAGCTGACACGCAGACATGATGTTTAACATTCAAAGGAAATCTGCGATGAGTGTGGCAGAAAACTAGGAGGTAATTGGAAACACTTGAGTTTACTTCTTTTTCCCTTGACACTTAGAAAGCCACGCTGCAGTTGCAGCTAAAGGCACACAGATGTCAGAGCTGGTAAATGGAGTTTGGAGAGGAGCTTGTTATGATTAAATGAATCTGATTGTGTTCTAACCCGGAGGTACAGATTGGAGGCAAGCGAGGGTTTATTTACCCTCACATGTTGGAGGCACGTACATTTTAGGCCTGGTTTCTGACTGTAGATTTGATTTGAGGTTATCTTTGAGCGCAGAAAATTAGCACAGATGTTGGTTTGGGCAGGCCAGTGCTTGATTGATCAGAGAGTGCATTGATGGGTGGGTAGTTTTGATGATGGATGGATGATAGGTGTGTATCTGATACACTGCAGGAGTATGTTTGTTGCCTTGTAGATAAAAGAAAGCCCCAGAGTGGGCTTTAACATCTTTATATATATATATTGACAAATCTGTCAAAGTAACAGCAGCAGAGCTGAAAAACTCGACCGCAGCAAAACATGAAAAACAGCAGAAAAAGAAAGGAATTCAAAATCCATGCAACTTGTACTGCAGGTACCAAATGGTATTCCCAGTGCCATATAAAGTGCCTATCACATTTACCTGCAGCCCTGCTCCAGATGATTAAAAAAAGGCATAAATTCATATTTTATCGTAAGTGTACAATCTCACTGAGAAAAACGGGAAGAGGGTAGATTTCCATTTTAATCCAGTGAGTGGGGAAGAAATAAATACTTTGTCGTTTGATGATTTGAACAACATCCTCGGTGGTGCAGTTATTGGTCCCCCAGCTGGTAATACTTTATACAACCCAGTTTTGCCAACAGGAGAGCACTTAGTCTTCTTCTGTAACAATTTATAGGGTCGGAGTGAATCAAGAGATCGGTCTTAGCATCCAGAGTTCTGCGTCCTCGGTTATGCTCTCCTCTCAAATTCACCCCACAGGTCTACTATAGGATTTAGCTTGAAAATGGCATTTTGGAGTGGTTGAAGTTTGTGTCTGGTCACAATTTATGTCTTGATTTGGCCACATATTTCAGATCCTTATCCTGTTCAAGACATACTGATGACCCTTGTTCAGTGTATAGGTACGGACCAATAGACTCATCCAATTAAAGCCTTTGTGTATGATTTCATGGTGAACAATTCTAAAGGTTGCAAGGGGATAACAGTGTGAAATTGTAAGTGAAAAAATGCTTTAGTTACATTTATGTCAAACTGATTTGTGTGGGTTTTAATAAATGTGCCATGTGAAAATGTGATTTTGTTGAAAACAGTTATTACTTTAATACAGAAGCTTCCCCCTAAATAGATGTACCTAAATCAATGGTCAGCTTTGTATTTGTTTTCAAGATTTCGGTATATAATTATTTTACTGCTGTCAAAAATTAGGTTATATTAAGACATTGTTTGTGGATCTTTAGCAGGGTTGTTAAAACATATGACCCCCATCATATCCATGGATCGACCAGAATGCTATTTTCTATGCAAGTCAGAGTGCATGTTTGTTCTACTGATCAAAAGTCACATCTATCCTCACTGAACTTTAATTTCAAACACATCCAAACCACTGGACTAATTATCTAATGTGTCATGATGACCTCAGCAGGCTACACTCCAGTATCTAGCATCATTAAAAACATTATCTGTCAGAGGTATATTTGGACACCTGAGCCCTGATATAGCTGCTGTCATTATAGGTCACGCCGTCCTTGTATTTCGAGGCAAACCCCATAATACTTTGTTACTAATTCTCACGTTGGTCTTGTCCAGTTACACCCTGGCATGATTAAAGCCCAGCTACTGACACAAATGTGGAATGGGTCAAAAAATAAACAACGCCCTTAATGGGAGCTTATGATTAATGAGCAACTGTTCAATCGATTAATGTCCAGCCACTGAGGGTTTTCAGCAGTGGGAGACTTTATTTCATGTTTGGCTAGTTCGAAGACATCAACATACCTAAAACTGATAACTGCCTCAACTACTACCCTTCTCTCTACAAATCTTATTATGAATGTAGTACGTTTGTATGTGCAATTTAAACAGCTCTATGCTGCATACTATGAGATCCAGATTTCATTCAGCAGTTTGTTTTATCATCTTAGCATTTTTTTATTGAAGAAATTGTTAAAATCCAACCTTTTATATGCACTGTACTCCTTTGATCCCCTGTTTATTGAAAGGACTCAGAAGTAATAAAGAACTTGCTGTCTCTCAGCCAAAGTAAAGGGGGTTTAATACCATAACCATAAATGCTCTTCCATCAATGTCCAAAACATTAAGAAGTGGAGGCAGATGAGTCACCCTGTTCTTGCATTGTGTCACTGGCAACACCCCAACACCATAGCACAGAATCACATCTACAGCCAACAGATCAGTTGCATTACAAGCAGTCAATCCTTAAATGATCCAGACATGACTAAATATGCCAAAGTGCATTTCAAAAGCAGCATTTCAGTTTGCAGTAAGGCAACGCATGCCAAGTTAAATTATAAAGCACTTTTCAGTAACAAGACGATTGATCTGTCTCACCCTGCTCTTCTTTATTCTCTTGTCTACTCAGGTTGGAGGACACACCATGCTACCTATTCGTTGGATGCCCCCAGAGAGCATCATGTACAGGAAGTTTTCCACAGAAAGTGACGTCTGGAGCTTTGGGGTCATCCTCTGGGAGATCTTTACCTATGGGAAGCAGCCTTGGTTTCAGCTGGGTAACAATGAGGTACGGCGAGCCCCCAGCATGTCAATGAACATACACAGGACACAGTAGGCTAAAGACACGGATGGATGGATGGATGGATGGATGGATGGATGGATGGATGGATGTCAGTATGGATGGATGGATGAATGTATGTATGTAAGTATATATATATATATATATATATATATATATATATATATATATATATATATATATATATATATATATATATGGATGGATGGACATCTGGCTGGCTGGATGGACATCTGGCTGGCTGGATGGATGGAGAACCAGTGGCTTGTACAGCTATGACTAGTTATAAATAAGTGTCCAAGGGTAATTACGTGTTGTGTGCCATGAGAGCAAATTGAGCAACCAAGAGAAAAATATTTGAAAAGGCAAGGAAATGGACAAGATCACAAGGGAACAAATCACAGGATATTTTTGTCTTGAGCCCATCTATCTGTTGTTCTGCTGTAGGTTGCCCTCTGAAGAAACACAGTAACGTTTATGGGGGTTGGAAAGAAAAAAAATAGGAATTTCCTCCTTGAGGGTCAACAAACAGTTTTAAGATTATAAGGTACACAAACAACTGATCTTGAAAAGGATCTGCATTGTTTGAGGTTTTTTGTGCAAATTGTCCTTTAATGAGTTTAGGACTGTGGTGTTAACAGGTTTCATTTTTTTTCTGTCACTTTTGTCTCAAGCTATTTACTCAATCTTGAAATGTCCTTAGGTACTGTGCTATAAAAAAGTGTTTGTATCTGTTTGATGTTTATACTTTTTAATCACAGTTACAATCACAATCACTGTTAAAAAACCTGCATGGCAATTAGCTCAGCCACCATTATCAGCAGTAACTGGTATTATTTGTTTGCAGCAACTGGCAACGAGTGTTTTACATAACTACTGAGGAATTTTGTATTTAGGTTCACACTACAGTATCTGAATTGGATTTAAGTGCAGACTTTGGCTAGGCCACTCATATACATTGATTATACATTATGTTTTTAATCATTCGTTGGTGGCCTTGCTGCTGTGCTTTGGATGTCATTTTGGTCAAGCAGTATCTTATGGGATGGTCCCTAAAGTATTTGAAATTACTTTATAACCCTCTCTAGAATAAAAGATGTCAATGACTTTATTTTTATATTGTTTTTGATTTTTTTTAGATAATGTTTTGCTTTTTAAGATCTTTCAGTCATCAGATACTAATGAGATACTAAATATTTATCATGCAGGTCTGGTAATGATCAGGCCTGGATCTGGCTTGTGAAATCATAAAAAAGAATGTTTGACCACAGTTAATTCATGATTTAATAAATTAGATAATGGTTCCAATGAAGCTCCTTTGTCAGATTAAAAGTGCCTTTTAAAAATACCAACCTTTAAGCAAGTATTAAACATACTTTTCATTAAGACCACATTTCAGTATTAATTTTTTTTTAAGTTTGATGCATTATTCTAATCATTAAAGTCATTTTTATTTTATGTAAGAAAGAAAATCATAGTTATTAAGATAAATAATTGCATTAAAATATCAGTCTGTCAGTAATGAATCCATATGACGTGTTTCCCTTAGTTAATTGGGTTACTGAAACAATTTACTTTTTGATAATATTCTAATTTATTGAGTTTGGTTGCATGTAAAGCTGGCTGAATGGATGGATTTCCATAACAGTTTTGGTTTAAACACTGGAATCTCTATCTCCAAAATATGACTCGTACAGTTTCTTTTCCATTGCCCAAAGATAGAGTATGTATGTTTACTATACAGTATGGGGGAACCTTACTAAACAAAGATTTTGAAAATACAAACATGTGGCTGTACTTTAACATAAGCCAATAACAGATGTAAACAGATGTAAATGAAATTGCCATCTTGAATCCTGATCCAACAACCCTGTGTTGCCTCTTTATTTTCTTTGAGATGCTCCTCGGCCCATCAATAGAGAATGGCACTTTGCCAGTGGACTGACATATCACACAACACCCATTATTGGTTTCTTTCTCTGAAGTCTCTCCTTCCAATCATTGAATTTCTATTGGGATTACTTTGGCAAAGCAAGCATGCTGCTAACTAAATCTGACCGAAAGATTAAACTACATAGGGCTTGTAGGGCTGGACGATAATTCAATAATAATATATGTCGATCCATAGATGTATATCTATGATAGAAAAAAGGGTCAATAAAAAGTTTAATAGAATAACAGGTTACCTTCCTTATGCATTTCTGCCATGTAGGTTAATATTACAGTCAATACATCCTCCCAACCAATCACAACGCAGGCCCAGGAATGCTCTGTCATTGAGCTCCGCCCCCTTCAAAGAGTTCAGAGAGCATGCGACCTTATTTTCTTTTTTAAAAACATGCAGTTTTGGTAATAAGTTGGTTGAGTAAAGGGTTTAGTTTAAATTGAGTGTTTGTGTGTGCTGTATCTAAAAATAGGTTGCCAAGCAACACCATAAAATGGTCATGGCCATTATGTTTTGAATTTGTTGATAATTATCGATATCGATCAATATGATTTTTATTTTGTTGATATGTTGGTATGCACAGGATTCCTGCAGACTCGGCTATACAATTTTGAACTGATAAACTGGGATTTCCAAAGTTTTCAGCTGGAATCTAAAAATAAATGAATAAATCTAACTAGAAACATAAACAGTTCCAGTTGAGCTTTTTGAAATCCTTTGTGCCTTTTTATATAATTAGGTTACATAATGATACATCACTGCAACAAATATAAATAGGCCTGAGTGGCTGAGTGGAAGGGATAGATTATTAACTGGGTACCACAGGAACCTCTCACAAACATGCCTGTTTCTCCTCTGAGCTGCACAGGCTTCTCTGTGCAGCTGTACAGTACAATTAGCCTTCATGTTGGCTCAAATCTATAAAAATTTTGTCTGCATGTGTATTTCTGACTCAACTTATAGTATGTGCAATACCCACTTGTATCTAAAAACAGAGCAGGCAAAAGCAGATATTGGATGATCATCACTCACTGTCATGGTGCCACACATTTGTCAAATCTACAACAGAAAACAGATGAAACAAAATCAGATAGGTGCAACAAATAGACCTCAAAGACTTATTCATTTTCGTTGTATCTTGACAAATCATGCATTGATGTGGCTATTGTGACTCTCAGGGCCATGGCAGCAGTCCACCCTCTGCCTTGATGGTGCATTTTCTGCTAAACAAGGAGTAAAAGACATTATTGAGCAGCCTTTACTTCGTTTTTTAAAGCAACAACCACGTGCTTGCATGCAGCTTAACAACTAAATTGATTTTCACATTAACTGTTGAAACACTTGTTTTCAGTCCAATCAATTGTAGATGCAGAAACTACCAGGCTAGAACAGCAATGTCCTTACATTGTTAATTATCACCCTGCAATAAGAGTCTGTATCACCTGATCATGTTTGTGCTTGGATTTTCTTGCCGATAACAGTTTTGGTGAAAGGATTATAAACTTAGATTAGAGGCAGGGGCACCTGAAATACACTACAAAGGCTGTGCAAAGTGAACAAGGCAAGGCAAGGCAAATTTATTTGTATAGCACATTTCGGTACAAAGACAATGCAAAGTGCTTTACATGATTAAAATATAGGAAAATAAAACAGAATGAAAGCAAGTTGGAATGAAATGTAGAAACAAAATAAAACATGGAAATTGGAAAGTAAATATTAAAAACAGATGGACTACAAATATGAACTAATCATGTTTCAGTAAAACAGTTTAAGTAGGACAGTCAAAGGCGGTCCTAAACAAATGTATTTTTAATCTTAATTTAAAGGAACTTAGGCTTTCAGCACTTTTACAGTTTTCTAGAAGTTTGTTCCAGATAAGTGGAGTTTAGGAACTAAATGCTGCTTCTCCATGTTTAGTTCTGGTTCTAGGTATGCAGAGCAGGCTGGAGCCAGAAGACCTGAGTGGTCTGGAGGGTTTATACACTGATAACAAGTCTGTAATGTATTATGTATTGCTAAGCCATTTAAGGATTTATAGACTAACAGAAGTATTTTAAAGTCTATTCTCTGAGATATAGGGAGCCAGTGTAAGGACTTTAGAACTGGGGTGATGTTCTCTACTTTCTTAGTCTTAGTGAGGACGCGGGCAGCAGCGTTCTGGATCAGCTGCAGCTGTCTGATCCACTTTTTAGGCAGGCCTGTGAAAACACCGTTGCAGTAATCAATTCTATTAAAAATATACGCATTTTTCCAGATCCTTCTGAGACGTCAGTCCTTTAATCCTGGACATGTTCTTCAGGTGATAGAAAGCCGACCTTGTAACTGTCTTTAGATGCTTTTGGAAGTTCAGGTTTGAGTCCATCACTACTCCCAGACTTCAGGCCTGATTAGTGGTTCCTAGCTAAAGCGACTGAAGCTGTGTGCTAACTTTTGATCTCTCCTCTATTTGTCTGGAAAATTATTACTTCAGTTTTGTTTTTACACACGCCTGGTAAAATGCCAGGTTTTTCAGAGAAAAGATAGGAACTAATACAACATGTAATATGAGATCATACATGGCCAATTTAAGTGAAAAAACTAAATTTGTAAGAGAAAAATAAAAATAAAGCACAAGTAGCATGCGAACCTGGTTACATAACTGTGCACATAATAAACTAACACTTTGTTGTAGCACATTTGGTCTGAGTCAGGATTCAGTCTAGTTTAGTTCACACCCAGCATCATTTGTAGTGAATAAGAATAACAAGACGTTCAGCTGTCCTCATGGGATTCACTTGACAGTTGCTTCTTGCATCCTTTAGCTAAAGCCGTAGCTTGCACAGAGGCAACAGGGATCATAAGGATCTCATTGTACAAAGGTATTCAGCAACAGAAGGGAACAAAAAAAGTCCACAATTGTTTATAAAAGATAGTACAGGGAAGTCAGTAACCAATATTGGATCACTGGGCACCAAAACAACACATCACATTTTGGTTTTAGCAGTTCAATACAAATCAAACTGAAAAGGTAGGAGGAATGCAACTTTACATTAAAGGACATGAGACATCCACATTTTGGCAGAAGCCCCCTGTTACGTTTGTTGCTGTTTTCTCAGTCTACCAAGATCTAGAAATTATGTTGGCAGAGGCTACAAGCAGTATCAATCCACAGGGATAATTTCAAAACAATTACAAGACCTGGAAAAGCACAGAAATGGGCCATCTTCAGTCCAAAGGTTTATTCTGCTCTTGGCAGACGTAAAATAGGGTCATACTGTGTAAACATCAGCCACCTTAGACAAAATCTCTTGTTGAGAAGGAATTGAAAGCAAATCTTTGTTCATGGGCTGGTGTCTGGATGTTGAGTTTGACAGACACACGGACTGATGTAGTGTGCTCTCCTAACCATAGAAGATCTGCGATAAATATAACACAGTAAGATAAATAGTCTTTTACTCAGCCATGAGTGCTTCCACAGCGTTCTTCTTTTCCTTATATCCCTGTTTTCACACAAGCACATTAACACAGTTAACTTGCTATTCATTTATTTTTGCACTCATACCTCTTTTGTAATGCTAAACCTACATAGTACCTTGTTCAAGTCTGGAAGGATTTCTTTTTAATTTGCAGCGTGCTCTGGGATTTAGGATAAACCAACGAGTCACAGGTGATCACTTATTATCACAACCAGCATCAACTGCTGCAACACTGATGTTGTTCTGCTGAGAAAACAGCAGTAAACAAACTTACCAACAGTTTCTTGTTAAAGTGTCAAACTTTTATTTAAAATTGCTAAAATTAGATGCAAGCCTTTAACCTCTTTGAGGCTTTATTCTGTTTTTCTGCAAACTAAGAGATTTATGTTTCTAAGACGGGTACTGTGACTGATACTAGCTTAATAGAACTTTACCTTGATTCAAACTATCACTTTAAGTGAGGAGGCGTATGTTTTTAGCTCTGCCTTTGCAATGCAGAAAGTCACTGACAATTCATAAATCCATAATGCATGTACAAAGGATGCCAAAAAAAGGCATCTGTGTTCTCAAAATAATTAGCATTGTAAGGATTGAAATTGACCTAATTTAGCCTAAACAAATGCAACATCACTCTGTTGACTGACTCGCTGTAATGCTCATAAATCAGCCAGATTCCCAGTCGGTGCTGCTCTGCGTGGTTGGGTGCTGTTGCCAGGAGACTGCAGCCCCGTGCTGCTGCTTCATTGTGCTGTTTGTTATTGAGGAATTTATGCAGAGAAGCTCTACATGATCCTCCATCCAGCCACTCCTCACAGTCCCCTAATTTGTCATGTCTGTTTTCTGTTGGTGGCAGAACTCCATGGAGATTCAAACAATGTAAGCAAACTGAAAGGGAGAAATCAAAGAAAATAGGGCTTTTCAATAAATTTGGACATTTAAGAATGTATTGCAGTATGTTTAAACAGAATACATTTGTTTTGCATTTCACAGGAAATTAGGTTTCGGATTGCAGCGGCTGATCAATCAGATTATTTCTTCAAACATTACGCCACAGTCCCAGTTTGGTTTATTGTGTTTGCTTGTTTATTGTTGCTTAAATGTGTCAGATCATTAAATAATTGTCAATATCAGACACAGATATCATGAGTACATAAAAGATGCACGAATTATTTATTCACGCAGAAAAACTAGACAAAGCAACCTGCTCTTAAACCTTAGAAATGGTTGTGCTACCTTTGGTGGCAACATCTGCATTTAGGGATGTGGTCATCAGAAAGGAGTCTTTTACATTGTTGTTTAAGATTTCTCTCATTTTCAAAATTGTTTAAATGTAACCAGAACCATGGCACCCAACTTCTGTTTGGTTATTATTATTTCAAAAGGCCATTCCAAAACCTTAATTTTTTTTTGGTTGTGAATATCCTGGTGTTCTCTGGATCATTGCCCTGCTGCAATAATCCAGGTGTGCTTGAGTCTACTAACTAACTAATGGTCAGATATTTTCCTTCAGGATTTTATAGTAAAGTGCATAGCTCCATCAATTATGGTGATAAGTCAAGGCCCAAGCAGAAAAACATTCAGAACCATCATGGTATATTGTTCATCTGAAAATCCCGTGTTAGATTTTTGTCAGTTAACAAGGCACACACCTTCCTCAGAGGATGATTTGGGGAAATGAGACATGGGCCTGTGTATTATTTTTGGTCAGCACTGGCTTTGGCCTTGGAGGTCTCCCATTGATGCTGTTCTTGCCTAGTCTTTATTTCCTATGGTTAAATCATGAATACTGTCCCTACCTTTGGCAGTTGGGGCCTGCAGTACTTTAGATTTTGATCTGGGTTATTGTGACCTCCTGCTTCAGTCCCAGAAGGATTCAGCACTGTTCCATGTTTCCTCTTTTTGCAAATAATTGGCTCCCACTGTGGTTCACTGTAGGCCCAAACCCTTTTCACACTTACCTATTCTTTCTTATCTGATCTTGAATTTCGTTAGATTGAGGATCTAACGAAAGAGATCTTTTAGCGTGTTTCGTGTTGTGGAACAAGTTCAAGATCTGGGAATAATCAGGCATCAGGAGGGTTTGTGAAATTTAACTAATAAAATCTGGTTTATCAAAGTTAATTCATGATTTAACAAACGCGGAAAATAAAATTTCATATCGGGTCATGTTGGTTTGGATTGGCTTTTTCCTATAATAAATGAATAAATTATTTGAAAATTGCTTTTTGTATTTACTCAAGTTATCTTTGTTTGATGTCACAATTTGTTTAGTGACCAGGTTGGATCCCTACGGCAGAAAAGCTGGGTTTTTCCATGCAAGCCACCAATGTGTAGTTTTAGTAGTTCAAGGAATGAAATAACATTGTCATGACAACAGTGAGTCATCTGACTAATTGCTGCACAAGCTTAACAAAATAATGATCAATCAGGCGTTCACGCATCCACCTTCACAGATATTCAGCTTTTTTTTTTTTTTTTTTTTTTTTTTTACTTTGTGCTGTAGGACAGAAAAAAATAATCAACACAAATCCTGTTTCCCCTTTAATATCGGACATCTTTACTACTGAATCCATTCTGTTTATTTCTTTCATCTCAGTTTCATTAGCTCAAATCTCAGTGTCCCCACTTTCTCATTATGAACAAAGCAAAACAATCAGTCAGTGAGGATGGCCTGTCTCACTCCACTGCTCTGTCTCCTCTGCAGGTTATTGAGTGCATAACCCAGGGTCGGGTGCTGGAGAGGCCACGGATTTGTCCTAAGGAGGTGTACGACATCATGCTGGGCTGCTGGCAGAGGGAACCGCAGCAGCGACTGAACATTAAGGACATTCAAAAGGTCCTGTTCGCCATGGGAAAAGCCACCCCAGTCTACCTGGACATCCTGGGCTAGCAGCCGCTCCCCCACCGGGTGGCCCCTTTCCCCAAGAGACGGAAAGATCGACAGAGACAAAAAGAGACAGAGCGCCCCACACAAATCCAGGAATAACCAAACCAACCTGATCCACTGTCGAAAAACACCTGCTTTGTTTGGGAGGGACTTAAGTGCCTGCAACACTTTTGGATATAGTGGATAAAACATAAAAAAATGAAAAAAAACATGCACTTTTACATTTTGTTTACTTGCATATAAGATGTACATGTTTGAAGAAGACTTTTTTTTCCCTCATAAAAACTGCAAAAATACACAAACATGGAGAAATGGGGACTGGGCTGGCATAATGGAATAATGGCTACAGCTTGATACGATGGAGAGAATACAAGAGAGTTTAAAATGTACCCTGGGTTTGGTTTTATGAATATATATAGAAATATTACATATATTTTATATTTATTTCTTTTTCAAGATCTGTCAAGGTCTTAAAGGGTCAGCCATTTTTGTTGCTAAGGGCTTGGCCCTGTCTGAAGTTGCCACCAACAAACTACTGGCAGGGACTTGAGAAGAGGAAGCCTTACACGCTCTCTGATTGGCTGGCTCTGAGCTTTCAAAGGGAACTGTGGAATAACACTGGATGGTTGGAGAAAAGCTGTGCTCTATAGAGGACCTATCCAATCAGATAACTGACAAATCTATTTTAATTTAAAAAATAATGTACATATTGTAAAATTCTATGTGTCAAAATTATGTTAACTTATTTTTCCGATGTTACTTTGGTTCCTTTCCTGACTGTGATCTGGGTGACTAAAGTATTAAGCTATGGTCTTTGTTTCCATCCTAATTCAATATAGATTTCTCTTGGGATTTTTCCACGTTGGTGCTGGTTAAGTTGTTGAAAGTGTTGAAGTTGGATGACAGTGAATCCAGTTCAAACATCCCACTGACCACGTATCACAAACTGTTGGGGTTGTGGGATGACTCAGAGCCATGGTTCAACAAACTGGAGGTACTGAAGCCTCACTTTGACTTTCCACTTCATTTGCTTTTTATAGCAAGAATAATGAGTTTATAAGCAATCTGTCATGCCACTCCCCTGAAACGCAAACACGTGCTTTGTCACTTTCAAACTTTTTGGTGTGAAACTGCTAAAGAAAACATTTGTGTTGCTCAAAGCATATTTCTAATTTGTTATTGCTGTAGCTGTGTTGCCTCTTTAAAAGATTGGTTGGATGTTTTGTGGAATATGACTATTTGCTTTCTTACCAGGAGCTCCTCATCAATGCACCTTTGGAATATATCTGGCTGTAATCATGTTACCTTAGCAGAAACGGCAGAAACAGTCAAATCTTTATACCACATTCAGAATAATATTACAATATTACAATATTATTTGTAATATTACAATATTACAAATAATTGGAAAGTCCTTTGCACAGTTGGATTTAGAATTTCAAACCCATTTAAAGATCAAAAGATTGAAAAGATCTCTTTGCCTTTTCCAAAAACGCTATTATTCACTAAAGTAGTTTTTTATGAACTTGTGGAAATTTGATTTTTCTCAATGAAGTATAATACCTTCCCTCACTTTTTTCACTAAATTTTAAAAAAGATCAAGGATCTACTGATTTAATCGAGATGGTTCTTAAATGTCAAAGCTTGACAGAATTGCAGTACAGTGTGACTTTTGCTCAAACACACCCCACGTATAAAGGACATAGATATTTCTAATCAGTATTTTTTGTATCATCATTTAAAAAAAAAAAAAAAGTTTATTTCACTGCCTGACAGAAACATGCATTTGTACATGCAATAAAGGCACATACTTTGACAGTAGGTTCTCCCAAGCTGCAAGTCACCTTTGCAAATTAAGTTTTTTTAAATATCTTTAGTCTGTGAGTGTAGTGACAGGGTCCCATGAAGACCGATCAGCAGAAAAGATAGCAGAGACAAGACAAAACAGTACTGGCTAACCAAAACTACACTAACATAATGGTGTGTTCCATTTCTACTTGAAATCCTGGAACAACTTCATTTAAAAAGAGTCTCCCCCTTGGAGGGGGAGCGCATGGAAACTTGAAATTTACCCACCAAGCTGACCTTCAAAATCCACTATGTCAGAAATGAAAACTGCTTAGCCGCAGTGACAACCTGTGTTGTTGTTTTGTCTTTCTGATGAATTGTCTCACATTGACTCAGATGCCAGACACGGTGCTGTAAAACTGTTGCAGGTGAATGCATTGCTGCAGTTTTTGAATGCATTGATATCTTAAGAAAAACATTGCTATTGACTAGGCATTAGTCGCTCTGATTTTCTCACAGTACAATTACCTTGAGTGCGTTATTATTATTAAGGTTAATATGTTATCTATAGTATTTATTTGTTATTTGATTTAATTTGATACAAAGACACATGGAGAGTGAAAGAACATCAATGGATTTCTCTGTTTGAAATTAGGGTCTGAAATCCTATAAGTTGCTAATTGCTACTTGCTAATCAGTTTATTTTAGCTAGGCATATTTTGGAGAACCAAGGAATTCTACTTATAATAGTCAGTGCCATATGGTTGTCTTAAAAGATTTACATTTTTTGTTTATTTTTTTCTTACAGAAGGAGAGATAATCAAGGAACATTTAGAATAAGCACTAGTTATGATTAGTTGCTGTTTTCAATTAAGATTTTTAATTTTTTTTGACACTGGTATAGACTAACACTGGGAGTATGACCAGCTCATAATTTAGCTCTTCTAACCTCTTAGTATGCGACTGTACTTTCAAAAAAGTACCCATTGCCCCATCAACAGTAATGATAATTTTATTACCATCTCTTGACTTTCAAATCAGCAGACTCTTTCTTGTAAACGAGGAATGTGTAGTATTGACTGATAATGCTGAAACAGGTAAGAGAGGCCATTTTGGTCAATCTGGAACATTATTTAGCATCTAATCAAAAGAACTTTAAAGTGTAACTCACCCCGATGTAAAGGCATAACCCTGCCCCCAGACAAATTTTGAAAAATGTCACCAAAGTGGGGCAGTTCCAAGAAACGTAGCTTGGAACCGCCGTGTGTAGGAATGAGCGGTTCAGCGGGGCTCAGGGCTGTGGTCAGAACAAGAGAAAGTAACATGTTAAAGCATGGAGGAACAAGTTTGACATCTGGTGGTTTTGCCACGGATCAGTCTTTTGTGGTGGAGGATTTTTCACATCCCTCGTCACCCGAGGTTGATGGACGCTTGTGGAGCGCAGCGTATTTGAGCCTTATTAGTTCGAGCCGCTGGTTCAAGGCACTCACTCAGGGATGCCAGAAGACGGTGCTGCCGAGGCAGTGGAGGACAGGATGGGTCCATGTGCAAGACTCCAGAACTAAGGCAGCCTACAACACTACACTTTCCCCTCATCCTAATAAACAACAGAAGATGCTTTTAGACATTAAAGCAGGCTTTCAACATATATATAGTAATTTCTCAAAATAATGACCAGGACATGTAGACATCACGATAAAAGACATACATGTTAACGATGTATTAGCAAAAAAATGTTGATTAGGGCATCAGTTACCCTTTAAACTAAAAGGATGCTTAGGTGAGAACTTTGTTTCTTAGCCGTAACGTTTTAAAACATTGGTAAACCTTGTTATCGGTAACCTGCTAATGCCAATCATTTACTGGAACAACTAACAATGGTCTTCCAACTTGCAACTGGAATGGTAAGGTTGAGAGAGATATCATTCCCAGACTTCTTAGAATCTCCTAAATAATCCTTGTGTTGGAAAAGGAATGGAAAAAATGCTGATTTTATATAATGTTCATTGCAAAGAAGCTTTTACTAGCAAACTCTAACCAGCATCACTTTTGTGAATTCCTTTTTTCCATTATTAAAAGTGTAGAATGTTATGTCATTTCGGTGCTTCTATGATTCTTTTGAGACTTAGTTGGTTTTATGAGTGATAAGTCTGGTTGAAGGCTGGGTTGTAAGCAATTATCCAGTTTTTAGATTTCCTGCTAAACTAATCTCTCTCTGCTGCAATCCACATTTTGACCAGATACATGCAACTGTGCTATTCCCTTCTTATTTAAGTCAGCAAGAAAGCAAATATGCATATTACCTTGGAACTAAAATTTCAAATTATACTGGTGGATGCCATTGTGATCTTGTCAAAACAAAAAAGTACAAAAACTTAAATCCTTTTTGATACAGCCATATTTTCATCAGTTTTCTGTGTATAGGGATGAATT
Organism: Fundulus heteroclitus; assembly: GCF_011125445.2. Taxonomy (NCBI): domain Eukaryota; kingdom Metazoa; phylum Chordata; class Actinopteri; order Cyprinodontiformes; family Fundulidae; genus Fundulus; species Fundulus heteroclitus. Next base: position 19,972,474 of record NC_046364.1, on the reverse strand, counting down.
TAACACCTGCTATAGCTGATATAGAAACATCTGCTGTTACCTTGACAAACAAATCACTAAAGGACATTATGGCAGATCAGCAAATTGTGATTAAAGAAAATTCTGATAATTACAGTCTTACCCAGTAACATAAGAAGTGTTATTCCTGAAAAAAGGAGCCTGGCAAATGTCTACAGTAAAATTTAAATGATTTAATTTTGAAGGTTGAGGTTATAACGAAACATGTTAAGTTCAGAATCTTAATTCGTTTTTCACATTCTGGAGATTTCTACGTGAATGACGAACCTCAGGCAACCGTTTTATTTCGCGTCTGAATATAAAGCAGTTCTGTGTGGATTTACACATCTTTCTTTTTATCTTGACATGACTTCTCACAATATCACTGTGTTGTCTCTGTTTCCCTTGGGACTATCTAAAGCATTCAGTTACTTCATGTGTTTTTATATAACAAGCGGGATCAAATCCATTGAGTTACCCAAAGTATTGAGTTTTTGTGTATTCTCTTGTGGTAAAGCTAAACGCTTAAAGACATTATGACACAGACCGTGAGCATTTGCAGGGTATTGTAATCCTTTCATGGTGAGTTAAATATTGTTTAAGAAGTTTTTCTTTTTTTTCTTTTTTCTTGGATGAACTAACTGAACACTTTTTGAAGCAAAGTTGGCTTATTACCATGTACACATGTTACAGAATATAAAATTGTGGTATAACAACTGCAGTATATAAAATACTGGTATTCCATGATAGATCTTTGTATTAATGTGACTCTCTTAAGAAAATGTCTTCAAACAATCAGACGATCTCCTTTTCCATTTTGTCCTGTCTTATAAAGATATGTGAATTTGAAAAAATCTTGTCTTTCTCTAAATCTCTGAGAGAGATGAATGGCATGTGTTCTGTGTGTGTTTGTATTTTTTGCTCTTTCATACACTGCTGAACTGGTGGAAAATGTATTTTTTCTGTGGTCTGTAGGTATTTTTTTCAGTTACATATTTTATATTTTTTGGGCTCTTCGCTTCAGCACTTTCGATTTCAGATAAAATCATGGATTGTGAAAAAAGTGCCAGGTTGGAGGTTTTGTTCGTGTTTGAACACAACATTGTGGGGGATACCAAACTTTCTTAAAAACAAAGTCTTAACCCTCTGACCCTTACACATTTGCATATGCTTGTGTTTTTTCACTAGGAACATCTTTCACTGTCTGCACTTTTTTGCAGACACTTTCTCAGCTCTGTCAGACCAACCGAACATAAATCTGGCAAACTTCTATCTCTTTTCCCCAAAATAGTCTGTGGTTGCACCACTCAACTGTCCAATAATAAGAACTCTAGTGATATTACTCATTAAATGCATGCATTCTTTATGAATAAATGCTAAATGTGTCTCTAATGCCAGACCTACAAAAGAACCAAAACTCTTCTTACTGACATAAAATGTAAGCACCATGAGGAGAACGTGGCCGACAAGCAACTGTTCAACTAGTGTGTAAAAATTGTGGTTTGCAGGAAGCTAGTCCACCAATTGAGGTGTTTCAAAAATCTGATCATGGTTGCATCCTGGGCACCTCCCACTGTAAGGAGAACAGAAATATACATAACCTTTGGCCTAGGAAATCCTTTGAATCCCCTCAAATGACCTGGAAAGTGCTTTTCTTGGAAGACTACTATCTGGGTTTTCCCTCTGGACTTTTTATCCTCATGACTAATCACAGATAAGTAGAAGGTGATGGACGCTATATCTGTTATGGTCTCCAAAGGGCTTTAAGGGCAGCATCAAAAACAGAGCTGCCTCTGACAATCACTGAAAATTGAGTTACTTCATTGAGTGCACATAGTGTTAGGTGGTTGCATTGTGAAACATGTCAGTGAGATATAATTGTTCAGATGTCCCATTGTGCTACCTTTGGTGGATGGAGCCTTCATAAAGTGTCGGGTTGTCCTTACTTAGTCATTTGCTTCAAACTCGGGCCACAGTGACATCTGTATAGCTTACGTTCCCTTGCAATTGTATGACACCAAAAACCTGTCCTGATGCATACCCAAATTGTGACCCCTATTAAACCTTCCCAATTACTAGTAATCCAGTCTGCATGCAGGAGTATACATTGTGTCTGATGGCTATTTTGACTATCAGACACTCCAGCAACTGTCAACAATCAGTCAACTCTTGATGCTAACATTTATGGCCTTTGGTCCTTGTTCTAGATGTCATTTTTTTGCAAATCAAAAATTTAGAAACCCATTAATCCATGTGACTATCACCTTCTGTGTCTTTTTTTTAAAAAACAACACTTTTTTGTCTTTCAAGTTGTTGTGATTTGCTTGTTACTTTATGGCCTGCTGCCACATCTTTATCTGGTGTCAACTTGTTCAAGGTTCTGCAATTATATGTCACTTACTGACAATGAAACCTTATTTTTCACCAGTCTCTGAAAGTTTTGCTCATCTACAGTTGGGGACAATGCTTTTAAGGATGATAAAGTTTTCCCCTAACTTTTCTGCTTTAGTGTTCTTAGATGTTTTTGTGAGACAATGCCACAGTGAACAAAAATTTCATATGTTTTGAAATTGTTTTGTTTAGGAGGTCATGCATCAAGGTTGCACAAACTGTAGTCAGGTTCTCAATCAAATTAAGCACTTGGTAGTTTTCTGATAATGAATGCATAATCTCCGTGTTTTTATCCTTTTGTTCTACTTAATTATCCCTTTTGCCTTTTGACAAAATGCGTCGTTGCTCTGGATAAACATTGCTCCTCACCAACTTGCACAGTGTTTTGAGAAAAAAAATAGTAAGTGAGGTCACAATGGTGTAAGACAGCTGTCAAAAAGATGTTTGCATGAGTCTAACAATTCGTATGTCAATAAAAATACTGCACACAGTCTGAGAAACTGTGTAGGTCAGGATTTTTTATGTGAGTACGACTCTAAAAGCTGTGTGTCCAAAGTCTTGTAAATACAAATTTTATTTCTATGACTACTGCTGTGGACACAAATTAAACTTTGTGAGTACAAGTAGAGTGTTGAAACTACATCACAGGGGGGCGTAATCGAACAAGAACAATGTCAGTCCACGACGCTGAGTGAAAGGGAAGCTATGAGATTGGGAAGGTCCACTGGGCCCACACTTTGACCATATAGTTGTATAACTACAGTGATCCGGGTGACGTCTGGGGACAAACCAATGTAATACAATTTTACAGACTGGTTTGAAGTTTGTATGCTAACAGAGTTTTGTGCAAACTTATTAAATAGGAGCCAGATGTAGCATGATAGTTAATTGTTAAACTATTGATCAGAAGCAATTGGTGAGCTGTTGGTGCTTGTGACTACTCTTTATTGAGAGTATGGACGCAATGTATCAAACTATGTGGTGGCAGCACTCGAAGTGAGCAGTGTAGCTGATTATAATCCATTTAATAGATCATTCATGTTAAAAAAGAAATCTTAGCCTTATCTAGTGTGTTAGCTGACGCTAGTTAGCAGCAGTGCTGCAGCTCCTGGGGAGTTGGGCGAAGAAAGTAATGAAATCCGACCATGATGACTTCTTCAAACCCCACACAAACTTGTCAATCCAACCAATCTTGTCTTACACAAACTCTTCTCAAACGACAAGGAAGTCACTGCAGAGACCCTTTATTGTTCCATGACACCCACCTGTGATGTAATTTAAACACTTGTCCACTTGTACCAATGAGCTTCAATTTGGTTCCAGAGCAGTGAAGACTCATAGAAATTAGTTGTATTCAGAAGAATTTGCCTTAACAGTTTTTTGATTCACACTCACATAGAAACTATCCTAAACCATATAATTTATCAGACCCACATACTGTATATGACAGCATAATTTCAAGTACAATATTTTTATTGACAAAGAAATACCCCAAGAACAAATTGTTTGAATCATCCACAAATCCTTTTGACAGCTGTTTTACTCCATAGACCATCACCTTGGACAAGATGCAACCCCACACATCTGTTTTTCAGGATGCTTCACTGTCAGCATGGCACAGGATTCATTGTAATATTCACCTTTTCTTCTCCTGATAGTATTTTCTTGTCCTTGTTCACATTTTCTTCTCCTGATAGTATTTTCTTGTCCTTGTTCACCTTTTCTTATCCTGATAGTATTTTCTTCCAGATGTCCCAAAGAATCTAAAGGGTGCTGTATCTGAGAAAATAAATGTACCTCAGTTCTCTCGAGTGCAACCCTGAGACTTCCTGTAGAAAGTCAGAATGTCTTTGATATTTTTCTTTGATAAGAGTGGCTTATTAGCTGCTCTTCTTGGCTCAAGGCCAAAATCCTAAATCATCTCTTCCAAGATGTCCCTCACGTCTGCCTGCTACAATTCCTGAAAAAGCTCTGCACTGATAGCAACCCATTCCCCTTTAGGAGAGCCCTCTTCAGGAGACAGACCTGGTAGTTGCTGAACATTCTTGGACACACTGAAGCTGTCCTCACAGTAATTGAAGCCATATGCTGGTAGTTCTTGATAGTAATAGTAATAGTAATAGTAATATCATCTTTATTGTCATTGAAACATACATTACAACGAAGGTTTTTCTCTGCTTTTAACCCACCCTTTGGGGAGCAGTAGGCTGCCATGTGCGGCGCCCGAGGAGCGTTCTGGGGTTAAGGGTCTTGCTGAGTTTTGATGTAAAACAGTGATGACAGTATATGTTCTTTTGGAGTTTACTGTGCCCCCCCCCCCTCAAAACAAATTAAATACATTTAAGGCCCACTTCTTCATATAGCAACAATTATGCTCTACCATCTCAGTCAGAATAACAGAGGGATATTGGTGGCCTTGTCCTTGTTAACACTTTCTCCAACCTTATTGAAATGGTGCTAAAAGGTCACTTTGCAGTATTTTTTTTGTTTTGTTTACAGTATTTCACACCCTCTACAAAGCAACCTTGCCTCAATGCAAATTGGCACAAAAAATTTGAAGCTGTAAAGTTGTAAAACAAGATTTCAGTTTGTTTGTTTGTTCAAAACACCTGACCATTTTCTATACTTTTCTTTTCAGACAAATTTTGACTAATATGCTATCTTATATGTAATTACTTAAAATTATGTTTACGGGTTATTGTTTTTTTCACTGCTTAACCCTCCAGGTGAGTTGATTTGCATATGAGCTTTTGTGAATAAGTAATGCTAGTTTAATCAACCACAAACTGATTTTTTTCTCCTTTTGTTTTGTTTGTTTTTTAAATAATTGTTCGACATCTGATTTTGTAGTTGGGCTGGTTTAGAGGGGCACTATCTTAAACAGAGAATTTCAGCACCAAAGTTAGTTTTTGTTGCTCTGGTTTTTGTGTGATATTGTTTTTAGTAACTGGTTTCGAATTTTGCATGAATATCACTTACCCTTGAGCGGAATGTAAATAGGACAGAAATCAAGTTCATTCAATTTAGACATTTTTTTTTTATTTCATCATCACTGTACTAAAACTTACATTGCACTATATACAGTAAATGCTAGTTCACTAAATTCTCAAGTGTTACAACTTTGCCATAAAAAGTATTATGTATTTTCCTGATTTTCTAGGGGTTCAAGCAATTTTTACATGAACAGAAACCACAATTTTGTCTCAAGAGAGAGTTTGTATTCTTGTAAAGAGGCAACACACAAACAAAAACATTTACATTTTCTAGCTGCTACACCCTTCATACCCTTCTTAAAGGACATCTGTGTTAAGTGTTAGCTACATTATTGCTGTAATGTTTTAGCTGCCCCAACAAACAAGAAAATGGAGACGCGGCTGGTGCTGAGGGATTTGAGGTCAGTAAGCAGTGTGTTACATGATGGTGGTTTTGTAATTGTTTATTGATTTACAATTACAAAGTGTTTTGTGTGCTTAGGTTTCACTGTTTACTTGCTTGCTTGCGTGTGTGTGTGTGTGTGTGTGTGTGCGTGTGTGTGCTCATATTACAATAGACTGAAGTGTGTCAGATATCCCTGTTTAGCCTATGTGCACTCTGTTGCCCAGCTTGAGGAAAACTACTGTATTGACCCAGATACAAGGCAATTTTCCTTTTGAAAAGTAGGTTTATAGAGAAAGCTGAGATGCGATTTGACAGAAGAAGAGACTAAAGTGTAACAGAGTCAGCCATGGTGTTGCATTATGGGTTGTTTGCACCTTAAAGGCTGCTTTGTTTGACTATTTCTGTTGTGAGCTAAGCAAGTATAAAAGGAATGGTTTAAATATTTCAAAGTGAAATGCTGTAAAAAAATATTACAGGAAAAAGCAAATACATTAGAAAGTTAATGACTAGTAGCTGGTGAAGATTCTCAGTCATCCAGGTCATGGTCATTCCAAAAATAAAGTAAAAAACAAAGCAACTGGACTTGTTTTCCGTAGTTGAAGACTGCGGAAAGGGAGAGGAAGTGAAACGTCTTCAACTACGGAAAACAAGTCCAGTTGCTTTGTCTTTTTACTTTATTTTTGGAATTAATGACCAGTCAGACTTTCCCCTATGTAGGTGATTTTAAAAATGTTAAGCAATCCCTACTGAAAATGATTGTTTATGAGGAAAACTCACTATATTAGCAAATGTAAATCATCTATGTTTTTACAAGAAGCTGTTTTAAAGTTTGCCAATGTTTTCTCTTTGGCATGGGACAATCTGCTGCAAATAAAACATCGGTAAAAAGGTGATTCTTACACATGTCTCACTGTAACATGCTGATCACCAGCTAAACTAGACCTCCACGGACTTTTGTTAAACACGAAACAAATATCCATGGCATGAACACTGTTACTTTGCAACATCATATATACTGCACACATATATGATGTTGGACCAAAGGGACAAGCTAGTTCCTCATTTTTAAAAGTGGGATGCAGACTTTATTAATGTTCCCTTCAATTTTTTTTAACCCAAAAAATATGCTCACTCCCTGCAGTTTGACAAATATCAGGTCATTTTAATTGTATTTAGTCTACTACCAAGCAAATAATAAATATAACAAATAATTGCAAAATTACAGCCCCACTCTCCATCACCTCAGATTTGATTTGATCCAACTCGCTGCATAAATGTTGCTTTTGTGGCTGTATACAGTGATCACCTGGAAAAGTTCAACTGGATCACAGTCAGATTTTTAAGTTTTATCTCAGTGCTAAATCTCTGTCTCTCTCACCACAAATCAGATATATTACTGTAGAAACCATTTTCCAGCTTTGCAGGCGCAAGGTCCTGGTGGCCTGTTATACCCACTCTGCAACAGAGCTGCAAAAAGCATTCACATGCAAACAGTTTTGCTCCTCATGTCTTACAGAATATGCAACCCCTTGACCATTTTTAACTAAATCTATCAGAAATGGGATTATAAAATGTTTGGTCTTTTTTTTAAGCATATAACATGGCTATATACCTTTAAATCAAAGCTGAATATGAATTACCTACCAAGTGTTTCTTTCTCTGCTTCAAAGTCAGATCAAGTTAGCTGGTCTGGCAATCATCTATCTATCTATCTATCTATCTATCTATCTATCTATCTATCTATCTATCTATCTATATATATATATAATATATATAATATATTATATTATATATATATATATATATATATATATACTATCTATATATCTATCTATCTCTTATATAATATCTATCTATATATATCTATATAATCTATATAATATATATATATATATATATATATATATATATATATATATATATATCTCAACATCATAATAGGTCGCCTTTAAAATAATTACAACATAGTTGCAACATAAGAGTAATGCAAAAGATTACACTAATTACTTTATCATGACATTTTCCATTCAGGTACACTCGCCGGCTTTTCCCACAGAACCATGTGGATGACTTCCTTTGAATTTTCGAATAGCATTTGGATTCGTATGCAACACAAGATAAATTTTGTATCCAAAATATGTCCTTTTACAATATATAATTCATACAACAGTATTTAGCCCTTGCCTTTGGTGATGGAGTTTTTAGGACTTTAAGACACAAAACTGCATTATTGTCATCTTATCTCACCTCCTCTACATGTCCACAAATGACCTACGCATCTGCATCAAGTGATTTTTGTGCTCCCAGCTTTTTGCTGCACACGCTATATTTTTCCACCAAATATTTGTAAATATCAGGTGAGTGAATGTTCGACCACTTGTTAAGATGATATGCCCCTTCAGTAACTGTACACAGATCTGGAAGCCTATTGCAGAAGTTATTTAAAGAAAACTTTGTGATCTTTCACGTATAATGCTCTAGCATAGCTTGACAAGCCTCTTCTAGTTCCTGTACTTCAGTTACCGTGTTGCATGTGCAGTCGGCTTTCTTTACAAACAGTAAGTGGGTATATAAAGCACGCTACTACCACAAATTCTTAAAAAATGTGGTTCAACAAAATATTCATTTCAGATAGCACACTCTATGGAAACAGTTTAACCTTGTTTTCTACTAATAAACTGTTTTTCATTTGAATTACAGGCTATACCACACATTAATGGTGAAAAAAGGTTTATGACTGCAGTTATGAGCATTGCAGCCTGTGAGCAAACACACAAATATGAAAGACTGTCTAGGTTGACCTAGATAGAAATTATGCAGACAACAATTCTATGAAATAATATGAAATAGTTTGTCAGTAGCAAACACAAGCAGTACCCTTTTAATGTGGACATGTCCCATAAGTACTGCACTGCAAAAAGGGAACTAAAAGTAAGTAAACATTTATTGTAATTAGTGTATTTTTCCTTGATTTGAGGAGCTAAATAAGACTATTTGCCAATGGAATGAGTATTTTTACCCCTAAAATAAAATTATTAGATTTACTGCACTTGAAATAAGATGATGGAGATGAATTATTCCTGTTTTTAGTGCAAAAATCTCATTCTATTGGCAAATAGTCTTATTTACCTGCTCTAATCAAGGAAGAATACACTGATTTCAAGAAAATTTCACTTATTTTTAGTTCCCTTTTTTGCAGTGTGTACCTCTGCATCCTGTTACCAGTTATCCTTCAGTCTTGGACCAATTTAAAAGTGTTTTATCTATATTAATCAATAAGCCCCCACCCACAAAAAAAGGATAAATCTTCACTCCTAACTCCTGTACACTTGTCGTCATCAATTTAAATCCACACACTCAAATACGATGCACATGTTTTGACATTCAGTGTGATTCACACTCTCTGAAAGGCCCGCTAATTCCCTTGAGACACAAAACTAAACAGCGAAACGTCAAGATTAAATCTGCAGCCATTTTACTCTTGCTTCTAAAGGTGTGTGATTTGAAAAAATAATCAGGATGTGGACTAAAGACAGGCCAGTTATACGCCAGTATAGGTCCATAGTGTGATGAAAATCAATGCAACATGCTTACACAAAACAGCTGTTGTTTGCTAGACTCTACATACCAGCTGACCGGCGTGTATTGCATATGACATTGAAACTCCAGCTGAGGGTGTATTTAAAGTGAATATGTTGCTGCGTGTTTCAAGGCAGATTGCTTTTTCCTGTGCCAGTATTGGTTGTCAGCATCAAGCTTCTCCAACACAACCTCAGCTATTTGAACAACAATCCAAGCCCTGGTCTCATCTGTATCTTTTAAAAACACAGAATGACTACAAGGAAATTATTTTCCAACCTTGCCGGGGATGGCCTGTCTTGTTGTGTTAAAGTAATCCTGAAGTGAATTCAGCTGTGTCAGCTCACCTCAGATAAGCAGGTATTGGACTTCATTGATAACTATGGCGGCTGTGCGGGAATGCACAAGCACAGGAAATTGGAGATGAAGGTTCTCTGGATCGGCTCTCTGTTCTGCAAATATGAGAAGCTGAGCTCATTTGCGAGGAGGCTGGCTGCATGAATAGAAGTAAAAGCTGCACTCCTACTCATTATACACATGCTGGCCAAGCACTGAAAACCGCTGGGTTAGACCAGTTTGGATTAGATCTGATTCGTAACCCAGTGTTGGGTCAAATTTGGACCGAGCCGTCCCTGGTTTGTTTGACCCCAGCAGGGTTTGGTTACTGGTTTGAGCCTGGGTAAGCATAACTATATAACTATTCAAAGATTGATCTGAATTGACCAGTGTTTAAAACTTTAGGTGAAAGGCGGGTGCAATCCCTTGATAGTCTTTCACAGGGCAACACAGAGACACACAGGACAACCATGCATACACATACTCATACATAAGGGCAATTTAGAGTCGTGTCCCAACAGTCATGTTTTTGGTACCCCATGAGAACCCTCGAACGCATGGGGAGAACATGTAAACTATTCAAACCCTAGGCAACAGTTCTACCAATTGCACCACCATGCAGCCCTAAACCAATAATTTGTAATTAACGAAAATAGCCACATCACTTTTAAATTTGTTAGAGTTTACTTTTTACTTACAGTACTTACTTTTATATCAGAGTAAGACAGAAGTTCACTGGATAAAGTTTTGACCTAATGTGTGATTAAAGCTACCCAACTTTTCAGTAACAAGACTATTCAAAGGGCTGTACATTAACAAGAAAACATTACAGGCATGCTTAGGAAAAACAAAGGAATAAGCTAAATAAGTCCTTGACTAGAATTCTTTCATACATTAACAAACATACAGAAAGACTTAATTGTTTAATTAATAATAAGAAATAAGATAAGTATATTCTTGGGAATTTCTGATCCAAAGTACATAGTGTATCAACCAATCACATAGCAGCAACCTAACACCATCATACCATGGCCCACCTGGGTTGTCGAGGGTTGACTCTCCTATCTTATCTCAGGTACTCCAGATTCTTTTGGTCCATCCATACTTGAAATGGCTCCTTAGCCCTCTCGAGCCAGTGCCTCCATTCTACAAGGGCTAACTTCACAGCCAGCAGTTCTCGATCTCCCACATCGTAACTAAAGCACAGAGATGCACTTTGTTATCAGATGCCCTTTGGCTGTGAATAGCTCATATCCCTGTATTAGAAGCATCAAACTCCACAATAAATTGCTTAGGGGGTCTTGAAAACAGAGAACAGGAGGTGAAATAAAGAGCAACTTTAGTTTCTTCAGTGCTCTTTCCTCTTGTTCAGACCTGGTGAACTTTGTTTTTATAGAGGTGACAACGTGAAGTGGGGCAGCACTCTGAATGAAGTTCCTAATAAATCACCATGAAAAGGTTGGATAATCCTAAGAACCTTTGTAACTGTTTTTGGTCACACACACACACACACACGCACACATACATATATAGATATATATTTATATATAAATATATATATATATATATATATATATATATATATATATGTATTCATTTATTTATTTATTTATACAGTATTCTAACTTTTGTCTGTTAAGTCATAGTAAAGTGAGTTAATTGCTTATTCACTTTTTGGTTGTGACAGTTATCATATTATAAAGACAAGCAGATGGTCAGTTATGTAACAAATCATTACGCCACTAATATTTGTAAATTCCATATTATTTGTGAAAATGTCAATGAGAGTAGCACTGTGCAATGTAATTCTACTAAGTTGTCTCTTAGCTGGCTATAGACTCATGCTGTACATCCTATTAATCTGTTCGTTAGTTATTGTATATTCATTTGGATTTATCGAATCAATATAATCCCCACATATGAATGGTATGTTCTCAAGATGAACACCAAGGTACTTCTTCTACCAGAATGGTAATAGTATTGGACCTATTCCTCTTTCTCCTAAAGTCATCTCCATCTCACATAAGACATTTCACATTTTTTTTCATTTACTTTTAATCAATGCTTTTTTATTTATATATAAACAGCATTTATACTACCTTATCTGTATTTGGCTAAGTCTTTGGGCTCTTTTACAGCCCCAGCTTTGGTTTTGCCACTGGGCCTCATTATCACCTTACAATATCTGGTCCATGTTGCTTTAATTTTGCTTTGCTTATGTATTTATGTTTGGCAATTTCTGAATTTCTTGCAGTCAAGTGCTCATTTAAGTATACCCCAGTTCCCTCAATTTTGCTTTTGTTTTGTTTTTTGTCTGTTTAAGTGACTAAATGTTATGCTGTTTTTGCAGAATTGGACAATTGTATCAGGTTTTGCCATCTCATCCTTTTCAGGATGGCTGTGACAGGCTTTCATGCAACTACTCTGGATGGCCATTTACTCTCAAAGAACTTTTTGATTTTCCACTCTTGCATATTGTTCCAGAGCATCAGTTATTTTTCCCAAAACTGCCAATTTTTTTTTTTTGTTCTCTGGTTTTTGTACTTTATGTTTAATGTATCAATGCTTTCGTTCTGCAATTTTGATGGACGTGGCACCTGAGCACCCTATATTAAGAAGCTGATTTATTTTAATGGTTCAGGCTGGTGGTTGTAGCATAATGGTGTGAAGAGTATTTTGTTGAAACACTTTAGTACAAGTTTACCATTGTTTAAACACAACAACCCACCTGAGTAATGTTTCTGACCACAAAGCCCAAATCAAATCATATCAATCTGGTAATATGAACATCTCAATTAGTTCCACATCCTCCACTGTCAACCACTCTTAATCTAGTAGAGCCCCTTTGGGATGTGTTAAAATATTGTGGATGTCCATTCAACAAATCCGCAGTGTCTGTGTTGCGCTATCAGCATTGGACAAAGCACTGAGTCAGTTCTTAAGGCAAAAAGGAGCCACCTAGGTACTAGCAAGGTCTAATGAAGTCATTGAGTGTATATTTTGATAGCTTGTTGTTTCATTACCTGCAGATGCTAAAACAAAAGCACTGACCTTGAATTAAAAAGAATGCTACTGCTGTTTCACCAAAAAACAGCTTTACGATAAGCTGAGAAATCCCAATCTTCTGTTCTGCCTGAAAGCAGTCTCCAGTGCTATCTCCACGTAAACAGCATTTGTGTTCAGCTCCTGAACTTAGGCTTCCATTCTCAACATCCAGGCAGAATGCCTTTGACTAATCCGCCAGGCTTTTCTTATCAAGTGTGATACTGCCCTCAGTCCCCGGAAGACAGACCGTTCCTTATCTCTTTATTTTCTGTTTCTGTGTCTTTAACTTCTCTCCACGAGAAGGTGTTTGTGGGAAAGTGGAGACCTGTTAACCATTTACCCCCCACTATTATAAACATTCTTTTCCCAGTGGGCGTCCGTTTGAAACATGAAAGGCTCTGAACAAAATGGAGTGTTTCCACTCCATTTGCCATGCAGCCAATCAGTGCTCAGTGACCCAGATAAGGAGTGTGATATTGATGATGACAGCAATAAAGACGTATTTTCACCACAAGCCTTCCTTCTAATTAGGTTGATCTGTGGCAAAAATAAATGAATTTTGACAAAATGAGAAAGAAGCGCAGCAGTACAAGGATTATGCAAGCAAGCTGCATCAGAAGGGGAACTGGGGTTGAGATGCACAAGGTTTCTGAGGGTTAAGTGAATCCGCGGAGGGAAATAGGGGACAATTACCAGTGGAATGAGACTTCATGGCTGCAGGTGTGTCCAGAAAAAACCCCTGTGTTTGGTAAAAGTTAATGTTTGGGGTCAAGAAGGAGATAATTATCAAAGAGCCTTTGGCTATTTTGCATTCCTTGATGAGTTTTGTTAGTACATAACAAGGACAGTGTAATGGAGTAAAATGGTAGTGATTTAATATAGATGGCTTGTAGGAAATTAATTTTGTCCTCTTTGAAAGGCACAGAGGTGAGTCCACTGTCAATTACCGCACACACATCTCCATAGAATTAAAATAAAACATTCTCAATAAACATATGCTGTGTAGGTAACAAACTGGTTATTTAATTAAAATATCTGTAAACTAACAAGTAAATTTAACTCGTTACTGCAGGTTTAAGTAAAGACATCCCATATGGATTATTTGTTCCTCAACACATGCCTAATCCCAGGGTGAATGTGGAAGTTGTGTGCGAGCGTTATGGTGCAGTTGTGCCCTGCTTGCAGCTGCCACTTTGTGTTGCTGCCTGTTTGATGGGTACTGGACTGGGGTTCCCCTTCTCAGCGATGGCTGCTCTTGCCACTTGGGGCTTCTGCGGGTGGCTAGGCATCAGGGTGACAAGGCTTCAGGCTTGGTCTCACCAGCACGAAAAAGGGCGTGACAAATATCCTTCTTTTATTGATACAATGCATTAAACTTGAACAGAGGGTGACACAAGACAGAGCTGCTGAATGGCTGTTGTTGAACGGACATCAACAGCTCTATATTTTCATTGACTTTTTGCTGCTTGATGAACATTTTCTGTTATGTCTTCAGTGTTCTCTGCACGCTTCCTCTGTACATATTTAAACTGAAATTCATGCTTTAGTTGACATTATTGTCTACAAACCAAGGTTTTATGACAGTTTTATGTTTTTTTGGAGATTTTTCGCGGCTCTAGTGGCTCGCTTTTTATTATAGTAAGCTGACAGGAAGGGGGTGGAAGAGGGGGAGAGACATGCGCCGAAGGACCGCGGGTCGGAGTAGAACCCGGGTCGACCGCGTCGAGGACTAAGGCCTCCATACATGGGTTGCTCTACCCGCTGCGCCAGCAGCGCGCCAAACAGTTTTATGTTATTTTATGTCATTATGCATTGTAAAACAACCATAGGTGGTCAGTGTTGCCTGATATTGAGAGACAAACAAGCAACCAGTGCTATGAAAGCAAGCCCAAAAGAAGCACAACAAGCAACCCACCACAGTGCTCTATTTCTACTTGCCTCAACAGTCCTCCATTAATTTGTTGTTAGGAGGGGTGTGTGTGTTTGTGTGGTGGTGGTTAGAAGTATATGCGTATGGTAAATGGACTGAACTTATATAGCACTTTTCCAGTCATGTTGACCACCCAAAGCGCTGTACACTATAGCCACATTCACCCAGTCGCTCTCACTAACGCACACACATTTATACACCGAGACGCAGCCCGGTAGGCAACTTGGGGTTAAGTGCCTTGCCCAGGGGCACATCGACATGTGGCAGGGGGAAGCTGGAATCGAACCCACAACCCTCAGATTGTCAGACGACTACTCAACCCACCTAGCCACAGTATGTGGGGCGCAGTGATATTGGGTTATTTCAGATGGTCTCACGCTGTCTGTAATGCACCAGCACAGACGGGCCTCTATATAATTGATGTTTATAGTCGCTTATTTTATGAGCCATGGTCACAAACAAGCCCGAAGGACCGCAACCTGCAACTCAGTTAATTTAAAAACGACTTCAGAAAAAAACAAGTCCAAAGTGACCTATAATAAGCGGACTTGGCAAAAGTGTAGGCAGTGAGTAATGAGGGTAGATTTTTTTTATTTTTTTTTAACACAAAAGCAAATGTATCTTAAAGACCAGCAAGGAAGCTCAAAATGGGATCAAATGGGATACCAAAAGGGGAATGGTAGCATGCCTTGAGTCTGTTGAAGGCAATCAAGCCAGAAAATAAGCAGGTGGACAGCCAAAGAACCATGAGAAATGTTCATGGATTGAGCACTAAAATACCATCTTCCACACTTCCTTCTGTAGCAAGGGAAGCCTCAGATGCCACATTAAGTTTCAGCAGTGAAGAGGAAGATAAGGGATGCCACCCCATAGCAATCTGCTGCACACTCAGCAGGTGTTGACATCTAGATTAACCTTGGATTGCTGGGCCCAATTCCCCCTGGAAGGCAGTTTCTTATTAGAATGCACCCAGAGAGCTAATATCCAATCCCTGGTTTCTAGGGCTCCCAGGTACTCCCCTCATTTGCTGGCCTCTCAATCAAAGGGGGCCATCAGAGCACACTGTGGCTGCAAGGACATGGGGAACTTGGCAGACTTTTAACAGAGGTTAAATTGAGCTGGAGCTCTCCGGGGCTCAGCCCCAGCACATGCTCTGTCATTATGGACGCTTAACTCTGCATATGTTCAAAGATATTGCTTTGAACTCGTTTTCCTGCAAGCATACACAGCATGGAATCTCCTCCTCCACGAGTGTGCCAAGAGCTGCATGACACATGTCTTATTGAACCATGGATTAAATCAGACCTAAATTAGACCCCATTTCACCAATTGTTTTGACAAGAGTATATTCTGAAGCTAGTGAGAGCTTCTATGCACATCTTGACACAGTCCCATTTATTTGGTAATTGTCACACTGACAAAGAGTGCTGTGCACAAAACTCAGACATCTGTGTCAAAATTGGGTGAAGATTCTTAGAGAAACAGGGTTTGATAACAAAGTTCCAAATACTGGTATTAATGTTTTTGAAAATGTTTTGATATTTAAAAATGAAACTATGAATTAACCGCATAATTTTATGCAGGTTTTCGTCAATTCAAAGATACAAAGATTTATTGTCACCGCGTGTTACTGTGGTGAAATTTCTTTTTGGCCACTCTGGCTAAGAGGACACATAACAATGTGGCAATGAGCAAGGTTTACAGTGTTCTCACATTATAGCATGCAAAAGATAAAAAATAAATAAAAAGAGATGAAGATTCAAGAGTTTGAATTTTTAAGCACTCTGTTATTGTTACTCTGTGCTGCTCTACCAAAGTGTAGACTCAGAGTTTAGTCTGAGAATCCACCTGTCTGCTTCAGAGACGTTTCAGGTTGTGGAGGATTGACCAATCTTTCTCGGGGTTCTGCTGTGGATGTTGTGTGTAACTTTATTGCAATTCGAATTTTATTTATATAACCTTTGTTATGACGTTTGAGCTGAAACTACAGCTCGTATATATATATATATATATATATATATATATATATATATATATATATATATATATATATATATATATATATATTCAGCCGCGAAGGGGGTGCGCGGCTGAAAAAGTTTGGGAACCCCTGATGTAGGTTAATACTAGTGATTACATCCTGCAAACCAATCACAAACGCAGACCCAGGAAGGCTCTGTCACTAAGCTCCACCCCTTCGAATAATTCAAAAAAATTGCTATTTTTTAAACTTACAGTTTTGGTAAAAAGTTGGTTAACTAAAGGGTTCCGTTTGAATTCAGTGTTTGTGTGTTCTTTATCTAAAAATAGGTCATTAATCAACACCATAAAATGGCCAGGGCTGCCTTTAAATAATTAACAAAACTGATCAATATTTATATTTCATTAAGATTGTCCAACTCTAGAATGAAACACTCTCTACGGCACTACACATCTCAGTCATATATTTAGACAAAGAAAAATGTGTTTGAACAACTTATCTTTTTTCACTATTTGGCCTTATTAGCTTCATATCACAGCTATTTACTTCGTATTTACCTTGTCAACAATTCATCCCAAGGTTTATTCTCGATATGGCTTTAATTGTCCCAAGAGAAATGGTCGAAGATCCTTTTAGCATTTCCCAAACTTAAGAAAAGGTGTTGATAAGTGTAGAGGGTGAACCTTTTTTTGTGTTTAGTAACTAATCTGTTGTCTGCTACACTGTACCCAAATATTCCACTTCTGACAAATTTTTTTATTACAAAATATATTAACAAATGAGCAGAGTTGATCTACATTATAATCAGGAGGTGAGGATGTGTGAGATTTGATTTAATCAAGTTAAAATTGACATATTCAATATTTAAAACATCAACTGTCAGACCAAGATTAAGGGGATTTTCTCCTTTTTTCTACAAAGATAAGAACTCCCTCAACCTCTATGCTACTCTGTTTTTCCCTATATATATATTTTTTTTTTTCAAATTTCTCTTTCACCTCAATTCAGATTCCATATCTTGTAACAAGTGTTGAATTTTCTTAGCTGCAGACCTGTCGACTGGGTGCTCGACTGCCGTGAAAGACACGAAGCCTCACACTAAATCCCTGTTGCAACACTGCACCCGTCTCATGTTTAAAATGCTCAAAGCCTGACAGAGCACATGTTTCTCATGAGGAAGCAGAAGATCAAGCTATGTTCAGGATACTCTCCAGTGGTCAGTGTGAATATTATGCTTCAGAACAGGACCCTGAGAAGATTAAACATTGCTCTTCAACCTTACATATCAGACGGTATTTACCTCAAAGTTAATTTATCCTTCCGTCTTGTGACAGAATATCTAAATAAATTCACTTCAAACTCGCTCTTGTTCATTTAAAACATTTAAGGATGTTTACAAAAACGCATTACTGTCTTAAAACTGTTGGAGAATAATTATACATTTTATCCAGCGTTATTATTGCACATAGACATGGATCAAGACCTGTCTAGTATGTACTCCACCTCTCACCCAATGACCACTGGAGATAGGCATCAGTGTACTCCCCTACTCCCCCACGGCCCTATGCTGATAAGCCAGTATAGACAATGGATGGATGGACATGTATCCTGGGCTGGATTAACCGTATAGGCAAGTGGGCAATTGAGGCGGGTCAAAGTTGACGCCAATCAACTTGGTGGGTTGTGTCACATCAAGCACCACA
The DNA here is from genome assembly GCF_011125445.2 of Fundulus heteroclitus. NCBI lineage: Eukaryota > Metazoa > Chordata > Actinopteri > Cyprinodontiformes > Fundulidae > Fundulus > Fundulus heteroclitus. The sequence goes on along the minus strand of NC_046364.1, from coordinate 19,954,134 downwards.
ACGCAGCTAAGTGGGAGCACAAAGCGAAAATTATAAAAAGAGAACACCAGAGACACAAAAAATGTAAAGTATCTACCAAAAATAGGTAATTTCTTCACTGCCCTTAAAGATGTTGACTGTTTTTAAGTAAATTTCAGTTTGAAAACGATTGTTTATTTTTTTGTAAAAATGAAGGCCATTACTGTCAATGTAGTGGGTGTATTTTACCTGATTACACTGATGTTTTGCTGAGGCATCTCTTCATTTGGTGCCAGTTAGGGCCTGGCCCCGCCAGATGCTGCTGTGGAGCTCTATGTTTGCAATAATAAGTGAGACATGAGTAGTATTGTAAAAAGACAGATTCCCTTACCAATATAATTCTGTTTTATATATATAAATCTGCCAGAATACTGAAAACCTCAGTAGGCTAAATTCTTTGGGGCCCCCAGAAATTGTGGCCGGCTCACCAACGTCAATTTAAATAAAGTTGAATAATAAACATCTGAAATCGGAGTGCGCAGGACCAACACGCTCTCAGTAGACAGCAGTGAGGCACAAATACTACGGCCCCAAGCTCAGGTCGTCCAATAAAAATACTGGAATTGCACACGTTACTTCTGTGTTGGTTGTCCATCCTAGCTCATTAAAGGATTGATGTGAATCTTTTCTGTTCAATAAATGAACAATATGAGTGAGCGTTTATTTGATCAAAGTCAGGATGTATTAATCCCAGCAAAATCAGTTGCTGCTGTGTTGAGTTTTTGTGCCCCGTTTAATTTATCTTGCAAGAGATACCACTGGTGTTTTGTGTTCATAGCATCATATGTGAGTGTCCTTGACAAGAGGATATGTAGAGCATTTGTAGTACTATGAGCATTTATTTTGTGGATTAAAATATACTTGACAGAATTTGAAGCATTTTTTTAAAGAATATTTACTGTTTATTACGGAAATCTAATTTGTAATTTGCCAGATTATGGTGATCTTGGGTGGTGATGATGAGGCCCTTCAATATTGTTGCCCAAGATACAGCAAAGTGTTAATCTGGCCCTGCATGTGTCAGTATGAGATTCCCACATTATGATGATCTTACAGTTTCACATTATTAACACACAATTTTCAGAAAACACACACCAAAAACAGGCTGATTTTCTTTAAAACAGAAAAGCAACAAGTATTACTACTGCTTGTAAATACTGTATAAACTGTTAATGCTATTATAATGCTATGTATCACCTTTATTAATAATTATTCAATCTTTGACAGAAGCAAGCATTTGAAATAGACGCTTATGAAATTCAGTAGCAGTTTTGTTTAATAAATTGTCTCATTGTGCTGTATACCATGTCTTTTTGTTATTCTACTTTTGAAAAAATTTTTTTTTTGAAAAATACAAGTACAACAAGCTGTTATTTAGAATCTGATACAGCTGCAAGATTTTTTAAGGCTAAGGGAATCTCAGCCTTAGTCTTAAGCCTTTAGCAGCCACAATACACTTAGGTAAAGTTCTGGACTGGTTATTGTTTTCTTCCTGAATCATTAATCAATATTCCCGAACAAAGAGCCTTTTTTTGAGTTTCGACTGTACCTGCCATTCAGTTGTTGTGAAGTTTGTAATACTGCAAAACTGGAAAACTTCTGATGTTGATAAGTCTGTTTTCCATGAAATAAAGGAAAGTCTGCAGGTCTTTGGGCTGACTTTTAAGTATTCCAACTCTTTTGTGGAGTTGTCTGAATTTACAAATTAATAATAAATAAAAAAAATTAAAACATATTCCTGTGTTGGTCTCTCTTGGGCACCTTTGCTCTTGAGGTCCTTTTGGGCGTTTAGGGTTCTGATTCCCCTGATGTCTGCCTCAGTGCTCTGGGGGGCAGGTCTTTGGCTTCTCACAACCACTACTCAGCATTTTTCGTATGAATAAACCTTACATAAAACAGTGCACTCTCGCAAACACCTTGAGGTGCTTACAAATTCACTTCTATACAGAAAAGCCCTATCATTAGCTTTAGCTGTCACTTAATACATCTTGTAATGCTGAATACTGTGTATTTATCAGTGATGTTATTAAGGCATTGGTTGTTTGCACCTGTAATACTTTGTCAGTGACTTGAATATCAGGTTTTCTGGTTCAGCCTTAACAATCAGTCAGGCGAGACAGGAGGAAAGAGTGATCCACAGTATCAAAGGCTGGTGTAACGTCTAGAAGCCTGGTCTGCAAGGCCATTTAGAGTTAACTGACAGAACAATGGCTTTATGAACTTTTAATAAAGCAGAATAAATACTATGTCAGAACCTAAAACTAGATTGAAATTTTCAAAAACATTTTCTTCAAAATAATTCTTGAATTTACATAAAAACTGTTTTTCTAAAACTTTGGAGAGAAAAGACAGATTAAAGATTAGACAAAATTTTGATAAAACCAAAGGAACAAGGTGTTATTTTAAGGGGAGGGATGCTGCATGTTTGAAGGCACAGTTCATAAACTGAGACGTGTAAATAAAAGAGGAGATGAGGACCAAAGGTGTTAATACCCTAATTCATCAATTTAATGTAAACAAGGTCAAAAGGGCAGTTTTTAGGTTTCATAAAATTTTATATTTTGTTCAGAAGAGAACAAGACACTAGCTCAAACTGATCAAATACAGCAGATCAGACATGATCTAAATTCAAGAAGCATCACAGCTCAATGATGTCTCTCAGTATAGTAGGTGTGTTTTTTATTGAGTCTGCACCTATGTTTATGAGACTCTAATAAGATTTTGCTGTTAACAATAAATTTCCCCTTAGTTCTCTTATCTCTCAGACTTGGCTGTGACATCACTGTGAATCATTCTGTCGCAAAACAGTAGCACCATTTTGAACTGAAAAAGACAGCTGTGCTTGTTGGAACCAGAACCCTCCTACCTCTCAAACACAAACACGCCTTTATCTTTTATCTTCAACTGCCTCCAATTTTGGAGATTGAAATTTACTACTCAACTTCTGCCTTTGTTGAGAAATAGAATATTGCTTTCTCACAGTGCCAGTAATAGCTAAAAAAGAAAATATGCAACAACTTGACAGTGCCTTTCACAGCAGAAAAGAACCTCTTTTTCCCTAAATTATGCATTCAGGCTTAGAAGACTCTCCCTGGCCGCGGTGGTGTTACTTTCTCTGTATTACTTATTCAGCATGTCTAACCTTAGGCCCCATTAGAGATGGAAAAGTAGAGCTACACTATTTCTTCAGCCACAGCTGAAACCTAGAGTGAGTCATGTGTCTTGCCTTTCTTTATGTTCCATCTGCTGCTCTTTATTTCATCGCAAAGGTTTTATAGCTTCAAGCTATGAGGGGAAAGTATTGCCAAAGGTAGCAGAGTCCTAGGGTTCTGCATATTTGTCACCAGGAGGTGTCATCTTTGCTTTGATGGCCTTTGATCTACCATGTCTTTTCATGTTGGTTTGTCTCTGTGAATCAGCAACTCTAAGCAGTTTTGTTCGCTGAAATATGTAGAGCCTAAGCCATCACCTGGGTAAAATGATTAATGTATACTTCCAACTGTCATTGTGAGCATAATGCCTTGAATGTTCATTTCACATCATGATTCTGAGCCTTATACAGTGACTGACTGTGGACGCTCGTAATTCCTTTGTGTCTGTCCTCCTTTGACGTGTTGTCAGGGTGGAAAATGCACGGCGACCTGCCACTCTTCCTCCAGCAGCCTCTTGATGTGCAACAGTGAACGTCGTGCCATGAATAAACATGCAGATGTACAAAGGGATGACTGTTTTTTTTTTTAGATGAGATAGGCAGTTTACATTTGTTTGAAAGGTAAGGTGGGCAGAGAGTAGAGCAAAAGGGTCATGGAAAACAAAAATAAAAAAAACATTGCAATAATAAAGGAACAACAGATGCATCCATCAAGTTCAACTGTCAAGAAAGGCCTGCTGGAAAGTCTCGTTTTTAACTTTTCTGTAGGTTTTTAAAATTCCTGTTTGTGGCATTCATTTTTCACTTCTGGAAACTTGACTTTGAGTCATAAAGAGAAGCTCAGCGGCCAGCATCACCAGAAACAATCAACGATGTGCTCCAAAGTCTGTAAACCATCAGAAAGAGAAAAGATTTGAGGCTCGAATATGAACCATTCTTGAAAGTCTTAGAGCATGACACACACAACAATCGAGAGCCATGCTTCTCACACCACACAGTTCTCGAGTGATCTCAATTTGACTTCTGAGGAGTATTTATTTTATTTTTTACTTACAATGGCTCAAAGTTTAAAATGATTATTCCATGTTAGGTGAAAGGATATTCCAATCAAGCAGACAGTTTGGCAAAGCACAGTTTTTGCTACATCTCAAAAATGAGATACAGGTGCTTACAGATAAACCCTCTCATTAGCTTTGGCTATCACTACATACATCTTGTATTAAATAGTACCATGTATTTTTCAGTGATATCAAGGCATTGGTTATTTCTACCTGTGATATATTTTTGGTTGTTTTTTGCTGTTCTTTTTATACATATCTCTGCAGGTGTAAAAGCAGACTCCAAGGATGTTATCTTGTGCCCTCTTTTGCCTCTACTCTATTTTTGTCACCTTTTATCCCTTTTAGGATTTTGTAAATTTTTTTTCTTCCTTTATTTCTATTTTATCTTTCCGTTACTCTGTCCACTGAACTTGGAATAATCCCAAAATAATATCTAACAAGTTAAATACATTTTGCATATATATCAAGCAGACCACTATGACATAAGACAGGGATTCCAAAAGTGGGGTGCACGAGCTGCCGGTAGGCCTTGCACGAGGTGAAAAATTTAATGGCGGTCTGACAGTGATTTCTTCCCTACACCATAAAGATGTGCAAATAAACATTTCCTTTGTAAAAACTGTAAATTTAATAAATAAATAAAATGTATTCACACGAAAATTAATTTATTTAGAAGAAGTCTTATTCTACGCTTCATTTTAAGATTAAATATAGAAGTCGTTATCTTCTTCTATGTATTGTGCTGTATATGCACACCCAGCTTGCGGCCTCTACTTCATTCATTCTCGGAAATATGCTCAATAGGCTGAAATCGGGGTAACTCTCGGTATCTCAATCGATCGCGCAGCATCTACAAACAGCACTGGTGGGAACATTTGTGGTAGACGGTTTCTTGACTATACTAACGCATGGAGCTGCAACACTTTTCATTGCGATTCAGATTGGTGCAGTTAATCTTAAAGAGGCAGTGTTAGCGCGTATTTAGACAGGAACAGGGAAACCATCAAATGGTGGTGGGGGCTGAGCGAAGCTGAGGTGCGTTGCCGTGGGTGTGTTTACCTGCTGTAAAACAATCAGGAAATAACTTTTCATTTCTCTGATTAATAACTTCTGTATGGGGTGCTCTGTTATTGTTACTCTGTGCAGCCCTACCAAAGTGTTCTCTCTCTCTCACTCTCTCATGCTCGCTCACTCGTCAAACTTCTTCGTGTTTATATTTTGCGGCATAAATTTTAAGTCAGACTCAGATTTAGAAGCTGGTACATGAAATAAACAAAGTGAGAACACACACACACAGGTAGATTATGAAAGTGTAGTTCGTGAATCCACCTGGATAGTCTCTGCTTGAGAGACGTTTCAAGTTGTGGAGGTACCATCGATGGCTCCAGGCTGAGCCATCGATGCACCTGCAAATCCTCAGGATTCTGTTGTGGATGCTGTATTTAACTTTATTGCAATTTAATTCAAATTATATTCTAAGTTTATTTCCATAACCATTGTTATAATGGTTGTGTTGTTCTAACTACAACTACAATTTTATTTATTTTTTGAGATTGGGGGTGTGTCAACCCATTTGGCACACAGAAGGGGGTGTGTGGCTAAAAAAGTTTGGGAACCCCTGGCGTAAGCAGTAATACTCCACTTATGAAAGTAAATCTGTTGAGCACTCTTTGTTATTAAGATGGGAATTCCTAATGCTACACAGACAGACAGGACACATAAAAAAGAGATTATCCCACCAAAACTGAGAAGATACTAGTTCTAATGACTTCGACCGGGTTTACAGAAGAGTTTGGACTTATGACAGAAGTTCAGCACTTTGGGTACCAGCTGGTCAGGAACAAACAAAAAGGTAGGAAAATGGTTTTCAGGACACTTGAATGTTCTGGTGGGCTTCTCTGACCTCCTTCTCCAGTTCCACCATTATGACTGATAGCCAGGTCTTCTCTGGAATCATTCCTTTCCTCTGCACCACCGGTGTAGGAATCCAACACTGTCACCTCAATCCGTGAAAGAGCATCTGGTTTAATGTTCCTGGTCCCTGATCTGATAGATGGGAAAAGTCAAATCTGCTGAAGAATGTGGCCCACCTGGCTTGTCGAGGGTTGAGTCTCCTAGCTGATTTCAGGTCCTCCAGATTCTTATGGAACATCCATACTTTGAATGACTCCTTAGCCCCATCCAGCCAATGCCTACATTCCTCTAGGACTAACTTCACGGGCAGCAATTCTTGATATCCCATGTCGTAATTATGTTCGACTGCAAAGAGAGATCTTGAAAACAATGCACAGGGATGAACTTTGTTATCAGATGCCCTTTGGCTGAGAACAGTTCTTACCCCCATATTAGAACCAGCAACATCCACAATGAATTGCTTGGAGGGGTCTGGAAAACAGAACAGAAGCTGAAGTAAACAGCACTTTAAATTTCTTTAATGCTCTTTCCACTTGTCCAGACCAGGTGAACTTTGTTTTCATGGAGGTGTGAGCATGATGTGGTGCAGCAACCTGACTGAAGTCCCTAATAAATCAGCAATAGAAATTGGCGAATCTTAAGAACCTTTGTAACATGTTGCCATTAGTGGGGGTCAGCCAATCTCGGACTGAAGGAAACCTTGGTGGGGTCCATAATGATCTGACTGGAGTGATGATAAAACCTAGAAAGGAAGTGGTGGAGCTCACACTTCTCTGCCTTCTAATGATCTGTTTGTAAAGGCGGAGAAGTACGGATCTGACATGGTTCTTGTGGGACTGTAGATCTTTGGAGAAGATAAAGGCGTCATCAAGGTAAACAAACATGTATAGACTGGCCATGTCTCAGGACATCATTCACTAAAGCCTGGTGAACACTACTGAGGCGTTGGTGAGACCAAAAGGCATGATGAGGTACTCGTAGTTATCAGTGGGGCGGTTAAGAGCGGTTTTCCAGTCATCGCCCTCTTGGATTCAGATCAGTTGATATGCATTTTGGTGCTCTAGTTTGGTGAAAATCTTTGTCCCCTGAATAATACTGAATCCTGTATCCGTAAGGGGCAGCAGGTAGTGGTTTTTAACGGTAATATGGTTTAACCCTCTGTAATCTATGCAAGAACAAAGAGATCCATCCTTCTTATCCACAAAGAAGAATCCAGCCCCAGCAGAAGATGAAGATGGCTGCTCAGCGCCCTCTGCAGAGCGGAGGATCTGACTGGGTGTGGAGAACTGCCGGCTGGATTGAAGCTAAGTCTGCAGTCTAACTTCTGCGTAACCAGACGCCGAAGTAAAGAATCCATCTATGCCAAAACCAGCCTTATGGTTTTTTTTCTCAGCTGTTGCATGAAGCTTACTCCAAATGGCGCGGAGCGGCCTGTGGACAGCCCATTTTCCCAAGCTAAGAGCAAAAGCTGAGCTGAAATCGCCCACTGCAACTGGGTCAAAGACCCACATGAAGGATCTGGAACTGCCCGCTCCAACCGCCACGTTCCAGTTAGCCCATAGCTGCCTACTAGCTGCATGTCGCTGATCAGAGAATCAGCCTGCACCCTGCTTCAACTGCTTCCAACTGGATGCACAAAGTAAACTGAACTGACACAGAGGCACCGACAGGTTTGGCAGGGAAAAAAATAGGGAAAGGTGAATGGTTTATTTAGAATGGTTTACTTAATGAGTTTTCACTGTGTTTTTAAAACACGTGGAGTTTACAGGATAGCTCCTGTTAGCTTCTTCGAAACCATGCCATACTGATGTAATTTGAGTGTGTTTTTACGGTTATAACAAACGTTATGTCTATAAAGAGTTTTATACATTGATGAGATATTAATGTTTGTGTTATCTGGTCCGCTTATTGCAACCATAATAAAGCTGAAGCTTTTTAAAATTAGCGCAGATTGTCCTCTAGCCTAATGCTAGTACAAATAATGTTTTGTTTAACTCTGGATTTGCATTGTGAATGGGTTGAAACACATACCAAATATTGTTCTGAATTAGTTAAGCTAATTTAACCTCATTCCACACTCTTTAAGATGAACTTTGATTCTTTGACTTAGATCTGCAGTGATCTGTTAATAAATTCTTCTGTTAATAAATTCTTGAACTTGAAGTGGTCACACATTTATTCTATATGTGTACAGAGTTTGCTGTCAAGAGAACACCAGTGCTCAAATCATTCCTTTTAACTATTGTCCCAATATCAGCCCTTGGGCTGAATATCAGCCCTTGGGCTGATATTCACGAGACAATACCTAACAGACAGTGTTAGTTATTAAACATTAAATAACTTAGAACGGTGTGTAATATCACAACAATGAGATAGGCTTCTTCAGAAATCACCTCAGAAGATGGATGAGGATGACAAAAATTACTCAGGCCACCCTTGAACCTCTTTCATATGAGTTGTGTTTTTTTAACCAGGTGGCTCCCAGGATAACCCGTAACTGAGGTGATTTGATGGCGGCAAATGAAATGTCTTCATGATGATTTTCCCCAAGGGAGAGTCGGACAGCTTCTGTATGTGTAAATTAACGATTAAAAACATGACCATCCAGAGCTAAGATTTTGCATTTATTGGAAGCGGGGACAAGCTGAATATTTTAATCTTTAGCAGACTGTTCATTAATGAATTCTGTGTCCACCCCTGAATCAATGAAGGAATGAGCAACAACTTTAATAAGTGCCTGGATACAGCAGTGTGGGAGGAAATTGATCGGCATTGGCTCAAGAGAAGCCCCCTGCCTTATCTTGACCCTGGTCTTTTTAATGGACATGTGGCAATGATACATCCTTTACCTTCACAGTAGAAGCAGAGATGGAACCTTCTATGGCATCCCTTGTCCTCTGTGGACAAACTGCTGCATCACAATTGAATGGGTTCCTCCTGGGGTACTGGTTCATCCTGGTTATTATTACATGGAGGAGAATTAGTCATTTGCCGTCTGAACACTGGTCCTCAGTCTGATTTGAAGCCTCTCTCCCTTCGCCTCTCTATCAGTCTGAGATCCACTTGGATAGCCAAGTCTTCCAATGCCTGAGGTGATTCAGGTAGGTCCTTGTGTTGCCAACTTGTCTTTGATCCTCTTGTTAAGTGCCTGCATAAACACATCCTCCAAAGCCTCCTCATTCCAAATACTATCGGCAGCCAATTTGTGAAAATCAATCACATAGCTGGTCACAGTTCTGCCTCTTTGTTTGATTGATAACAAACCTCTTGATGCTTCTCTGCTTGCGAGTATTGGATCAAATACTCAAGTAATTTCTTAAGCAAACTCCTTATATGACTCACAGATTAGAGAGTTTCTCTGCCACTCAGCGGTACCCCAATTCTTGGCCTTTCCGCAAAGTAGGCAAATGACGAATGCAACCTTGGAGCATTCTGTGGGAAAGGATGAGCGTCCCACCTGGAAACGAATGTCACGTTATCAATGTTTAAATGGACAAAAGTAATCAGAATAAAGGGCCGATCGGAATAAAAATGCATAATGTAAACAAGCCAATCAGAATATTATGATCGGATTAAGCTCAAGTGGAATGCAATTGTATTCCGAATGAGGGGCTTGGTTTACGCTGATTGATAATCCGATCAACATGCATACAAACACTTGTCAGGCTCAAGTTATTCCGAATGTGTGCCCGAGTGCGCATGTGCATCCCACGTAAACATGACGTATTTCCGCATTTGGCAGTGTTGGGAATAGGTTGGGAAGAAAAACTGTCGGGGCTCCCCATACAACCTTTATGTTTAAAAAAATAACAACTTAAAATTGTTGCTTTCTCAGCAACATTTCAACCATAACTAGAACATTGTGCAAGTCCATCCTGGGTGCTCGGAAGACAAACTCATTTAATACTGCTGTTTACTATTTTTTGTTGTTTAGCAAAGACGGAAGTACTTCTGTGGGTTTTTTTAGGGGAATTTGGTAACTGCGCATGTCAGAGTGGTTATATTCTGAATAAAGCCAGGTGCGTATATACACACATTATGATCGAATTAATTGATTGTGTGCCCATACAAATGGTACAATCCGATTATTTAAACCGATCGTGAAATTTTGTGAATGTAAACATAGCTACTGAGTCACAAATGAAGAGCACTGATCTGAGCCTGTGCAATGACCCAGAAGTTAAACACCTGATAATTCAGTCAGACACCAGAGTAGCTTTAACAGATTTATAGAAACAGGTTAGTGGAGACTAACTCAGTGAGATGTAAAAAAACACTGAATAAAAGCCACTAACCTTGTGCTGGTCCTGATTAGTAGGTACGTGGGCTCCACTGGAATGATCTGAATCAGCGAATGAAGGTGATCAGAAAATCTAGGTGAGGTCTCCAAAAGGGCGCAGGCCAAAGACAAATCCAGAATCCAAGCGAGATAATCTGTAACGGGTGGCACACTCTGGGCAGAGGTATCCAGACAGGGGCAGAGACAGGAGACAAATATGCGGTCCAGGTTTACAGTTGGTAATGAGAGGAAGACGTTTACAGGCAGGGGTAAAGGCAGGCAGACTAGGTTGAGAGGCTGTTCAGGGTCTGTTGTCCAGAAACACAAGCCAATTGCTGTGTCCGAGTAGGACAAGGTAAACAGGCCCAAATACACAGAACGATAACAGAACAATAGGCAGGAAAACAAGGAATTCTGAATGGTCTACTCAAGTGAAGACTTTAAAAAATCTGGCAGTTACACACTGAGAGGGGCAGGTATATATAGTGATCTCCCCAGGTGCAGCAACTCTGCTTAATTAATGCCGCTGCAGATGTAACTGCTCAGAAATAATTGCCAGAGCAGAGCTGAGCAGGCAGGGAGTGACGTCACAATCACGGCAGGCAGGATTTGTCCGACAAATTCAGGCAGAAACATTACAGAATAAAATAAAATAACCCTAATTCTAGGGAAAAGGAACGGCAGACAGGAAGGAACACAGGGATGAGGGATAAGAAATAGAAATCAACCTAGAACATGACTACACCCATAAACAATCCATAAAGGATAAAGAACTAAAGAAATTATGATCCAAACATCAACAACCGTGGACCCTGACAGCAGAATTATCTCAAAAACTCAAATAAATGGCCATCAAATATCAAAAAATGTTTAGGGGGAATTGATGACAGATGGGGTCATTTTCAAATGTTGATGAATGAAGAAAGATTTGACTCCATGCACCACCAGGCACTCTTCTTTCCCTGTGCACATGCCTAGCAGCGGATCTGTTGATTCTGACATTAATAAAAGGTAATTTAAGGTAATACCTATGAGATATTTTCAACTTAAAAATACAGAGTTGTTAACCAAAGTTGGGGAGTGGTTGCCTAGTGGTTAGAGCAGGGCTCTTGTGTTCTGGGAAGACTGGAGGTTCCCGAATTCAATTCTCACTGTCACTCTGAGTCACTGAGCAACGACCTTAGCCCCAGAATGCTCTCCGGGAGGTGCATAGGGGAGCCCACTGTTCTCTAAAGGCAGGATTTCCCAAACATTTCAGTCCGCAACCCTCAGAATAACACAGACTGGTGACCCCCTTTTGGTGGGTGGGATTTATTCAGTTTTGGGGTGAAATTATAATAGTAAAGTCATAATATTTTCAAAATACACTTGTAAAATTATGAATAAAATAGTATTTTTATAAGATCTCCAAAAAGGTACAGCCTTCCTCCTGTGAAAAATGAGGAATGTTGAGCATCTTGTAAAGTTATACTTTGGTACCGGTTTCACAAACAAAGAAAAACAAAACCTTTTAGCACATATGCATCAAATCATTTTGCGACCTCAGAGAGGTGTCTTGCAAAAACCCAGGGGGTCCCAACCGCCACTTTGGGAACTCCTGCTCTAAGGGATGGGTCAAATGCAAAGAACCAAATTCACTGAAATGCACAGAAATGCAATAAAAATTTAAATATTAAATTAACAAACATAACCTAGCTCTAGAGAATAAAAAAAAATATTTTATATAACCTATATAATTAATTAATGATGAATAATAAATTCAGGCTTTATGAGGTTTTTCTCTTTTATTGCTACCTCAAGTCAGCTGCAATATTCACCGGTTTAATATTCCCAGACACATCCCTGAGCAGTTTTAAGCAGATTTTCAGCTGAGTCTCTCATTCATCTACTTTCACATGCATACAGAATGTACTCTCATCCTTCTGGGAGCTGAATGAATGGGAAGAAGTGCTCAGTAGAGGGTGCTGAATGCTATGGTGACAAGAAAAGAGGCAGAGAGATATTATCAGGGGGGAATACTCTGTCCTGTTTGATTTCTGAGTCATGTCGTGAGCTGCTCTGACGGCAGAAAAGCAGATAGTGTCAAAGAGCCATCAGACGAGGCCCTTGGGACTGTCCGCTTACAGATCAACCAGTAAAACAGACTCGCAATGACATCCTGTCTGACCATTTGCAAATGCTGACTGTTTTCTCAAGGTTGGGTGTCTGAATATGTTTGCAATGTTCCACTGAAGTAAAGGAAATTTATATGTAGTGAGGCATCCGTGTTAATAAACTAAGTTAGTGCTGCACTGCAGAGAAGAATTTCAATATTTCATAGTGAGCGGCCATTGATTTGCTCCGTTTGGCCAAATTAAATTCAGATGTGTCACTGATACAGCAGGAAATGTTTTCCCCAGAAGAAGACACGTTCCATAATTGCAAGTGAACTGCAAACCATATTCTAATGAGTAAGAAGACCCAGACTCTTGAATTTGGTACAAGGCATGGCTTACGCACATTGTGTGATAAGATCTTATTTGCCATGCATGGTGAGCACATAGACTATTGTTGTAGTCTAAAAGAGGATACTATTCTAACTGGTTTTCCATTAATGGTAGCTTGTATGGATCTGTGAGTTCTACAATCTTTGGTCACCTCTGCTGCAAAGATTCAAGGGAACTGTGACTTGCATAAAAGAGCCAGCAAACATTTATCTGCACCTGTATTAGTAATTTGAGCTTATTTAATTCATTTATTTATGCATTCTTAATTTACCATGTTTATCTAAATAAAGCAAATTAAGTTCTAAATGTATTCTTAACACACATAGACTTTTATAATTCAGCTTGTAATACATGCTTCATGTCTCATTTATGCAGAAATATGCTGAACCCTCAAAATATACAGTTGAAACCAGATGGTATTGTACGGTATAGTGAGGTCTCATAGTTGGGTTTTCTCTACCTGACTGATTCCAAGCCCACAAGTGTATTTTACAGAAGTGTATAACATTATCAAAAATGTCTTATAATATTAATGGATCTATGTAATGGAGATAAAATATTTCCAAATTTACTGGAAAAGCTAGCATTAGAGAATGCACAATATGGGATAAACAGACTCGACTACCGTATATAAGAAGAACTTGACGCTATGGTCTTCTGATCATTTATAGTCAATAGTGCAAGTGGAAAACAACACTTGCTAATGCAGTTAGCAGCAATGAGCACAGTGCTGTATTCAGATCTCTCTGGACCACTAATGAAAAGCGAAGCAGATTAAAAGGGTTAAGTATTATATCTCCATTCCACAGATGCATACTTGCTTGCTTTAAGTATGATGCTCAGTAACTCAGAGAACCCGCTATTCAAATCAAAACATCGTCCTACGCTTTAAAGGTTTGTTATAAAAAATTAAGCAACTAAACTGTCAGGGTTTACTTTTGACTTGGCTTTTTTTTTTACTATTAGTTTTCAGTTCTTCCTCCTTGATAGGGTTTTAGTTATGATTTAACTTTATTTTCTGTTAGTTTTCAGCTCCTCCCCCTCACTCAGCTTTACCTTTACTCCCTCTGCTGTCAGTCACACCTGTTGGTCATTAATTAGTCAGACTCACTTTACTTGCCAGCCTTCCTACTTAAGCCTCCCTCTGTTTTCACTTCTCTGCCGGTTCGTCAACAGACTCAACTCACTCTTCGCCTGTCTGCCTGGTTTGCTCCTGCTAGCCATTTGTTTCCTGCCTCGGTTTACCTTTGTTAATCTCTGCCTGCTGCTGGATTTAACCATGGAGCAGCTAATCCTGCTATGGTTCTGGCCTACAAGTATTCATCCAGTCATGCTGCTAATCCTGCTGTGACTCTGATCTACAAGTATTCACCCTTTTGAGCCGCTGATCCTGTTTGGACTCTGGTCTACAAGTGTTCACTCTGCCGTGCTGTGGATCCTGCTGCTGCTCTGGTCTCCAAGAACTCACTCTGCCGTGCTTCTGGTCCCACTTGCCAACTCTTACACACATCTACACCCCTGCTCCAGTTCCTGTTCCAGTTCCAGGTCCTGCATCTCTGGTTTCAGCCTTCTTGCCATCTTATTCAATAAACTTACAATAACCAAGCTCCGTGTGTGGTGTACGTTCTGGGTTCATCCGTAGACAAATTCATGACATAAACAAAACTAGACGCAGGCAGGAAAATGTCCAGAGTGGAGCAGACTGCTGTTTTGCAATTTTATCTGATTATGAATATTATTATTGTAATTGGACATTATAATTGATAATACGTTGTTCTAATAAAAGGTAAGCAACAACAAAAATGTTTCAAATGGTCATGATTAAGGGCTACTAGCCTTCAATGATTATAACTAGCAATTGGGCTTATTAATTAACATTTACCTTATTTACGATGAAAGATGGGTGTTTAAAGCAGTTGAGAAAAACTGAGTTATATTAGTAACTGTTAATAACTTTAATGTATAATTGCATTTGAAATTATTAATCACTAATCATTAACCACAAACAGAGGAAAATGTTTATATTTATATCATTTTGAGTTGTTAACACAAAAGAGATGATTCTCCTTCCCACCTCACCTCCAAAGGTGTTTGGAGGTGAGGTGGGAAGGAGAAAAGATGAAATAAGATTTTAAACAATTTACATACAAATTTCAGTCAAACGGCCCCTCCTCACTATTCAAACATCATTCATACAGGCCTTCCTTCATCCTCATTTCACTTCACTCATCCAACTTTTGATTTCTCTCAATTTTGTGACAGTATGAAATAACTGTATATATTTGTTTAGTCTCTAAAAAGGTTTATTACTGTCTTTGTCAGTCAGTGAGGTTCTTAAGTCAGTCCGAACAGCAGACTGGTCCATTTCACTCTTCTAAGAAGCTTACCACTATTAACACCCTCTAAGGATGACTCAACTTCAATATTAGACTTTAACACTTTAATCTAATTTTGGGAGAGAAATGATAACAAGTTTCAGTGCTGAAGCTCTTACAACAAAACAAAGCAAGTGACGTCCCGAAGAAGAAGAGCCCCTAAACTAAGACACACCCCTAAAAGAGGGGTCTCTTCACATGATAGCTGAAGAAATAAACGTGTCAGCATGAAGCCATTATCAATTTTATGACACGTGAATCCTCATATGTGTCTTAAGTGTCTAACTAAATGCACACATCTAATCCACACGGTACAAATGCTCCAGTAATCAAACCACTTTATCAGCTGAACCAATTCTTACTTTTAACAAAATAATGCATACATTTGATGAATAAATTGTTAACACAACTTTGAAAATGTATCTGTTGGTGAAATGATCTTTGTAACATAGTTTACGCTGAGCGCGTTTTAGCGACCGGAGCGACTGATTTACATTCTATCCCTATGTACAGGTGCAACAAAGGAGCGATGCGACACATAGCGATGCATCCGACACGTTTATGGTGATGTAAAAGGCGCAATATTGGATACTTTTGTGTCTTGTCGCATCACAACATCCAATCAGGAACAGGATGTGGCTGTGACATGGGGAGAAGGACTGCAGCGGAGACGAGGCTTTTTTCATTCAGCATGGAAGTCAAGCTGATAGTGGCGGTCTGCAGTCGGCCTGAGTTGTATGACTCAACCAATTATTACTACAGAGACAAGTCCAGAAAGGACCTAGCCTGGAGAAGAGTAAAAACATGAACGCATCACTGGATAGCGAAATGGGACATTCCTCAAATGACGTCACAATTTTCTGCAGACAGCTCAGGTTGGCTGGTTGGACAAGAAGAGTGCAAACTAGAAAGGCAACAACCGCAATATCAATGGAAGATGACAACGTCCCAGGAGTTTAACTGAGAAACCCAACGTAGAACAGCTTAAACCTTGTTTAAAGGGTAGAGGCCTCAAAATGAGCAGAACGAAAGCAGTAATACCAATGTTCAGGCACAATCCTTGTTTATCTCTGCTTGCTGGCTGTGCACGCACACATCTAGTGTTTATGCATACTGTTAGCTTCGGTGTTAGGCGTTCATTGTAGCTTCACTGCTCTCACCATCTACTTTGAAAATGGCTGAGAGTCGCAGGAAACCGTGTACACGTTTATGAGAAGAGGAAGGCCTGTGATTCCCCCTGAGGAGCATAGGAGCAGGTAAGACGGTCTTGCACATGCAGTTATTCAAAAAGGGATTTACTTACATTTTTGGAATAATCGCAGATTCTACCTTTAAATAATTAAGCGAAAAATCTTCAGAGCAGGCATTTTATTAATTTGATTTCTCAAATAATCAATAGAACACCCAATTACTAAAATAATTGTTAGTAAAAGCCCTATTGAATCTATTGGCCTTTTTTTCACAATAGGATCAACAAGGAATGGGGTTGAGAGAGACGGGGAAGACGTGGCAAAATTCAACAGGCTGGGAGGACTGAGGCCTCTGGGTGCGCCTCCACTGCCCCCTGTCAAATGCCTTTTTTTTGACTTTGTAAAACTCCAGAAGCACACAGATTTTTAAATTTACACCACCAAGCAAAATTTTACTTCGGAGGATCTTTAGCTTTGGACTGCAACAAGCACTGCTTAAAACTCCCACCGCTAATCCATGTCTCTTGGAACTGTCCACTTTGGTGTCATTTTTCGAAATGTGTCTGTGGGCAGGGTTATACATTTAGATTGGGATGAGTTACACTTTAACAGCCAGTGTAAAGAGCAATTTGAAAGTATCCACTACTGGTATAATTGACGTCCTTTGCAGAACATCAAGTAAAGAAAAAAAAAAATTCTCTCTGTTGATATATATTGCAAGTATGTAAAGTCATATACAAATACTGAACGTGTCTCTTTTTTATCTTTAAAAGGTAATGGTTCTGCAACTACAGCAAGGCTTTGTTTTTAGTTTTGTTAGCTCTATTAAAAAGGTGCAGTAACTTCAATCAGACACTATTTGTCTAGATAGGTAACATTGATTGGAAAACATTGGCCTCATACCATTTCTCCTCACTGGGAAATGTTTATCTGTGAAATGTAGAAAATTATCAATTAGCAGCAGAAGTGAAAAAGCCCTTTCAGTAATCATCATGAAATAAAGCGAGCAGGACTGAGTTGGCAGTGATAACATATTTGTCTAAGAGTTGGGAAGTTTTTAAAGTGAATCTGCTGTGATGAACATTGACGGATTCATTATTCTAAGAAAATGAAGGTTTGAAAGCATAGATAAGGGTTGAAATACAGACTGTTTTTGAACAAGTTGTTGTGTTGTTCCCTTTGTCTCGCTTATCACCAGGAAAAGCTCATAAGAATCTGCAGCTTCTCATCTTCCTTCCACTCTTTAATCTTGACCCAAGTGTTTGCTTTATAGCAAGTGAAGTATGTCTTTTTCACCTCAGAAAAGGGAAAACAAGGTTCTCTGCAGAGCCAGCAGGTCTGAAATGTGACAACAAATTTGAACCTAATGGTTTGAATTTGTTGTTTTAAGTGTAAGTCAAAACAAGATGTTTTGAATTATGTCACAATTTTGTTTTTAAATACATAATTCTATATAATTTTAAGTCAGGTATGATGTCTTCACTATGTATCTGCAATGTAGAAAGTCATGAAAATAAGGAAAAGCCATTGAATGACAAAGGTGAATCCAAATGTTTGACTGGTAGTCTTCTTTCCTCTTCACTTTCGCTGCATGCGTGCTCGATATCAGGGATTGCTGAAAATTCAAGGACACAATGTAAGTGAATGTCCACTGTGGCTACATGCTCTTTCAGAAGGAGTGAATTCTGGAGGTCAATTACTTGATACAATCTGCTGAGTTTCTTCAGAAAACCTTTGACCAATCTGTATGATTTGATTTAACAGATGCTGTAAAGTGCCCTGAGATGACATTGATTGTAAATTGGCACAATATAAATAACTGATTTAATTTGAGCTTTTCCCTTTCAGGGGTTGCCACAGCAGGTTCTTTTTTTCCATTTAATCCTTTCCTCTGCATCTACTTCCCTTCCACAACCCACCTTCAAGTCCCTTTTCACTCCATCATAAATCCCCTTTTTGATCTTGCCGACAGTTCCAGCCTCAAAATCTTTATACTGATGTACTCACTAGCCCTCCTCTGTGCATGTCCAATCCTTCAAAGTTTGGCCTCTCTGGCTTATCTCTGATACATCTAACATATCCATCCCTGTCCCGCCCAAGAAGAACCTCAGCATCTTCATCTCTGCTAACTCCAGCTCTTGTCGCTTTCTGACCTTGGCTATCTGTCATGATTATGAGTTGATCAGTTGGCAACAGTGACAGGAAAGCACATTGGGTTCTGCAGGTCCAGTGAACAGAGAGGGTGTGGCAGCCGCTCTCAGTCTAGCAGCGAGGGCGAGCATCTGCTGGGACTGGCACATATAAGTCTCAGGCGGATTAAGTTTATTGGTCTAACCCTAGTTTTCAGGAATAGGTTATTCCTGGAGCACCACTGTCAGATTATAAACCTCCTCTCTGCAGTGAGTCTTGTTGTTGAATACGAGACCCGCCACAGGAATGTTGTGTGCAAACTTCACAACCATGTTTGTGGGGTTGGATAGCAGAGCAGTCATGTGTGAAGAGAGTGAAGAGAGCAGGGCTGAGGATCAGGGAGGCAGATGTGTGTTTCCCTATCCTCACCAACTGGAGCCTGTTAGTGAGGAAGTCACCGATCCAGGAGCAGAGCGGTGCACATAATCCCAGGTTGTGAGGCTTCAGGGCCAGCGTGTCAGGGAACACAGCATTGAAGGCTGAGCTGAAGTCCACAAATAGCATCCTAATATATGTGTTGGGATGCTGCAGATGAGTCAGAGCCGTCTGAAGTGCCAATGAAACAGCATCTTCTGTAGAGTGATTCTACGAGGTATGAATGTACATTGCCAGACCTCTGCCTTTGCTCTTCCCTGCTGCTTCAGTCCTTGGACAGTCATCAGAACAAAGAGCTGCCTGTTAGCTCCACCGCAGCGTCAGGGATGTTGTTGTCTAGTCATGTCTCTGTGAAGATCGCTACACAGCTGTCCATCTTACATGAGACGATCCTCAGCTGGATCTTGTCCAGTTGTTGGCTAAGCATTTCTTTGCAGCGAATCATTTTTCTGAGAGTCAGCGATGTTTGATAGACAGTTCCATTGCATCTTGTGTGCTTAAATTGTTGTGAAACCTAAGGTATTGGTGAAAGGAAATTTAGGGACTTGTACGCAGTTTTGCTTCTTGTGACTTTCAGCCATTTAAAAAAAATAATAATAATAAATGGTCTAAATTTATATTGCGCTTTTCCAGTCATAGTGACCATTCAAAGCGCTGTACACAAGAGCAACATTCATCCAATCGCACAAACATCCATACAATGATACACAGTTCAGTAGGCAACTTGCCCCTGGGCAAGGCACATCAACATGTGACAAGGGGAAGCTGGAATCAAACCCACAACCCTCTGTTTGCAAGACAACTACTCAACCCATCAAGCCACAGTCACCCAAGGCTCCTCTTTAGAGGGATTAAGAAAAAAATGTGACTGCTTCTGACCTGCTTTTAAAGCTTGATAAAATATCAGAACCGGTATGTATGGGATTGACAGAATTATGATCAACATTGCTACTTTAAAATTGGGGTTAAGTAAAGAAAGCATATCGTTGCCAGCTTGCTGTCAAACGCCAGTGACATTTGCTTTCATGTTTGAGGCTATTTTTTTATGCACATCCAGATGACACTCATAGACTGTAATAATGTCACATTTATTTTAGAAAATGGTGATTTGTTTTTAGCAAGGTCAGGTCCTCTGAGGGAAGTAGAAGAGGAAATGTTAGTGGGACAATAATGAATAATGGAGGTATTTTTATGATACCACTAGTGGAGCTGGCTTAGGTATTATAGGAGAAGAGGTGGCGCAGAGGCGACTACACTTATTTTGGAGGTGAGTGGTTGTTGATTTGAAGGAGAATGTGGCTGTGAGAGCATATTGACAGGTAATAAGTTGAAGAGCAGATGATCAGGGGAACTCCAAGATTGATGGAGTTGTGGAAACAACCCATTACAATATTTTTCTGGGGAGTTTTGGAGAGCTTGAAGAGAGTTTGGAGAATGCTGGAGGACAACGAGGTGGTTTAGACAGACCAAATATCCTTGGGTATCCAAGGGCTCGATGACAAATTGGGTAAGATGTTCATCAGGGTTGATCTGGGGAGACACAAGAACAGAAAAAAACATAAGACCACTCAAAGAAAGATGGTAGAAAGAATATTTGTCTTGATTTTACCAGCAACCCCCAGCTTCAGACATGCCCACCACTCTGTACCTGTCAGAAAACAATGGTAATTAATGTTACACGATTAATGCTATAGTCTGTAATCCGGTTTAGATACACTTTTTATTATACTGGGTGAAATTTTCCTTCCATCCTGAAAGTAGTCAATACATACGATTACCGTATGTATTCAGAAAAAGAAGGTTAAAAATTGATTTCTGTGGGAGCTGCAGGCCTGTTTAAATGCAGACCAATCACTGCTCTTCACACCAAAGAGCAGGAATTTGTCATTGTTTTGTTCGTATTCTCACCCTCCTATGTCCCTCAAGTTCCAGGGGTATCGCCTTGGCTGTTGGTTGTCCCACAGGCCGATCATTCTGACACGCTCACGTAATGCCGATGCAGCTAGGTTACCGTTCATTTTATCTCCACTGCTCTCACTGCATACTTTTAACATGGCTGAGAGTCACATGATTATGAAAAGAAGAGGAAGGCCTCAGTGGGAAAAAATAAGATCAGGGTGGATTTGGGAGATTTGTTCACACAATCTCCCTGAAGAACAGAAGAGCAAGGTAAGACAGTCTTGCACATGCGCAGTTATTCAAAAGGAGACTTGGGGAGACTTCCAGAAAAATCGCCAAACTCAGATTTAAGATGGGAAATTAATGCACAATTAGATTTTTTAATAATAATATATGTAAGACTAGTCCCTAGATTAGAGATGATGATACATGGTTTAAGACGTTGTTGAACATTGGTATTACATGCAAAAAAACAAAATAACAGTAATGTTACCGCCACAAAGTGACAGTGACTGCAAATTAACCCAACTATTGTATACCTAACAAATTGCAAGAACTGAATTTAACAAATTCCTCAATATCTTGAGCTGTAGGGAAATCAATTGCATAATTATTTTCCCTTTTACTCCCATCCAACAATTGTCTATGTGGTCTGAGCTCCAGTGAAACAGGAAGATTCTCAGCTTCAAGTAAATAACCCCTCAGCATTGCCTATGCCAAATGTGATCTACTCTGGAGCTGGGCTGCCACGGATCTCCAAACATTCCATAGCATGAGCATCACAATTGTGAGATACTGTATACAGCAATTATTAATTCAGTTCATGGGTTTCTTAGATGTTGCAGCAGCTACCCAATATCTGCAACAGATCTACAAGGCTATACAGACACCCAGACTGTGCTGAGCGATATTCACTCACCCTAGTATGCTGTTTGCCTGGAACTGCTCCAATTGACATGTTTTAAAATAAACTTTCAGCAAAAAAAATTAATTGTGCCATTCATTGTGCCTGCATGTTGATCTAACTCTTGTACTTACATTCTGATATATTATTTTTAAAACTTTTAATTCCTCCTTTTTGTGGATGAAAATTGCTTTTTTTGGATGATTATTTCTTCTGGTATTGGATGCTGTACAGCTATAAGGATACATGCTGATTCCTTGCTACTTTGGTATATTTGTTATGATGCATAACCATAGGAACTATATATATATATATATATATATATATATATATATATATATATATATATATATATATAACAATTGTGGGCACCTGATTAACATCTCTAAAGCTCAAATAATGCTTTATTAATATTATTGTATCAATTTATCAATACTCCAAAAGTTCAAACCATCTCTTCCATCGATCTAGTAATCTGAGATTGTTGGGAAACAAGTTAAACAAACTCCAAGACTTAACAAGGACTCAGCCAGAGTATGTGGAAAGCAGCATCATGTGTTTTACTGAGACATGGATGCAGAATCATGTCTTCATGCCAACATCTCTCTGCCAGGTTTTCTTACCACAGAAAAAAGCTCCAGGCTCCCGGTGGATGTGGAATGATGGCGCTGCTGGCCAGGGTTGGCTGTCTACCTCTACCCCTTGTATTTCTACTACTGCTGTTATCACTGCTCATAGAAAATATTTTACCACTGCTCTTGTGCTATCACCAGACACTTCTGAATATTCGTGACTCAGTGACAAAGCCTATCAACTTTGGCAGCAATGGACGCCGTTTCTGGCAGTCGTGCCCCACTACCCTTGACGTCTGCTGGTCTCCCTGCCACGCAGATGCCACCACAAAAGATAGGGTAAGTGGTGTACAAGTCAGACTGAGAGCCTACCTGGCACATTCTTCGGTATGCAACCCTTGCCACCTTTCATGGATCCCTCAGGAGTTTGGTGGCTTCATTGTACACTGCTCCTCTGAAATCCTCTGGCTCTGATCAGCTGTTCCAGACACCGGGTACCCTCAGCATGTCAGCATCTGTAAACGAGGGTGCATGCAAGAAACTATCCAGCGTGATTCTCGTGGCAAGGAAACTGACCTCATCCCAATACGGATTTCCCTTTTTAATACAAGTTCTGTTGCAAATAAAACCTTTGTGTTGAATGACATTTTCTCCACACACAAGCTGGATTTTCTCTTGTTGACAGAAATGTGGATAAAACCAGGTGACCACAATGTATTCAGTAAACTTCTCCACCCACGCCGCTCTTTCCTCAGCTCACCGCGAGCATCGGGTCGAGGAGAGGGAGTCGCCACTGTCTTCAAGGATAATTTTATCTGCAAACCTTTATGTGTAAATAAGTACTCTAGTTTTGAAGTGCTGTTGTTCAAAACTGAACTGAAGTACGATCAATTCCTGAAGTGTGGGGATTTTAATATTCATATTAGTTGTTCATCTGATTGATTGGACACAGAGTTTAAAAGTATTTTGAGTTCTTTTGATTTAATTCAGTCTGTGGATGGGCAAACTCATAATGCTGGGCACACTTTGGACCTGATTATTTCACATGGGCTGTCTGTGTCACTTGTTGAAACCTCCGGGATTCTCATCTGTGACCATTTGCCCATAATCCTCAGTGTTCTTGCTCCTCCATCTGTTGGTAAGCCTCCTGCCTAAGGTTCCTTCATCAGATTATTACCTCCACCAGACTGAGTTTTTTTGCCCTCAATGAAGTTTCTTTCAGAATGCCCTGACAGCTTTTTGTCATGCTTTTATGCTTTCTGCTCTGGGATCCTGGAAAATATCGCTCCTTTCAAGCATAGATCCATCAAGCCAAAGTCTGACCGCTGGTTAAGTGACTTGACTCGAATCCTTAGACAGTGTTGCAGACAGGCTGAGCATCGCTGGAAGGACAGACTACACATATCACTGGAGATGCTGAGAGAGTAACACTGTATCAGAGGGCTGTGAAGGAGGAAAAATCTGAGTAGTTATCGGATATCATTTCCACTAATGGCCACTGCCCTTATGTGTTATTTAATTCTGTTTGGAACTCCCACTTCTTTTCTTTGGCTGATGCTATCGCTTTCACCTGTGATGATTTTTTATTTACATTTTTTGTTAATAAAGTGGCATCTGTGAGAGCACTGAGCAGCTGCATTATTCGCCCAGACCAGACAGTCAATGTTTCACACTCTGCGGTGTTTGACAGTTTTGATCTGGTCTCCCTTTTGTCCATCATTGACATTGTTAACCATATGAGAACGACAAGCAGTCCTCCGGACTACTAAACTGTTGAAAGAGGTGTTTTTCACTGTTGCACCTTCCCTCCTCATTTTAATAAACACCTGCCTCGGCTCAGGATGTGTCCCTGATTCTTTTAAGCATGCCATTGTGAGACCGCTTTCATAAAAAACACATCATGTGTTGTGTCGCAAGCCTGCGTGTTCGAGCTAAAATTTTCACACACAAATTTCGCCGGTCGCTTAATAGTACCAGAATATTATCTAATAAAGCTTTTTGCATAAATAAATCAAGCGGAGCACTATGGTGAAAGCAGTAATGCTCCACCTGTGAAAGTAAAATCTGTTGAGGTTTCTTTGGCATTAAGACAACAATTCTTAATGCTACACTGCCAGACAGGACACGTGGACAAATAATAATAATTGAGGATATTCATTCATATTCAAATTAGTTGGCATAAGACAAATTGATTAAATATACATATATTTAATATATACATATTGTCAGGATTTTGTTTACCGATGAACTTCAGGACACACACACAGGACTAAAAGTTTGAGAGTCTTTATTGCAAGGTTGATGGGTGGAGGTCTGATGAGGAGCTGGTTGCACCGAAACTGAGTGAAGGTGATGGCAGGAGCTGACGGCCCGGAGACAGAGAGTCCACACTTGCTAGGTGCTGCTCGGCTAGCAGGCCTCATAGCACTCAGGTTAGCAGTTCATTTGGAGACACCAGGGCACAGAGCTGAGCTTCACCAGGGCGGCTAGTCAGGTTAGCAGAACTTGAGAGACACCAGGGCACAGAGCTGAGCTTCACCAGGGCGGCTAGTCAGGTTAGCAGAACTTGAGAGACACCAGGGCACAGAGCTGAGCTTCACCAGGGCGGCTAGTCAGGTTAGCAGAACTTGAGAGACACCAGGGCACAGAACAGAACCTCTCCAGGAACAAACAGTGAACAAACAGTCTTTAGAGTGACTGGCAGGACTAACCTTAACAAAAGGAACAAAACAAAGCTTCCAAGGCAAACCGGGGACTGGCATGGAGAGGTGTGGGATGATGACGGCCCAGTGCTGAACTGAAGGCAGAGGCAGGTTTAAATAAAACACTTCACAGGTGATAACAGGGTCTGGCTAATTGACTGGTAAATGATAACAGGTGTGACTGACTGCTGAGGAGGTGAAGTGAAAAATGACAGAAAATAACTGATGACAGAAAACTAACAATAAATAAAGTCAAACCTAACCCAAAAGAGATGAAAAAATGAAAATAACAGAAAAACAAAGCCAAAGCAAAACTCAACCATGACACATATATATATATATATATATATATATATATATATATATATATATATATATATATATATATATATAAAGTATGCAATTTTTTACTTCAGTTGTCTTGTGACATTATTATTATTATTTGCTTTATTGATTTATGACAATTACAAGTTTTTCAGAACAGTTTAATTAAACTGATGGTTGTTTTTAATTTTATACTATTCTTACATATTCTATCAGTTCCTGGTCTAAATGAACATTTACTGAATGAGCATATACAAATCCAGGATGGCCATGATTTCCTTTCTCATGGAGGCAATATTCAAACTGAACAAACACAAGTCCCACTTTCTATTTTTCATTTGATTAGAGGTTGGAGGGTAATTGCAATCATCCTCAAAGTCAAATCCAACATGGACAGTTAGTTCTCATTAATTTGGAGACTTAATTTACAATGTGGAGGAAAAAGAGAGATTTTCTCCCCTTACGCTTGTCTAGGTACTCTGCAGATTCTAATTGGTGACATTTTCACCAGTCCAGCTTTCTAATCTAAAAGCCACCAACAGACCAAGAATACCGCAGCCAAGTTGATTTAAATTGGACTCTAACCGCATGATGAAGTGCAAGGCACAGTGCCAAAACAACTGCATCTGCAGTTAGTCCCAAATGGAGATGGTGTTTCACAGAGACAAATGAATACAGACACAGAGAGAATTGGGAAACTCTGACTTAAAGACTAACCACTGTAAGGATTGGCCTAGATTGATCTTTTTTTTCCCTTAAGCATAAAAGCAGTATGGTTCTTCATGCCTATATCCTCTGTGGACTGTGTGAGCAGATAAAAAATGTCTGCATTTTCCCAAAACCTATTTTAGTATGCTAGGCACCTCATCTGAAAGGATGACCAAAAAACTATTGTGGCATTTTCTTTACAAGAGGCTCTTTTCGTCTTTTAAATAATACATAAGCAAAATGATCCACCTGGATGGCTGATATTAAGTGTAAGTACATTTTCACTGTTCTAATAACTGTGAAGAGTTCCCAACTTTCTTTTGTATGTCCAGAGGGCAGAAACCTTAAAAGTCAGTTTTATTGGCTCTTTAAAGTTCATACTTCACCACAGGTTATATATTTTTACAGCACAAAAGGAGCTAAGGGTAGCAAATGTTCAATAATTTGTCATTGTACATTGCTTAACACTTGCAGTTATGCCACTTGTATGATATAAATTCTCGAAGAGTGGTCCATGAGGATTTGGGATCTATGATGTCTGAAAAGGTCAGCTGACGGTGGAAGTTATAGAGGTGGAAACTGGTCAACACAAGTGACAAGAAAATGTTAAATTCTGCCCACTGCTGTGCTAAAGCAGTATTTAATTAATGACTGCGGAAGAACTTTCCAATCAATAGGATGCTCTTCAAGCTTTCTTTAGCTGCTGATACTTTTTTCTAATCTGACAGTCATTTTCAGATGAAGATGCAATAAATAGCCCCAGGAATTACCATAGAGCAGTCAGGTTAAAACAGAAAAAATATATATATTGTGTGACCTTTAAGTAACAGAAAAGCCCTCATGTGAGACTGTACAGAAAGCAGAGGAAAAGCATAATAAACACAAATGACAGAAGTATAACAGAGTCAAATGTTTCACTTTAATTTTATGAAATTGTATTGATCAGCCTACCAGTCTGTTCATAACAGTATGTGCCTGTTATGCCTGTAATGTTCTGTTAGGAGTTTTGCGAGTTGAGGAGAATAAGCAAAAGGTACAGTACTCTGTGGACCTGTAACCAACCAGTCATTTCTAGGTAATCATACCATAAGGACTTCAGAACAGCGGTGGAAAATACATTTTCCCAAATTCACCACCGTTGTTGATGCCAAAAACCTAGTTATACTGAACTAAAGAAATCTTGCATATGTTGGTTCCGTTTACACATCTTTAGTTAGTTTAACACTATTGTTCCATGTCTTAAAGAGAATGTAATAATTTTGTGTAGTTCTTATGACAGAAGACAAAAAAATCTTGCACCTGTTGGAGCTAAGCATATGCTGTTGATTCAACATTACTGTTTGATGTACTTAGATAACGTGATAACATTGTGTGGGTACAACATATGAAAAAATTGCATATTGGCATGTTCAAATAAACTTAATTAAAACTGAATGAATCAGTTTAAATATTATTGCAACAGCAGGTATCGTAAAATTGAAAATGAGGCATGAGGTTACAAAGTTAAACCAACAAAAACGTGCCAGTTATGTTTTCTTTTGTACTGAGAGACATATGTGACTTCATGTTAAAGATGTTTAAGAACAAATCAAAATCAATGAGATTAGAGAAATTTCTTTTACTGAAATGATGTATTACCCTGGACACACAGGATGCACTGTTGGTTCATGTGGGTTGCAGGATAGAACCCAGTGAGGTTTCCTATTACTTAAAACTCAGCCCCTAATTTTTAATTGATCAAATGAAGCTTAGGCGGAAGTGCAATTGAAGAAACTCTATTGTCTACCTCCATCCAATCAGAGGCTCATCCGCCTCCGACGCAAGCCAAATCAGCTTTGAACCGCTCCTCCACAAAACCCAATCAGCATCCTTGGTTCATCTTAAAAGAACTTCAAATAGCCTTCTTAGCCTTCTACCCGGCAAAGCACAAGCAGAGGTTGCGCAATGTCTGAATTGGACTCAGATGACCCTGATTCAACCCACCTCCATCCCCTTCTCCACCATCGTAGTCAAGCTCCATCTGGCTTTCTCATGGAGTTCAACCTCGTCCCTATCAGAGTGTCATTCCTCCCAGACTCTTACGGAATTCCCTGTCACATCTCAATCGGTCCGGCTGAAGACCGCCATGTTGAGCCTGGTTCTGCCAGAGGTTTCTTCCTAAAGGGGAGTTTTTCCTCTCCACTGTCACTTCATGCTTGCTCATCATGGACAGGTTCATGCAAACCTGTGTTATCCAAGCTGGACATTTATCTATCTGGGTCCCCGAGTGAAGCATTGGTATCAGCTCACGCTGTCTACTGGATCCCACCAATACAGCTCAAGCAGATCATCTTGCCAACCAGCGTCTATGAACTGAACCAACTTTGTCTATCTCCACTCCACCACCGGTTTCAGGCCTGGGGGAAACATCCCTGTTCTCATACACCTGCTTATGCATATTAAAGTATAATTCAGCGTTAATGTTTCCTGCCGAGGTCTGAGTGCCAAAGTCTTAAAATTATTGTATCAATAAAATTCTTCCAATTGTCTTTTCTTTCCGTGTGAGTTTTTCAGATTGAAATGGTTTTGGAGGGAAGTGATTTCATTGTGTTGAAGTGAAGTGACCAGTTTGTCTTAAATTAACACACCATTGTAGGTTGCTGTGAAAGCAAAATGTTGGTGTGCAAATAATGTCCACTATTGAATTTTTAATATGGCTCAATCATTCCAACAATGTTTTTGGTTAAAAAATCCTAAATATATTTTAATTCAATTGCTGGTAACAGATAATGCAAAATGTTTGTTTTAAATCAGTCTTAAATACAGAGATAACAGCATGCATCCAACCTGAAAATGTTAATTTAGGTGAGAGTTTATATTCACAATTAAAGAATGGGATCATAATGCATTTTTGTGGTTTTATCCATTTCTGATGTTTTAAGTGCAATCCACCTCATGTCTGTATGCAGACATGTTGTTTTCCTGGATCAGACCAAAAACAGTGGAATCATCTGCAAACATCAGATGACTTCACAGATTGGTCCACTGAGGTGCAATTATTTGTGTACAGAGGAGTAGGGTTAAAACACACCCGTGGGGGGCTGGTGGTTCTTGTATGAGAGAAAATGCTCCCTACTCTCACCTGCTACTGCTGGTATGTCAGGAAGCTGGTAATCTACTGTAGGTGGAGGCCAGCACAGTGAGCTTGTCAGCTGCACTGATCGGCAGGCAGATCGGTGAGTGGTTGTGTGTTCTCTCTCACTTATTTCCTCCAGGGTGCAACTGGAACCACTACCGCAAACACAGTTTAGAACTAACCTTCTTCACACATTGGAAACTTGCCTGCCTCTCCACCCTCCAATGTCCTCCATCTGTTCTCATCCATTCATTAGCAAAAAACAGGAGAAAAACTTAACATTAACATTTACACCGACTGCCAGCCGCAGCTCTCTGTGCACCTGCTCACTCACCTGCCGGACAAGCTGCTGACTATTTTCCATTACAACTTGTCTACTTGCTGTCATTTTCTCACCTTGTTTATTTTTCCTTGTCAGTTATTGACCATACCCCCCCCCCCCCATCTCATCCTGACCACCTTCTGGCCATTCCACTCACTAATTTATTCACTAAACTGTTAAACGAACTATTTTGTCAGTGTTTTCTGACCCCTTTAGATTTGGTCTGAGCTTTTGGAGGAGGATGTCTGAGTTTATACTGATAAAGGCAAACGTCAGGTCCATAACCAGCATCCTGGCATATGTACCTGGGTGGTTGAGGTGGTGCAGGATGTGTGTCCCAAATTAAATGCATAATTTACCAACCGGTTTGCCCAGTAAAAAAATGCAGGGGATGCAGCAGGGGACCCTTCATCCTTCTGACGTTTTTGTCAGGTGTACAGATCTGTATGGTGTTTTTGTGGTAGTTCTCTCTCTCTTTCCTCCTGCAGGATGCGACAGGCAGGCTGCAGCCACAGGTGTTTCTCAAGAGCAACAATCATGGGGAGCTTAAATGGAGGCATGAGCTAGTGGGAAGGCATTGGAGCATTTGCTCACCCAAGCTGTACCTGACCTATAGCTCTTTCAGTTTCAGTTTTCTGAGGAATAAGAGGAAGCAGAGCTGTTGTTGGGCCCTTTTCACCAAGTGGGAGGTGTTAACAGACCAGAAGAGGTCAGAGGAGATGTGGATGCCCAGGAACTTGGTGCTGTCCACACGCTCCATCACCTCCCCTTGTTCAGTCTTCCTGGACCACCTGTGTCTAGGGAAATTGAACCACTAAAACCTCCTTGGTTTTGTTGGTGTTTAGTATCTAATTGTTCCTGGAGCAACACTGTATCATTTCTATTTTAATCTTCTTTTCTTATCTAAAACTCTTAAGAAAGTAGTTGTTAATCAACTTTGTGAACATTTACAAAGTAATGACCTACTTGAGGAGTTTCAGTCAGGCTTCAGAACTCATCAGCTCTGGTGAAGGTCACTAATGATATTCTCGTGACCTCAGAAAATGGACTTGTGTCTATACTTGTCCTGTTAGATCTCAGTGCTGACACAGTTGATTACAATATTCTCCTACAGAGACTTGAACATACTGTAGGGATTAAGGGGAAAGCATTAGGCTGGTTTAAATCTTATCTGTCGGACAGATTCCAGTTTGTTCATGTTATCACAGGGTTCAGTCCTTGGAACAATTCTCTTTACTATATACATGCTTCCGATCTGCAAAATTATCAGACAGCATGGGATTAATTTCCACTGTTATGCTGATGACACTCAGCTATATTTATCCATAAATCCTGATGAATCCAATCAATTACTTGGACTGCAGTCATGTCTTGATGACATCAAAAGCTGGATGACTTTAAATTTCCTGCACTTAAATTCTGACAAGACAGAAGTTGTAATCTTTGGACCAGAGTCCTCAAAAAATAAACTTCCTAATCAATCACTTAATCTGGATGGCATTAACTTGGCCTCTGGTAATAAAGTTAAAAATCTTGGTGTTGTTTTCGACCAAGACATGTAATTTAAATCCCATATTAAACAGGTTTCCAGAGTTTCCTTTTTTCACCTCAGGAATATCGGCAAAATTAGAATCATTCTGTCCAGGAGCGATGCTGAAAAACTAGTCCATGCATTTGTTACTTCAAGGCTGGACTATTGTAATTCTTTACTGTCAGGAAGTCCACAAAATGCAGTTCAAAGTCTTCAGCTGATCCAAACTGCTGC
Organism: Fundulus heteroclitus; assembly: GCF_011125445.2. Lineage (NCBI taxonomy): Eukaryota > Metazoa > Chordata > Actinopteri > Cyprinodontiformes > Fundulidae > Fundulus > Fundulus heteroclitus. The sequence continues at coordinate 19,922,784 of NC_046364.1, read as the reverse complement.
AGCAAGAGTTCTGATGAAAATCAACAAGAGGGATCATATTTCTCCAATTTTAGCTTCCCTTCATTGGCTTCCTGTTAAATCAAGAATAAATTCTTCTTCTAACGTATAAAGCCCTTAATAATCAAGCTCCATCATATATCAGAGCTCTGATTACCCCGTATGTTCCTAACAGAGCACTTCGCTCTCAGACTGCAGGTCTGCTGGTGGTTCCTAGAGTCTCTAAAAGTAGAATGGGAGGCAAATCCTTTAGCTATCAGGCTCCTCTCCTGTGGAACCAACTCCCAGTTTTGGTCCGTGAGGCAGACACCCTGTCTACTTTTAAGACTAATCTTAAAACTTTCCTTTTTGACAAAGCTTATAGTTAGAGTGGCTTATGTTACCCCGAGCTACCTCGATAGTTATGCTGCTATAGCCTTAGGCTACTGGAGGACATCAGGGCCTATTTTTCTCACTCTGCTGAGTTCTGCTGTTCTCCAGATTTGCATTGCATTGCATTGAAATGACTGTTGTCATTTCAGCTTTTAACTTTCTGTTCTCTCTCTTTTTTCTTCATAGTAGGTACACCTGGTCTGACATTCTGTTAACGGTGACATCATTAAGGGAAGACAGATCACCCGCTACTACCATCTAATGTAGAACAGATTACTGGATCAATGTGTGCTCCTGTGCTTTTTTGTCTCTCTTGTTGTGTCTCTGCTCTGTCTTCTCTAACCCCCAGTCGGTCGAGGCAGATGATCGTTCACACTGAGCCCGGTTCTGCCGGAGGTTTTCCTTCCCATTAATGGGGAGTTTTTCTTTCCGCTGTCGCTTCATGCTTGCTCAGTATGAGGGATTGCTGCAAAGCCATGGACAATGCAGACAACTCTCCCTGTGGCTCTACGCTTCTCCAGGAGTGAATGCTGCTTGTTGGGATTTTGAAGCAATCAACTGGTTCCCTTATATAGGAAATTTTTACCTATCTGTATAATGTGATTGAATTTGACTTTGTAAAGTGCCTCAAGATGACATGTTTCATGAATTGGCGCTATATAAATAAAATTGAATTGAATTAAAAATTCAATTGAATAGATATTGTCATTAGAAGTACTTTCTATTGTCCTAACTTACCAAATATACATTAACTGCTTGGTTTCATAAGTTTTATGTTGAAAAACATTGTTTAGAAAAGTGTTTCTTCTGCCTGAATTTGTTAATGTGTTTGTTGTTAAAATATCAGAATTTATACACAATTTTATATTTTTGCCTGACCGATTACATCATTATTAAATATTAAATCAGTTGTAATAAATATTTACTAATTACTTGAGTAGCCTTCTTACCAAATAATTTATGCTTACTTGAGTAATTCCTTGGTTGGGTACCTTTTACCTTGACTTGAGTAAAAATATTTTGAAGTAGTGTTACTCTTGAGTAAAATTTCTAGCAACTCTACCCACCTGTGTCTACAGACTGCAAAGCAGGACTTCTGTACAGTATTTTCAGTTTGGAGAAAGGCTTGATGTATTTCATGTTGCAGAAATATGTCTAAAACCGAAACAAACTTCTTCCAGGAATGTATTCAGCTTCAATCCATAAACACGTCAAGCCGTGTGAAACCCTTGATGACTTGTGGGTCTTCATTAAGCACACACATCACATCCATGTCTCATTTGATGGATAACTTTGAGGCGCCTCAGTAGATTTGAGTGAAGCACTTGACCTCTATCGACAAGGCTCACTCCAATATACTCAGCAATGAAAGGCTCTAATTAACACATGACTGCTTTTGTGAAAAGCTTGCAGAGTGAGGATCTGATTGGATTAATCTAGTCAGATTTAGTATCAAACATATAACACAAAAAAAACACATCAAATTAAAAATGTATTTAAAAAAAGCATTGGGTCAACTCGTCCCTTCGGTAGTTTGTCTCTGAATTTACTGCACTCTCATTCCCATTTAAGTTCTTGTTACTTCTATTTTGCACCCCTGTACTGAAACTATTATGTTTTAGTGTTTTTTCTTGGTAGTTATTGCCAGTGTAAGGTTTTCTGATTCACAAAACCAAGGAGTCCTTTAAGATTTAAAGAATGTTTTACAACAACAGACTTGTCTAGCACTGGATCCAGGGAGAACTGCTTCCATACGGCAAGGCAAGCAACAGGGGGAGGAAGGAGAAGTTGGTGGATTGAATAATTTTGTAGATGTAGATGAAGTAGATCCTTTGGAGGTTACTGTGGTTGGCAGTGATCAGAGCATGGAGGAGGCAAGCAGGGTGCAGGGTTAGGGCAACAAGAATGTGAAATGGTTTGTTGGAGGGTAGACATGTTTTACCAGGAAGTGGAAGCCATGGAGCTTTAGAGGCGACAGTCGTGGATACAGAGATCCAAATGCTTATTGTTCTGGAGAACTGGGGCCATAGAAACTGGGAAGCATTCCAGGATGCAACCTTTAACAGGCAGAGCAGAGGCCAGGCAGAGGCGGACTTACCATAGAGGCAAAGTAGGCAACCACCTGTGAATCCTTACCAGTAAGGGGCCCTGCCAGTAAGTGGCCCTGGTGGTTGCCCACACCATAACAGTGCCCCTGCATTATTTATGCATGTTTGAAATAAAATAATTACAATTTCTAATTAAATTAAGAATTAAAAGAAAGTGACAATGCACGATTGACTTCTGCTTCCCCATTTTCGTTGACTAAAATGGACTACCACATCTCGTCACATAAAAATCCCAGTATTGCAGTGGACCGCTTGAGCGAGCAGTGGGAGAGATCAAAAAGGAGTAAGACGAAACTGAACAATTAAAGGTGGAGATGAAAAGTGCAAAACCAGAGGGGGAAAAAGCTATATTTGTACAATACCAAAATTGCTTGAAGCCCTGTATGTTTTCTGAATAGCCCTGGATCACAAGAAAGAAGATATTTTGATGTCTTTTGTTAGGATATCAACGAGGTCAAGTGGAACAAGCTGTTTATCCCAGAACTGCATGGCACACTTAGATGGCACTGACCCAAAAGACTGGCACATATCTATCAGAAACCACCCCGGAGGTGACACAGTTTCCCTGCTGATGTCACAGTTTGGATGTGTACAACCCTTGTGTGGGTGTGTACCTAGATACCTATATAATGTTTGTGTGATGAGAAATCGGGGCTTCCTGCCGATCAGGAGCCCATCAGCGCTGGTGTGACTGTAACTGTTTCTCTGTCTTTACGTAGATAAAATATAACTAAAAGTATACTTGTCTGTTTTATGCGTCCTACATTCAAGGTAATAAGTAAGTGGGGGTAGCCTGACTGGGTAAAAAGAGCTGGGTCCACCGAGGGTGTTTCACCGTAGACGCGGCACGGTGAAACAATAACACTTTTAAGAGACGCATATAACCCCAAAATGTTATTAGATTTAATATATTTTTTAAGTTTTATGTTTCTTTGTTTCTGTATTATCCTATGTAATCACTACTTGCTCCACCATAACCTTAGAATCAGTCAAAAGGAAAAGACAGAAAAACATCAAATACGTGGCACTGCGACTGTGAAACTACATGAACAGAGAAGTACGAACTCGCCGTTTGTTGGATCCTGAAAACCAGAATGACTGTTCAGTCCAGAGCCATCGACCTAACTAATTTATTAATCAAACAGGGCTAGAATAGGGGATCTGGGAAATTTCATAATGGGTGCACCAACTGATATGTTTAGCACACAGGAACAGGTGGAAACGACATAACCTAGCTAGGCTTAAGTTAGCCGAAAAATCTGAATGCTGACTTAGAATGATTTACAAACGCTGATTGTAAGTTACATTTAATCACTTAAATTCACCCAGCAAGATGTGAGGTGGACGCTTACTCTAATAAGCATCACAAGACCTTTAAATATGTTGTATACAAAGGCACATGATTCTTACTTTACATTAAACTGATTTAACCATTTTTCTAGCTTTACGTCAGTTATGATATACAATGTTATTATTTAATATTCATACCATATATATTTTTCAAATGTAAGAATGTCTGAGAATTTGTGTCAACTTTCCTTAAATTCAGAAGTTTAAATAAATTGACTTAGTATCTGAAACAATTGCCACCTGCTTGATTTTAGTCTATGTATTGTTTTAGTCAGGGTATGAAAAATCCCCTTACGTTTCTCAATAGTTTGCTGGAATTTTGGTTCATTCCTCCTTAGAGACCAGGCGTAACCCAGCAGGAATGAGGCATCGTGGCCGACAGCTCCCCGTTCAGTCCTAAGCAGGCATGACTAGTCAATCACAAGCATCACCACTAAAAGATTTAGTAGGTGGATCACAGATCAAATAACTTTATAACTTGGAAACAGTTTTAAGGTGTTTTGCCATTTTTAAAGAATGTATTTAAAGAAACACTTTTCTTACCTTCACCTTGAATCTTACATGAATTTTAACAATTGTTTTTTAACGATGCTCGTAACCATAAGTGGGTATTTTATGTTGATTTTGTATTAATGAGTTCTTCTGAGTGGCCTTTCAGTTGGGTAGAGACTTTCACTGTGGATAATATCACTCCCTTATCAGCTTCATGCTTTTGTTCTGGGGATGACATATATATTTCAAATAAATTCATGTCTGAGAAACTAAATCCATCTCCATCCTGAACAGTATCATGGCTGGACATCTCCATGGTAATTAGAAATGCATGTGATTGGATAGAATCTCCAGACACCTGAATAAGCCACGTTCATCTATTCAAGGAAGGACCAGGATTGCGGAGGTCCATAATTCTCTTGCTGAAATCTTTTTGATTTAGTTTCTCCCCATGATGTCACACAGGTAAGCATCCTGTTTCAAGTTGTTGCCTAAATAAATTAACAGGCGTGCTGCCAAATAACTGAAATGTTGTGAATTATCAAAAGCTTGTAAAGCCATGACATCCTAAACGGGATTCTTCCTAAATTGTTTACCCCGATGTAAAAGCATAACCCCACCCTTAGACACATTTTAGAAAATGACACCAAAGTGGGCGGTCCCAAAAGACACAGATGAGTGGTGGGAGTTTTAAGCAGTGCACGTTTTTGCAGCAGACAGGACAAGGGAAAGTGACCTGTTGAAACATGGAAAAAGCAGGATTACATCTGGTAGTTTTTCCACCAAACAGGTTTTTGAGAAGGAGGATTTTTCACACACCCCAAACGCAGAGCTATGGTCTGTTGTGCAATTATACACTGCACTTGCACGATGTTCCGAAAGTCAGTCCTACCTAAACTTTGTTGTGCAATTACACACTATTTAAAGTTATTTAATGTTTCATAAATAACTCTGTCTGTTAGGTATTGTCTGGTGATGATCAGCTCTTAAGTTGATATCAGGACAATAGTTGAAAGGGATGAATTCGAGCACTAGCGATCTTTTTAACAGCAAAACCTGCACACACATAGAATAAAAAGAGTGACAACTTCTTTTCAAGTCCAAGAATTTAATAACAGAAATAAAATGAACATCCAGAGAACATCACTATGTGATGCTGTTTACCTGAATTAACACAATATTTCGATTAATAAATCCTCTCTACTAGGCTAGTGAAACTTAACTAAACTACCAAGAAAAATTAAGATAAAAAGAAGCTAAGGAATTATTTACATGCAAAACAAACAGACAAAACAAAAGTGGTTGATCATAATCAGATTAATTCAGTGACTCCCTGTTCACTGAAGATCTGATTAAAAAAACACATGTAATGGAGTTAAAAAAAACATCTGCTATGTATTTCAATCCATTCACAATGCAAGGCCCAAGTTAAACAAAACATTATTTCTTGAAATAATATTCTGATTACCGGTTTGTCCTGTAAAATCATTTAAACCCTTACAACCGAGTTTGTTAATGTGATTCTCCCTCCGGGCGCATGGGGTCGCTGCAGCAACTCGGTGGCTAAGAGGTTACAACATAAAGTTGCCAAAATTGCCTTGAAAACCAGCATTAATATACCATATTGATGCGGGAATAAGGCAGATAACACCATCGGAGGATGGCGGAGCAGAACAGTTACGCTTTATGCTTTAAACTAACTTCTTTTGAAATGTCCGAAACCGGATGTTAGCAAGGCTAATAGCAGTTTGGCTAGCGGACGCTCTGCGCTAACATGGTACCAAATGCTAGCAATGCTATATTGTTAGCCTTTTGGTCTAAAGCACCATGTGTACAAACGTTTCCCAATAAACCTTTTAACTTCACCCTCAGCTCCCTGTCCAAACCTGTCCTTTTCTCGTGTCAGTTCTGTTTAGTTTGGCTATTCACAGAAGGGGCGTTGATGGAAGAAGTTGTTGGTTTCTTCTTGGCAGGCTAGCGTTTAGCCCTGCAGCATGATGTGGCTAATCACAGCGTGGGGAGGGAATGGAGGCCTGGTCTGAGCACGTTCTCTGAACCGGTGGCAGTCTGATTTGAGCAGATTTCCTCAGAATTCCACATCTTTCCGCTCCATCTGGGCTCGCTCCCTTGTATAGGCTGAGAAGAAATACACATAGCTGTTTCGCATGCAGGATCTTTGCTCCTGCTACCGGTGATGATGTTAAGACAGCAAACTTAGCTCTGTGTTTGCGCAGACATGTTGTTTGTCCGGATTCAGTCAGGTCCTCTGCTGAAGCAGGCAGTCGGGTCTAGCAGACCCTGGATCACGCGTGGTTGATCCAGGCAATCTTTCAGATGTTCCAGCAGATGAAGCCATATGGCCCCATGGTTCAGGCCTCCTCCCTTGTCCTGGAGAGGTGATCTGTGCAGCTGCTGAAGAGGTCTGCAGAAGTGGTGGTCTTTGTCTGTGGGAGGAAAGTTTTATCACCAGCAGGGGACCCCCTGGTGAGAGAAGGAGGGGCTGTCCCCGTTGGCTCTCTCTCCTCTGTGGCTGTGTCATCAGAATGCGGTACCGCGCACGTGACGTCACCGTCTCAAGAGCAACGCCCCTTTTGCCGCTTAGGTAGGGCATACAGGAGAGAAAGCACGGATAACCCAGCTATTACAAGCGCAACAGAAACAGCGATATGACCGACTTTACAGCCGTTAAACTTTCCCAAGACGATGTCCCAGGCACACGGTTTACTGGTCGCACTGTCGAAGAACACACCAACCTTCAGCTCAAACGATGGCTTGAGGTTCGAGGGCTTAAAAAGACTGGAAAACTGGCCGAGTTGATGAACGGTAAGCTTTGTTTTTTTTTCCTGCGCGGCGATCATGGCAGCGTCGGCCGTTTTTTTTGTTTGTTGTTGTTTGCAATCACCGTCCAGGAATGGGTATATGTTTAATGTTTGTCTCATTTGAAATGTTTTTGAGTAAGCTATCCTGGTAGCAGGCTATCATGTTAGCGCCTGCTACCATGATAGCCTATATGCTGTCATGGTAGCAGGCGCTACTTTATTAACATGTCGGCCACCAAAATACTCTTACCTTGACTTGATGTCACTGGAATTGGGTCAGGATGTTCTTCGGTTGTGCCCTTTCCTCCGACAAAATGCTTGCTACATATGTACTTGAATTTGGTAACTTTTTCCGGGTTGAACTGTTGTGTAGGCCGACAGCACCGGTGTTCCAAGCGTACACATTTCTCCTTGGCAGTCTTGAAGAAAACATCCTTCATATGCGGCCGATCAGCGTAACTCGAGTCGCTGTTGCACGTTCCATAGCAACAATGTTTAAAAACCATGGTCTTAGATTTGGAAAAAGCAGTCGTTTACCGAGTAAAACCTAGGCTAACGCACGTCTGTTACAGCGAAACAGCGGCGGCTTTCCGGAGTTTGCCCCACTGCGTACCACGTGATGTGACGTCATCGTGACGTTGTGTTTCTAAAAATAGCTCGCGCGCGGTACCCCATTCAATCTGATTCAGTAAACCATTTTGATAATCCTGGCGGTAATATATCACAACAGGTCACAAAAGCTTGTACATGTGAAAAATGCACCATTTGAACTAATGGTAAAATTCAACTGCAATAACCACCGTTCAACCCTAAGAGTAGCCTCGTGAGACCATCCTGATCTCGCGAGCTTTCAAGGTTTCACTCGCAGATCAGTCTGGCTACTCTCCGTTAAAGAAAATTTGGAGCCGTTCACCAAACGAACGTCCAATCAGCGTTGGCTTTGAGGCGGGTTGAGGTGTGACGCAACGAGAAGCGCGACAGTTCAGTCTAAAGAACATGGCGGCTTCAGCCGATGAAACTAGCGTTAGCGTGGCTATCGAGCAAGTTTTATCGGAATTACAGAGTATTTCTTTGCTGAGCTAACAAGCCTTTACCTGCAGCAGCAAGAGTAGCTTGGCTTGTGGTTGTGTTTTCGTCGCTCTGTTACGAGCGACGACGAATCATGTTGACGAGTACGTCATATGCTTCGTTGATCTGATTGGTTTATTTGGCCCGTCTATCACCAACATAGACCAATGAGCTAACAGTATTTTCGCCCCTTCCCAAAATTACTTCAACGGAAGGTTTTCAGATGGATATGCGAAGCAAATCTATCTGGCGGCGTCAGGTTACCCTAAGAGGGCAGCACCTAAGAAGGTTTTAAGACAAATATTGCAGAACTAAACAAGTTCATATTAAAATGGTAAAAAAAACATTAACAATAACATTAAAGTAGCATCCTTAGGCCCAGTTTATACAGTTTATCTACAAAACAAATTTGCTTAAGGGGTTAGTTACACTTTAACAAGATAACTGACCTCCCGACTGAAAGTATTACTTGTTATGATCAATTAATCTTTGTAATGTTCTGGATCTTTGGGAATCTTTGTTTGTCATCAGCAGTTAAGGAGCAAGCAGCATAAGGTGACAGGTCGCCAGGTAATCTGCCATTAGCAGTTCTGGGGACAATAAATTGGGTCAATGATTTTGACCTTCTTTGTTATTATGGAAAAGGATTATGTTCGCCATGGGAACTTGACTGTACACAAATGTGGTTGTTAAATGCCAAACAGTTAAATGATACATCCTCTGTAAAGTTCTTACACACTTGGCTAGGTATGACTCACATGGTTGGGTTAGACGAGCCAGCAGCAAAATTGAAGCTTGCTTCACCTAGAGCACGGCATGAAGACAGAAGTGTAGGTTCAGTTGTAATTGGGTTGGGTTTGATCTCTGAACTCAACAGGAGGCCGCTTAAGATCCATCCCAAGAGAGACGTTCGCTGTGGGCCTCCATCTGCCCTGAAAGCTCCCGGTTCTCATCATTTCCCACAGTTGGAAAAGGCAACCCTAGCAGCTAAATCTAACGTAAGACTACCAGCTTCTTAAAGCATCAAGCTAAAAACAGTTATGTGCATTTTGATATTATTTTAGAAATATATCAGGTAATTTTACTGAGATATTTTACAATATGTGTACTCTTCATATAACCAAGATCAACAGTTTCTCCACAGTCTTTACATAATTTTCCAAAACACAAGTTCTAACAGATGTTGCAATGAAACACACACACACACACACACACACACACACACACACACACACACACACACACACACCAAGGTGACAGTTTGCTTAAATCTTTGCAATGAAACCAGCTTTAGTTCCCTCACTATATTTATAGCATACATCATTGAAAGAAAATCTTAAAAAGGCGTCAATGTGTCAATGACATATATACAGCATCTTGCAATAGTGGTCATACACTTCAAACCTTTTGGATGTTAGGTTATAAGACAACACTTCGTGTTTTTTGCCTCTCACTGATATCATTTGACATTTGCCAACAACAAACTTACCAAAACATGGCTATTCGCCTAAACTAACTGGCATGGCAAAAGCAATAATCAGAGAAGCAACAACGTGATTCCTGGTTGCTCTGTGGGGGCTGCAGAAATCCACTGCTCACATGGGAGAGTCTGTCTACCAAACAGCCGTTCGTCTTAAATCCAGCCTGTTATCCAGCCAGTCATAACATTCCCATTTGCAGTTTGCCACAAGTCATATAGGGGACACAGTAAACATGTGCAAGAAGCTGCTCTGATCAAATGACATCAGAATCAATATTAATGGAAAACCGCTACAGTGCAATCCGTGGTGTAAAACTAATACTACATATTGCGCTGAAGACACTATTCTGTCACACATGGTGGTCGCAGCTTCATGATGGGGAAGACCTTTCTTTGCCAGGGACAGGAAAACAGGTAGATGAACAATATTCATTACAACTCTGGAAGAAAAACCGTTAGAGGATCCAGTATAGCGACCATTATGAACATATGATTATGAATATTCAGCGAAAGCTACAAAGGAATGATTGGAATCAAAGCAAATCCATGCATTAAAATGACCCAGTCAGTGTTAGAAAGACTTTTGAGGGGATTTTTGTAGATGCCGTCCATCCAATCTGGCTCGGTTTTAAGCACTTTTGCAAAGAAGATAGGTAGAAAAAATTTTGGTTTTAGATTTGTAACCTACAGTGGTTCCACCAAGTTTTCCCTTTGTGGCAGAAACATAACATATGTAAACATACATTAGCATTGGAGATTGGAGATTTTGTTTTAAGCGTGTCACTTTTCCTTCCAGTTTACAGCTATTACCTTTTTTTCCATTGGTCTATCATATTAAAGCCCAATAAAATAATTTTAAGTTTAAAGATGTGCCGAGAGGAACACATGGAAAGGCACCATATCTGTAAGAAACCAACCAAATAAGTAAACCACTAGTCATGATAGTCCAACATGATCTAATGAATTACTACAGTACAAAAGCTTGACATTCTTGTCTCATGCACATGATTTTATGAAATGAAATACCAAGACATGCATCACTCCACCTTTAAATGCTAATATTTCACACTTTTAGTTTGTGCTCATCAGATTTCACACCAGCGGCTAGACAAATTCAGAAACTGCTCTCAAATTATGCTTTAAGTACATGAACAAAGGTAGGGTTTTAAAAGATCACACCACTTCTTGATTTAATATAATTACAATATATGACTGTTTTTTTCCCGTTTTTTTAACCTATTTTGCATGAGTTGTAAATGGTAAGTCCTTAAACACTAGTCAAAGTACCATTCTAAGAGCTAAGCTGAGTTACTACATCAGCGCTGCATTGTGTAGTGCTTATCGATTTAGTCTATGTATCCAATCAATTACAATTATTAATATTATTGATCTTTAATAAGCTAATATTTGTTGCTTAGTCACATGGGATCATTGTGGTGGTTGGTGCAGAAAGTCTCAGTGAGTAATGTTCAATTTCCTTGGAAACTGACTTTCTATTCAATGTTTAATTAAGGAACACAAAAATTACTGCAATGGAAAACAATGCAGTAACATTCATTTTCATTTCAAGAGATAAAGTCCATATTTAAAGGTCATGATGATTTAATGGTGGCAGTACATGCAAAACAATCAAGATAGTAGTTTTGTGTTTTAGAATCAATTTATAATTCTAGTTGTTAAGTATTCTACACCTAGACTAATAATCTCCTATACTTATTTGTACATGGAAACCTTCAAAATTGTTATATTTTTATTTTTCTGAGGCAGCATTCCAGTAGATGTCACTTCTTTCCTGCTTGCAAGTACTTTAGCCTTGCAAGAGTCGGTTTGCTGTTAGTCTGCCTCCCTCAGAGAGAGACTGTTATTCATAGCCACACTGTTTATTTTTTGACCTTTGTATTTGTTGTATCTGCTTGTCCTTTGGCTGGCTTCGCAATTGGAGCCGTGTCCTCAGAGACGCCGCAAGGAGGATGAGATGAAAGATTCATACTGGCTCATGCAGCATGTGGGGAGGTAGCAGGAGATCTCCACCGGAGAGAGTTAATTAGTATCGTTCTTTCCCAAGCAATCACTCCGTTCTTGACATTTCATCTCACTTTTTCCTGAACAAATCTCCCTACGACTTGACGAGATGAGTAGAGAGACAGACAGGAAGTGCTCGACCTTCGTCAGGCACTGTGCTGCTCCGCTGCACCAACCTGCGATAACATTCAACACGCAACAGTGGAATTAACTTTTGGAGCAATCGGGCCCAACAGACTGCCTACTATCACTTGTCCGGGCTTCTTGGAAAGACACATGCACATATCATGATGTAAAGTGCCTTGCAAAAGTGTTTACAGCTCTTGATTTCTTTTCCGCATTTGGTCACTTTACAGTCACAAAGTTCAATGTAATTTTTGTGACGTTATATGATAGACCAACATAAAGTCACTCATACTTAAATAGTTGTCAAATTCGTTTTTGCAAATAACAGTCTGAAGTGTGGTTTACAGTTGTATTCAGTCCACTTTACCCCAATAAACAAAGACTTGTTAAAGAACAGAGAGAGTAAATCAGTAATCACCAATGCAGTGGGGTGATTACCCCACAATGCAGTGATGTAGTAACTCAGCTTGAATGTTAGAATCGTATTTTGACTGGTGCTTAAGGATTTACATTTTACATCTCCCTGCAAAAGAGGTTAGAATCTGTGAAAAAAAAAAAAAAAAAAATATATATATATATATATATATATATATATATATATATATATATATATAAAATCGTGATATCCTGATACCTCTAAATAACACAAATTCTTCTTGAAGGTCACCTAAGTAGTTAGTAGAACTGATTTTAATCTAATCACAGTATAAATCCAGCTGCTCTGTTAAAGCCATAAAGCCACAAAGGTTTGTTGGAGAACAGAGAGAGAACAAATAGCATCATGAAGGCCAATGGACACAGCAGACAGGTCAGGGAGAAATTTGTGGTAATGTTTCAAGCTGCGTTAGATTAGAAAAGAATATCCCTACATCACAGAGCACACTTCAATCCATCATTTGAAATTGCTACAACTACAAATATATTAAGATATGGCTATCCACCTAAACTGACAGGAGGAGCTGCAGACATGCACTGCTCAGGTGAAGGAATCTGTTGACAAGACAACACTACAAATGTCTGGCCTTTATGGAAGGCTTTCAAGCATCATGCTGTGGTGATATATTTCTTTAGCAGGCAGAGGGAAGGTGGTCGGAGTTATTAGAAAGATGGATGGAGTTAAATGCAGGCCGATTGTGAAAGAAAGCCTGTTAGTGGCTGCAAAAGAGTTGAGATTGGTTTAAAAGCTTATCTACCAGCAGGACGACATTAAACATATGGTCAGAACTAGAATGGAATGGTTCAAACTACGTTCATGAAATAGAATGCCCAATTCAAAGTCCAGACATTAACCCCAGGGTTCCACTGAAAGGGGGCACCCTTTCCACCAGGAGCGATTCAGAGCGGAGCGCTGGTGCGCGGTTGGACTAGGGTGACCAGACGTCCCCAATTTCTGGGGACAGTCTCCGTTTTGGTTGTCCTGTCCCCAGCAAAAGCTTTCCCTGGAAATGTCCCCGATTTCAGTGAATCGTGATGGAGTAAAATAGTTAAGCGCATCAAGAGGTATTTACCCGGTCCTGCCACTGTCCTGGCGTAGCAGAAGAGCTGAGACAAATGTGCCTTCCCTGCCCCGTCGGCGTTGCAGATCAGGCAAAACAACCCAACCCCCAGACAGAGATTCTGTGGCGTCAAAAATAGAACAACCATGTATATTAGAGAATCTTCTGGGACGCTTCAAAAATATGCCATGGGGCGCCGGGTGGAACTGGTCTGATTGACTAGAATTGCAGCAACTACCTGTGAAGGAGCGGCGCAACCGCACCGCAGCGCTCCTGCGACGCCATGTGTTCCATGGAACCCCAGAATAATTCAATTTATAGTTTTTCTCGAAAAATTCTGATTAGAAAACTTGTCCTGACCTAGTTTGGGCTATTTTGCAAAGCAATGGCAAAACCTTATGCATTTAAATGTGCAAAGCTGTTATGCACGACATAAAGCAGATATACCCCCAAAAGATATGCAGCTGTCCACTATTGACTCAGGGGAGCTAAATATCCAATGTACACTACATGTTACAGATTTTATTTTGAGAAAACATTATTACAAAGTTGTTACAATATAAGACTGGCGACCTGTCCAGGGTGTACCCCGCTTCTCTTGCCCATTGACAGCTGGAGATAGGCACCAGCACCCCTCGCGACCCCACAAGGGATAGATATGTTAGAAAATGGATGCATGGATGTTACAATATAAAAATTCCCCATAAAATACATTGAGGTTCATGGTTGTTACAAAAGAAAATGTAAACATTTTCAAAGGGTGGGAATAGTTTAGTAAGGCACCACTAACAAAAATAATGACCTATTAAATTAATTGTTTAAAGCTCATAATAAAATATATTTTTGTTTTTAAATGAACTGAACTTTAAAACTAAATTTTCACAGTTTGACAGCTACATAAAAGACAGATTTTGGCACAAAGGTGTTCTAGGGAGTGCAGCAAAAAAAATATGAGCGTAACAGACTATGAATACTTTTTTTAAGCCAACATAGCCATAACCTCTCCAAATTGAAAATAGTCAGTGTTTAGTGTGAAATGGAGATTGGATGATCAAACCCTAACAAGAGCAAAGACTGGTCTGAGAGCTGGCGAGTGTGCGTGAGAAGAGGATAAATGTGTTTATTGTCCCTATATCCCTGTCTGTCATATGAAATTGGAGAAGGCATACTATATTATTGGACACCATTGCCGGTCCCAGCCAATGATCTGACTCTGATAGATCTCTTTAATGTGCACTTTATAGCTGGCAATCCCCTGCCGAGGATTTTTCAGAAAGCTGACAGAGTGGTTACGGGTAACCTTCTCGCAGAGAAAGGAGGGGAAATTGCTGTTCAGAAATGACTCTAGCCCCAGAGCTTTAAAGTAAGCTTTCAGTCCTCAGAATCTCTTTGGCCAGGCTGAAATAGATGACAGAATTTCCTCACCTCTCAAAGATTTCATCACGATAGGAGCCACAAAAAGACAACAACAAGTGGGAGTGTTTGTGACAATAAAAGGTGAACTGTGACACACTGCATGGCCTCTGACAAGGCTTTACAGCCATTTTTCCTGTCTATATAGAGTCACACATCACAGCTTTTTTTTTCATTGAAAGGCTGGCATTACTTTTGACAGGGCAGGAGCTTCTTTGATTACTGCTGTGGAAAAGGATCTAAAGGGGTCAGACGGTCAGTGATGGCCAACTAAAAGCAGCCCATGCTGGAAACCTGGCTGCGTTACCGATTGGCTCATTAAAACCTTTGGAGATGTGTAGGTCACCTGGGTTCTGACAGGTGTCAGCAAGATGAATGACTTTGTCATAAACAGGAAAAAGCTTCTATCCCTACCACCCTGAGAGGGCAGCCATGGCCAGCAGGAACAGTAGCTGTGCAAATGAGGGTTGTTGACCCTGCCATATGTAATACATAAGTCAGCTGCAGGGGTGATTTACTATGGCCGGTTTTTGGGGTTTGACATCACTAATAATGACATGAGAATTACATATTTGATGCATTGTGCATGATATATTCAGCTCAGACTCAAAAGCCTTAGCAATATACAGAACAGATTCAATAAGCGCCTTAAGTCCATGAAGTATTTATTATTTTTCTCATAGTAATGACATTGTGGAAGTATCATACCTTTGTCACCTACAAGATTTAGGAAGGTACCCGAAAATGTGTGAGGAATTGACCCTTCAATTTCAGGTAGGTGACTAAAGAGCAACAACAGAGTTGGGCTATTGTTAAAACAGTTGAAACCTTTACATAAAAGCACAAAACATGTCTGATTTACTCAGAATAGATTATTTCTATTTCAAAACTATAACTTGAATCCGCACACTTGGTGAGATTTTCACATCTTATCGTTGGGGATTTAAGAGAAAAAAAAAGTGTTTTCGTCTACTTCATAGCTTTTTGTTTTGAGCCTTATTTCATCTTCAATAATGTCACCTTTCTCATTGGGCCCGGCAAATTTGAATCACTACTGCTGCAAAATTACCTGCTACAGTGGGCCAAAGCCACGAACTGGGACTGTTTTGATGTCACTGTATAAAACAAATACGGATAATATTTACACATATTATACTTGTATAATATGTGTGGGACCTTTTTGCACACAATGTAATGAATTTTCACCTGTAGATCAGAACACCAGTTAAACCTCAATTTTGAAAAATATTACAGGTCGGGCCCTTATTGAAAAACCCATTCAACTACATAAAACTAAACTTATAACAAAAAGGAAAATTTTTGGGACAATGCTTCTTTAATCTTGCCTGAAAGCTAAATTCTTGCTGTATTTGTTCCTTCACAAACACTCGAGAATCCATCTCGTACTGCTCCAACTTCGACCGTTCGTTTCTGAACCAAAAACAGTTTGGGCCAATCACGTTGCAGAAATTGTGGCTTAAGGTGGGACATACCAGTGCGACATAAGAAAGAGTTAAACAAACATCAACCTGGCAGCGCTGGAGGACGCACGTGTAACTGCTGCTATCACATCTGTTTTGTAAGAATCCACAGTTTCACCTTTGAAAGAAAGCAAAAAGGTCCTTGATTAGCTTACCTTCTTGTGGTTTCTCATGCAGCGTCCTGCTTACCTTTTAAATAATACTAATTGTGTTAGCTGGGCTACCGGCTACTCACCTCAGCTTGTTGCTCTATTAACATTGTAGTACACCTGAAAGCATTACCTATGTGGCATGACTTTTCCTGAAAAAAAAGGTGGGATAGGAGGGCATTCTGGCAGGGAACCTGCTGAAAACGCAGCCTACATGTTTTTTTATTCATAAATTCCATGATTTCAAAGACTTGTCCGGTTGTTTACTGACAAGTGTCGTTTAAATTAGGGGGAGCGGGGTGCTGACAGCTGCAGCAGACAGACTGAGAGTTTAAATACACCTTTGCTGTTTTATAAATTAGACCAGTTGTCTAATTTTGTTTCACTTAAAATCTTAATTATTTGGTGTGAACTTACTCTTCCCTCTACCTCCCCAATAATGCAGTGTTTTGCCTGTGCCTATCATGTAGAATCCAGTCAAAATACATTGAGGTTTTTGGCTTTGTCATGAGAAAATGTAATTCAATCTGAAAAACTCACATGGAAAGAAAAGACAATTAGAAGAATTTTATTGATACAATGTTTTAAGACTTTAGCGCTAAGACCTCGGCAGGAAACATTAACGCTGAATTAGACTTTAATATGCATAAGCAGGTGTATGAGAACAGGGATGTTTCCCCCAGGCCTGAAACTGGTGGTGGTTTAGTCCATAAACTGCTGGTTGACGAGATGATCTGCTTGAGCTGTATTGGTGAGGTCCAGTAGACTGCGGGAGCTGATATTAGTGCTTCACTCAGGGACCCACGAAGATAGATGACCAGCTTGGATGACACAAATTTGCATGAACCTGTCCATGATGAGCAAGCATGAAGCGACAGTGGAGAGGAAAAACTCCCCTTTGGGAAGAATCCTCTGGCAGAACCAGGCTCAACATGGCGGTCTTCTGCCAGACCGATTACGTTGTGACAGGGAATGCAGTACGACGCTGCGCAACCTCTGCTTGCGCTTTGCTGGGTAGCAGGCTGAGACGTGGATTTGAAGACCTTTTAAGATGAACTCAAGATGCTGATTGGCTTTGTGGAGGTGCGGTTCAAAGCTGATTGGCTTGCATCAGAGGCAGATTACATCTGATTGGATGGAGGTAGGCAATAGAGTTTCTTCAATTGAATTTCCGCCTAGGCTTCATAACATTTATTATTATTTTTACATTTGTATTGCAGTAGCTGTAAGAAAATTTGCTGTTGATGTGGCACTTTCTTTTGTAACTCATTAATTGTTTTTTAGAACATATTCCTTCTCAATGCTCTAAGCTATTATTGCACTGATCAACTGTTTCAGGTAAGTGACAACTAATAAGTAATCCATGCAATCCCACAAAAATGCATGAACAATCTCTTTATTGAATACATGTTACCGAAAACATATTATAGTGTTTTAACTGAGTTAAGGTGTTAAGGTTATCCGATGGTACGACCTCCGGGACCAATTCCGTTAGTTGTCTTGTTCTTTTAGGGGTCATGCACCTGTCTGCGGTTGGCAGATACACCATGAAGTAAGTTATAGGACATGGAAATTTGGGTGTGACAGTGGCAAAGACCCAAACAGACAATTTTTAGTAATGAAAAAAACAAGCTAATCCAATGTAAAAATAGTTCTGCAGCAACAGAGAATGAGCTTTATCAGAAAGGCCAAGATAAACAATGTAATTATTGTACATTTATTGAAAATATGACATACTCAGGTAAAAACAAAATAAAGGTAATAGTGAAAAAACAGTGTAGAATACCCCTGCCTATTTACAGAATGACATGGGATAATATGTAATATGCAGCAGCATCTCGGATTAGCTAAAGCATGTGCACATGTCAGCATCTGAGAGACACTGTAAACGATTCAATATCAGATCAGAACTCATGCGACCATTAGCATGTTTGTAAACAGTTATTGAGTCTGTTATGAGCAGCAGTGATTATAAAGTCTAAAAGCAGCTGGGATGAATGTAGAAGCACTCCTTTCAGCATCTAGGGAGCAGCTAAGGTGCAACAGTCTGTCACTGAAAGAGCTCTCCAGCTCTGCCACAGCTCCATGTATGGGGTGGGAGACATTGTCCAACAATTATGTTATTTTTTCTTACAGTGCTTTTGTCCCACAAACTGCAATGTGTCCAGAGGGCAACCCAGGACAAAGCTGGCCCTCCTATCAAGTTTACCCAGCCGAATCCTCTCAGCTACAGATAAGATGCAGCTCTAATAAACCACACCGGAGAAGATGGTTGATGCTACCACAGAGTTAAAGAAGGTCTTCAGGAGTGCCCCATGCATTATAAAAGACCTCAGCCTCCTTAGCAGGTAGAGTCTGCTCCGACCCTTTCTATAAAGAGCATCCATGTTTTGACTCCAGCCCAGTTTATTTTTCAGGTAAACACCCAGGTACTTTAAAGAGTCAACTATCTCAACATCGGTTCCCTGGATGTTTACCTGTGTCAGTGAGGTGGGTCTGCACCTGAAAAGGTCCACCACCAGCTCCTTTGTTTCCCTGCATTTAACATGAAATAGTTTTGTTGGCACCAGTCGACAAAGCTCTTTATCTATTGTCTTTATCCCTAATGAGACCAATCATGGCAGTCATCAGAGAACATCTGTAGCTGGAAGACTCGTGAGCTGATAGAGAAGTCTGATGTGTAGAGGGTGAACAGAAATGTTGCCAGCACAGTCGCCTGCAGTGCTCCCATGTTGTGGATCCACCTGTCAGGTGTCAGGAGTCGTGGTTCTATGGTGTTAAAAGCGTTGGAGAAATCAACGAACATGGTCCTCATGGTGCTCCCAAGATTCAGAGAATTTAGCTTGCAGGCAAGGTTAAGCTGCACCATCTATTATTAACATACACAGCCAAACCACTACCTCATTTGTTAGGTCCTTGTTCTGTCGGCTCTGATCAGATGGAAGCCGAGTTTGTTAACACTGGAGTCTGGGATTTGCTCATTTAGCCAGGTCTCGGTTAGCATCAGTAAACTAGCTTCTCCATACAGTCTCTGGTGTCTAGTGTCCCTGACTCCTCCACTTAATTTGTGATGGAGCTTATGTTTCCCATTATGATGGATGGAAACACAGGTCTATATCTCTTCATCCAGGTATGTTGGCTTCCCTCTGCCCGTCTCCCACAACTCTTCCTCCTTATCTCCTTGGAAATATCTGGCCAAGCTGCTGTTGTGGTTGGGTTGTTAGTGAGAGCTAGCAGCTGATTCCTTGTATAAACAATGACCACATGTTGCCCTCTAATGTCTCCAAAAATAAATTCCATATAAAAAGAGATGAGCAGCACAATTGACCTCAAAATACTTAGTTTCATCTTGTGAATTGAAAAGAAACGTACATACACTCTAGTGGTAGACAGAAAAATATTAAAAAGTATACAAAACTTGACGGGGCTGCCTGCAAAACAGCAAATAAAAAACATTGTAAGGTATGCCAAAAAAGTGAGGCATGAGAAACAAAACCTCATGTCATCACAATGTTAAAAATCCAGATGTTTGGAGCAAAGGCTGAATAATTAGTTAATTTAAACTAAGTAAAGGAATAACTTAATACATGTACATTTCAAGGCAAAATGTGCATTTTAGAGTTCATCTCAATATAACAATTACATTCCTTTGGGCACAATTAAAATGATTTTGATATAAAATCCTCTAATTAAAGACTCCATTCTATTTCAGACCACTTTCTCATCCATTTCTTAAGTCCACAGCTTTAGCCGCTCTTTCATCACCACACAATGGATTATTTGCAGCAATGAGGCTCACATCTTGATAAGGCATCAAACATTTTTTGTGCAGACATTTCAAACAATCCCTGTCTTAAAGGAGAGAAACAGTTATGATTATCAGCTTCTCTGCAATTAATGTGGACATCAACTGCAACAAAATTAACTCCAAGAGAAGTAAGAGACATTATAAAATTAGCTAATTGGTTTGGTACATGTTTTTTTTGTCTTTACCCACTTTTATGTCTTTTCTTGCTGCAGTTGAGTTGTTCTTCAGAGGCCATGCATTTTGGCAATGTCCTCCTGCAAAACAATCTTTAGTCTCCCTCTTGCGAAAAGGTGATGTCTTGCCAGGTGCTTGATTTAAACCCATCCCCGCTTATAACTGAGAAAATTATTAATATTCAGTGTCAAACTCGTGACCTCTTTTTTTGTTCTAAACATTATCTACATTATGACCGGATATTCAACTCCCATTAAAAATACGATTCTTATTCTGTCTCAGTATAAAGCAGAGTGCTGTTTTACTAAATGACTGATATGACTAGAAGAACTATTAATAATTATATCACATATTAATTGCATAAAGAGCATAGCAATTTTGGTTAAAGACCATACCTGAGTAATAAGCTACAGTGCTTGTCAGAACTTTATCTACGCTCATCATGAGGATGAATATCATATTAATTTCCTTAGTTAATTAACTTTTTTAGGATCGATTTTAACTGTTCTTTTTTAATTTGGTATGATTATTCAAGAAACTTCAAACATTTTCAAAAGCTAAAATTGAGTGTACTGTACTGACATCACATACATTTTCTATAATCCATAATAAATTACACATACAGATTCAACCATGTGCAATATAACTACAAGAGAAATCTCCTTTAGCAAGTTGCAAACAAACCCTGTATTATTTGTGTCCCACCCTCCATCTGACCCAAACGGTCACTCTCAGAAGAATGGAAACCAGTTTTAATCCTAAGGAAAAACCCAAGAACCATTAAGCCTCAAACCTATAGTCAGGAATATGTTGAAACACCAGTGTCAGTGTCCACTGAGAAGGCAGTTTAACATCAACAATGTTGCAATAGTACGCCACGACTTATCCATCTCGTTCCCACGCATTAATAACGCGTGGCCACAACTTAACATTGTGTAAAAAAATAAAAAATCTGTCCATGTCACCAGATGGGCTCTGTGCAATAGGAAAGTCGCCCTGAATAGAGTTAAAAACTGATTTTAAAATTTAATAAACAGGACTAAATCAAGCATCTGAAATTTTCCTACATCAACCCATTGGAAAATGTATGGACTATGCTTCAAAGAGAGGTCTGTGCCAGGATACCAACCAATTTAAATCAACCAGTTCTGACAAGAACATTGGTAAACAGTACAGCTGCAGGGACATTTTGATGGCTACAAGAAATTAACAATTTTCAAGCTATTTATCATATTGTTTCCCACCATTTTCTTTTAGCTCACACTTTCAAATCATTTGGAAACGAGTCAGTAGAAGTTTAGAAAATTTTGTTTGATCTGAAGTCAAGCTTTAACCCTCTATTTTGTGCTATGCAATATATTTTTAATGAGAAATGAATCTGGACTGCCAGGTGAACACAGTGGAAATAGCATTGTCTGAATGGAACACTAATAGACCTTTAAAAACAAGTTTTAACCTTAATGGGAGCACAAGTCCCGCCAAACTTCCACCATATTCGCCTGAAATCTACTATTGACACATCAGGAGTGACATTTGGTGTATATAATATGTCATAGAACAAGCTCCAGCAAGGTTTGGTTTATTAAATAATATTTACCTATATATTGAGGCAGAAGTCTTTACTATATTGATTTAATGATCAATAATGTGTACTTTTGCAGCTTTAATACTGTAACAAAGGATTAAGTGCTATCATCGATAGCTGATCAGATAAGTGTGTGACGGCCTCATTTGTTTTAGCAGGACCTGTTTTATGTTTTGCTGTTTGCTGATCAGCTGTGGCAATCAGCTTGATTGGGAGCACCTGGCTAGTTTCCCTAGGACCTTTAAGAGCTCACTGAAAACTGGTGACTCTTACACCTTAAGACAGAGTGAGGTTTTCCAACTCTGGTTCCACTGCCACACCCAACAACTCAAGATGTTCCTTTAATAAGTATAGATTATGTTCTTAAATGTATGTCTCAGTGGGTTTTTGTCATGGCCAATGAGTCAGGTCTTATCTGTTTTTTGTTGTTACACCTAGAATGGGTCACATGAGCTAGAGCACCAAGCACTGTATAGTGACCTGAACAATCATTTAAAATGTCTCAAATGAAGCCAATAGTTAGATCAAAACTTACACTGTGCTGCTTTAACTTGTTATGACCCCCTTTGGTCTAGGGGAGTGGGGTCATAAACATATAGGCAGAAACTGGTAAGTTCTTATAAAATGATAATTCATTTGATAACAAGAGGTGCAGGCAATAAACAAACAAAAGGAGGGTGGAAAAGGGTGCTGTGAAAATAACAAACCAAGCTAAATAAAAGAAATCCTCCAAAGGAGGATTGTGCCTAACTATACATTTAAACAGAGGAGATTCTTACTAAGAAAACACAGAGAGCACAGCACCCACTACACCTAATGAAACTAACACAGGAAAACTAAGTGTGGACTCTGGCCCTAATTCCACCCCCTTTCTAGCCTCAAGCTAGAAAATGCACATAAGCTAAACACACACAAGATACTGGCACTGGCTACTAAACACAAACCCGAACGGGTTACCATAAACTTAAATGAGCCACTCCACCAAGCACAAACGCAGCTGTTAACTAACAATGTCCGATTCACACGAGGTACACAAGTCAACTGGCTGTGACAAGCTGCCCCGATCAACTGGTGGGCTCTCCTTATGAGCAGGAGGTGATTGCTGGTGGTGACGAGCCATTGGTTGAGGTGGAACCAAGGGAACCAATGGATGGAACTGAGGTCAGCATCCCAGAAACCAGGAAGTAGGCGGGTCTTTCCACAGGGACATGAACCTACTTAGTAGAAGTGAGAAAGGAAAAGGGGAAACACAAATATGACGGCGACAGCCGTGACAAACTGGAAGCAACAAATCATCAGAATTCTTATAATTAGTCCTAAAGTCTTGAACATTGGTCTGTGTTTGATTGATCTATGTAATGTGGTTTTCTTTGTGAAATAAGTTACTGGAATAAGTTAACCTTTCAATAATTTTCTAATTTATCAACTGGTCACGTAGTTTGTTTTATGATGTATTTTTCTGGCATTTCTCATGTTATCAAATGTGAAGCTGCCTTTGCTTGGACTCTCTTGCAAAAGACCTTGAGGTTTAATCGTAGTATAATAAAAATACATAAAAAAATTATATGAACCAACATACTCATTTATGGTGGTATTTTTGCTATTGAAATTATCAACAGATATAGCAGATGTGTATGTGACTGTGGCTAGATGTTACTGACCAGAATAGGAACCCTGTTTTTTTGTTTGTTTTTTTAGACGCACATCTTGTCTATAAGCTCCACAGGGAAGAAAGCAAACCATTTTCAGCAAGAAGAGATTGATGTTTAATGCCCATGTTGTGCTCCCCAGGAGAGAAAATTTGACGATTTCCTAAAGGGAGAAGAAACTGGAAAGATTCAACGGTGAAAGTTGTATGTGTGTGTAGTTATCATGGTAATATTGCATGTAGTGTTGTATACCCACAATCCCACAATACACTTTCAGAAGTCATTCTATCTTTAGATTGTCAGCCTTCAAAAGTTAATAGGCTACTCCTGTTCACTTGGGATTGAGGAAATGATGAGGTCAATTGTGGTCAAACAGAGACACAGCAGCAGAGGAGCATGCTGATGGAGACTGTACAGCATGGAGGCATTGGAGGACTATAGTAAAGCTGTCTAAAATGCACATTATAAATTGATCACTTTACATTATATGGTTCTTATACTTTAAGAGAAAGGCTATATTTTAGCTTGAAATTTTATTTTATTTTAGTGAAAGTGCTGCAAATCTAAAAATAAAATAAAAGGGGAGGTAGAAAAAGGTTAGGGTTAGTTTTAAGTCATAAAATCATAGTACAACTAAATGAATTTCATTTAAGAACTATAAAGGTAATTTGTGCACAGAAGTCTAATTCTAAAAACTCTACTGTTCTAATGACTGCGTGGACACATACTTTTTTTATCATTATATAGGTTTCACCAATAGGCACAGAAAATTATATTAATCTTTTTTTTTAGCTATTTGTTTTAACTTATGCAAGACCTGTACACCTCACATTTCAATTAGATAAGCAGATCTCCACATGCCAGCTTTAGAGCTATTTTCAAATTTTACACCTTTCTTTCTTCAACACACACAATATTAAGAAGAGGAGCATCAAAACCAGCACACTTAATTCAGACATGATAAGGACTTATGTTATACCAAATGTGCTTCATTACCTTACATTTAGACCAACATAACACACGTTTTTAGAAATACCAATAAACATGACAGAGTAGCTTCACTCTTTCATGAATGATCACTAGACCATAGAAGAAAATTGACTGAAACTAGCATCATATGTTTTGATAAATACTTGAAAATAAAATTCAAAACCAGTAAACATGTACTTCAATCATTTTATAGGTTATCAAAACAATAACCTTCTCTTTAAGGCTGCATTTGGAGTAATATGGCATGACAAAGTTGAACGTTATCATGTGGTTTTTAGTGAATAGTCACCTTTCTTGGTAATCCTCTGCCTGCTGTGCATGAAATTCTCTTCCTTCATGCTTATTCAAAACAAAGACTCTGTGTGAATCAAGTCTGTTGCCCTGCCTCCCCACAGGAGAAACTGTCACGATCCAACAGTTTGACTGACTGAATATATTTCCCAGTATGGGAGATCTCTGGTTTCCTTGGGGTAGAACAGGTATAAACAACAATACTGCACTCTCTGCTGTTAAACAGCCTTTTTTAAGGTTCCTCGAACAGATGGATTTTTTTTATACTTGTACTCCGTTGTTATTACAATTAGTGTGGAGTTGAGCCCAACATCATTTATACCCCAAATATTTTAACATTAGCAAGCTGTTTCCTGAATGAAAAACAAAAGTAACATTTTGGAGTCTTTTTTTCTGGATGCTGTGGGCTCTTCTACTGTTACATCGTTGGATTTATGTATTTATTTATTTTATTTTTTTGCTTTGTAGAATAGCTCTCCAAAACTGTTTTATCTTTTGCTCATTTTAGGTTTCACAAGATACAGATTTTTTTTATCAAAGGACTGAAAAAAAAGAAACCAATAGGTGATAGGTACCAAATGATTAACACATGTCTGAAAAAAATCTGTGGATTTATAGTAGGGTATAGTATTTATTTATTTATAGGGGTCCTTACTGTAGGCAAAGAGTAAAACTTTAGTTACTCAACAAGGTCTGTAGTTTGATACTGAGAGCTACTTCATCAAGTTTTAGGTTTAAATCTATTGTTTCAGTTAGAGGCTACAGAACCACAATACATTGAGTGCATTTAACCTTTGTCAATTAAATTATTGACTTGTATTTTAAATAATTATTATAATTTCTTCCAAACTCGAGATATGTTTAATAAACTGTGATTCTAAATTGATGATCGAAGTCCATGTTCTTGTGTTTGTTCCAACTGTCTTACTGGCTCATGTCTTTATGGCAATTTGTCCAGGGTGACCCCTACCTCTCAACCAGTGACAGCTGGGATAGGCTCCAGTGACCCTTAATACCATAAAATGGGTAAAGAAAATGACTGACTGAATAAAATGATGTGCCATCTATTTGATGTGTTGCTTCTAGCTCAAAGGGGCATGTTTTACAACCCTCAATGCACCAAGTAATGACACATGGTGAGTTCTAGTCCTTTGGGCCAGTTTTCATTGTACATTTTGCACCTAAAGCATACTTTTTTTGAGGGTGCGGGTTTAACTTGACTTTGTACTATTATTGGTGTAATGCTGTTACACCAACAAGAGACCCAGTAATTCAGTGAGTGGACTGGAATGGATTCAAAGTTTTATTTTAAAGCAAAGTTACAGAGCGTAACTGGACAGCTGGTAGCTCTCACAGGAATCACTGTTAGGGAGAGAGACAGGTTAGTGGCTGCATGGAGATCAGTGGGAACAGGGGTGGTAAATCCAGCAGTAACCTTGCCTGCAAGAGGAATTTTCACGGTATTTGTGCGTTCACAAACACACCAGGATCCATCTTGTACTGCTCCAGCTTCAACTGTTTGTGTCCAAACAAAACTGGTTCGGGCCAATTACGTTGCAGTACGGTGGTTTATGGCAAGACATACCGGTGCAACGAAAGCAAGAGCTGACGAGCCCACAACCGACCCCTATATGTCTATGCGGGTAACAATATGTGACGTGGGAACACGGCTTGACCTAACACTGGCATTTTTCAGTGTGCTTTTCAGGGACCTCAAGCTGACGGTGTCACAGTACTATTCACCAGATGTAACGCAGTTCTATATTGACTAGCCCCACCTGCCTAAAGCATTATATAACCATCTCCAAATGCTCATGTCGTGATAACAATGACTATCGCCTGCAATTCTTCTTGATGTTTCTGGCAGTATTTATGGCCATCATTTCTGCTCGGTGTGAATCTACTTTCAATAGAAACCTGCACTGAGGCTCAATTGTTCCTAGTCGAGCTCAAATGCTTCTTGCCCCACTCAAAACAGTGACACCTGTGCCTGGTAATGTAGTTTAAGACAATCAGTTTTGAGTGTGGCCAAATGACTTCAATACTATGCCTTCATATGTCTCCTGCCGTTTTAGTTTATCTGCTGCATTGTCCTAATGACAAGAAACATCCTGTGTGAAGATGCACAATGTTCAGGAACTTTTAAATGTCTGTTATGTGGTCCATCTTGGTCTCATAATCCTTAGGTAGGAACAGCATGAAGGAATGTATGTATAACTACTAATTGTCATTAAACTACTACATTTATTGAATAATTCATGATTCAGACTCTTGTTCTAACCTTTGTGGACAATCACCCTGATACTGAAGACACTGAAGCTAAGATTTTAATTGCTAAAACCTTTTGGTTGTTGCTTTCCAATGGAAACAGCACAGTAAAATGTTTCCAATTCAATTCTCGCCTTCAAGTTTGGCATGTCACTCCGAAAATATCAGCGGCCCTTATCTAACCACTATAAGAAGGCACGCCTGTTTTATTTGATGTGTAACCTTTAAACTAATATAAATTACTTTAGTCAACAGATTCAGTATCACCAGCTATGTTTACATGCACAAAATGTCACAATCGGATTAAAATGTATTCCGATTAATAATCGATTGTACCAATAATATGGGCACACAATCAATAAATCTGATCATATTGTGTGTGTTTATGCATCTGGCTTTGTTCACAATATAACATGCGCAGTTATCAAATTCCCCTAAAAAAACACAGATGAAATACTTCAGTCTTTGTTAGACAATAAAAACACTAAACAAAGCAATATTATACAAGTCTGTTTGCCTTCCGAGTGCCCACGATGGACTTCTACAATGTTCTAATTACGGTGAAAATGTTACAGAGAAAGCAACAATTTTGAGCTCTTTTATTTTTTTCGAACAGAAAGGTCGTATTTTTCTGACGTATTTCCGTCACTCACCAATGCGGAAATACATTTACGTTGGGCGCACGTGTGCACCGGGTTAGTTTGCCACATTCAGAATAACTTGAGCCTGACAAGTGTTTATATGTACGTTGATCGAATTATCAATCTGCATAAATCATCCCTCTCATTCGGATTACAATTTCATTCCGACTGAGTTTAATCTGATCACAATATTCTGACTGCAGTGTTTACATGACGCATTTTATTCAGATCGGCATGTCATTCCAATGCTCTTTGTCTATGTAAACGTAGCTACTGTTTCTTTGTATTAAAGGTAAAGAAAAAGTGATTAAGTTGCTTCAAAAATTATTATTTGAAGACACAAAAGCAAACAACGGACTAAATTATATAATTTTGTGTTTTTCTAGAGGCACCCTGAGTCCTCTTTCCATCAATATATTCCCTTTCTTAAATCCTTTTAAATCCCTTGTCACAGAGGAGATAGACAGATATTTTCCTGGAGTTAAAAATGATAAGAAAGACATTGACAGGTAACTTAACTTTGTGCAGATGGTGTGCACTAACACCTTCATTAGGGACTTTTTAAGGCTTATATTGTTTTAAAGATGCTGGCACAGAGTTCCTTTTTGTATGTTTGGTTAAAGAATGCACAAAGATCTATTGAAGAAGATGTGAAAAATAATACAACTGGAAGGAGACTAAAAAAAAACTATTTGTGCTAAAAGCTTCTTCTAAATTGAGATTCATTTGCAGTCTTCATGCAATCTTTGTGACTTTATTCAAATTGAAAATGGTAATGGATGTAAAATGTGTCTGGCAGTGACTCACCTTAGATTCTACATGAGAGAGTGATTTTCAGTCTCTAGATTACCAGTGGGTAGAATGTTACAAACATTAACAGCTCAAAGCGTTCACACAGTCAGCTGTGATTCTGACTCAAAGCTATTCTTTACCTTTCTTTTTTGAGCACAGTTTGTCATATTTGCAATGATAATTGCATGCTAAAGCGAAGGATGAAGTCCCACTATTCTTTTTTTAATAAAGCTCTCCATCAGCCAAAAGATGCTGAATTTACAGCAGAAGAGAGTGTATGTTTTGATTTAAGAGCCGTATCTAATGACTTTTGTTATATACCCTGCAGCATCAAAGAAAATGTATGCCTTCCAATTCAATTTCAAGCACACTAAGCACATTTCATTCAATGATATTACTTATTAGTAATCATTAGGGTGTGGTCCAGAGTTGAATAAAATCTGAAATTGATGGAAGCTTTTGTTCTGCATAGGAGGAGAACAGGGCAATTCAAATTTGGTGTGGATTTTGGACAAAAAGATACTTATTGTCTTGATACTTCTTTTTTCTTACACTCAATAGTCCCATATTCTTCTGAAGGAATAACCAGGTGTTACGCTAACAGATGTGATGGTATTGCAAGGAAATCAAGCACTGAAAGCAAAAAAACAGCATCAGACCTACAAACCCCTTTCATAACAGTAGCGAAATTTAAGCAAATTTGTTTTTTGGAGACAATGGAGGGCAACACGTGGCCATTGTTTATACCAGGGATCAGCTGCTAGCTCTTGCCAACAGTCCAGCCACAGCAGCAGCAGCTCGGCCAGAAATACTGCAGGAGATAAGGAAGATTAGTCATTGGAGATGGGCAGGGAGAAGGTGACATACCTGGAGGAAAAGATATAGACCTGCATTTCCATCCATTATAATCAGAAATTTAAGGCTCTTCACAAACAAAGTTGAGGAATACCTGTGCTAACAAGACATTATGTTAGCACATAATGCTAGCCAAAGACTTAAGACTAATGCTAACCGAGACTTAGAGCAAATTCTGGACGCCAGTGTAAACAGGGGACTTTAACCATGTATCCCTGTCCTCCACCCTCCCCACCATTAATCAATATGCTACTGTCATGATTTGGAGGTGTCTGGTTATAGTTTTGATTTAGATGCATGTTTTTCTTGTAATTCATGTTCGATGAATCTTGCCATATTCAGGTATTACTTTTGCTGCTGGGGTTTTGCCATAAGGTTCACTTCTTTGTATTTTAGATGTATTTCCTTGTTACTACATTTGTTTACATTTTTGCCTTCTAGTTAATTCTTGCATTAATTTTTACTTGGAGTCCTGTGTTTCTGTCCTCAGTCAGATTATGTCCTTGTATTTTTATTCAGCTTCATTCATGTCTGTCACCCTCTACCATAGGCCCAGCCAACTTACCTCCTTAAATCCACCTGTGCTGAGCTAATTAACTAGGATCTGTGTCACCTGGGAACCTGCCTATTAATTAGAGGTAGGCAAATCGATCTAAGATCAATACTATTGATATCAACACTAGTATTGATATTGAACAATACTCGTTTACCAAAATTCATACTTTTTATTCTCTCCCGCACGCACTGACTGCAGCAGATTCACCAAAGTCTTCCTGTCTGTGTCACTTTGCGGCTTCCCCTCTCCATCTCGTCACCGTCTTGCATCGTCATGTGGCTCAGCAGCGCCAGCCAATCAGCGTGCAGGCTCTGCCTGGCCCTGCCCACTCAGCTGTCTCTCCACCAGACACACAAACAACTGTGCTGCTGCTTCTCAGACTCGGCACGAGAGAGAAAGACCACAGGAGCAACAAAACATGGAGGAAAAGAAGCGCTGTTTGGCTATATTTTAATGGCGTAAATGAAACAACAGCAAGCTGTATAGTTTGTAAAAAGCCAGTTAAATGCAGTAGAAACATAAGAAAATTATATAAGCACATTAAAAACCCATGAGCAAGAAAACGTTGAGCTACAGAATGTCATGATTTGTCTTCATGAACCCGGACAGAGCACACAAACACAGAGCTGATCTTGAGAGTTTATTGCAAAGAGGGAGTAGTGGAAGGTGAATACCAGAGTCAGTTACCGGGCTGGAGTTGATGAGTTGCAGGAGCAAGCTGACTGGAGAAAACAAAAGTAATGAAGCACTGGGGTGACAGATGTTCCAGCAGCAAGGTAGTAAACAGTCATGTAGTGCGTGGAGGTTGCAGGTGGAGATTGCAGACGACCCGGCGACCAGAAACAAACTGAGCAGAGTATTTAAAGAGGGGTGAGCAGGTGGAGCCAGTCACAGGTGATTGCAGCCTGACAGGTGATCCTGATCAGGCTGTGCTGGGAAGGAGGAGGCAGGAACTGCTAAAAATGCAGCCACCAGGCTGCATCATGACAGAAATGGAGGGAGGAGACGAAACTTCATTCATTGCCCCAACAGACATTAATGACAGAGGTGTTTCAGACCTCCAGAGAATATCCAGGTAGAGAGGATTGGTCATATTCAGCAGCAGTTCATATTAACTTTCAAAGTAGATATTATATGCCATATGTTAAGGGAGCCCACTCAGAAAGTGTAATTAATGAATGTCGGGTTCTCTGATCTGCATTTCTTGATGCCTGCAACATAAAGAACAATTACTAGACTTACTAGATGTCAGTTTCAAGGAGGTATAATGTTCATCACCTCTTTCCTCTCCTGGGTGGCTCAGATAACATAACCTGGTTCACTTCCAGCCTGTGTATAAACCCCTTGTACAAAGAGAACCAGTTTTAACATGCACATTGTCTGAGGAAGCCCTGAGAACTGCTTCAGCTCCACTGCGTGGGATGAACCTGCTATTTTGGTGGAGAGGATATAGATAGAAGAACGTCCTCATCTGAAGGACGTCAGAGTTCAGACAGTAGATAAAGAGCTTTGTCGACTGGTGCCAACAGAACCATCTCATGATAACTGCATGGAAAACAAAAGAACTGGTGGTGGACATTTTGAGGCACAGACCCACCTCACTGAAACAGGAGAACATCCAACTGATGTTGTGATAAAAGGCTCTTATAAGTACCTGGGTATTCACCTGAACAAGAAACTGGACTGAAGTCACAACATGGATGCTCTTAACAGGAAGGATCAGATCAGACTCTTCCTGCTGAGGAGGCTGAGGTCTTCTGGAGTGCAACAGACAATGCTGAAGCCTTTGTTAGACTCTGGTATATAGTGTGGTTTGTTGGAGCAGCGGCTTATCTGTAGCTGAGAGGAAATGGCTGGATAAACTCATTAGGAGGGCCAGCTCTGTTCTGTGATGTCTCCTGCACCCACTGCAGGTTGGAGTCAAATGGACTGTAAGAAAAACAATTGATGGACAATATCTCCCATCCCATGCATGACGCTGTTGCAGAGCCAGAGAACTCTCAGTGACAGACTACTGCACACCAGGTGATCAACAGGTCCTTCATCTAAGCTGCTGTAAGACTTTATCCTTAATCCTGTCTGCTCTCAACAAACTTAACTGTTTATAAGATCCAAATAGCTGCACAGCTTCTGATCTAATTAGGGATCATACAGTGTCTCTCAGATGCTTATGTCCATTTGCATTTTGCATTTTTTTTCACATAAGTAAAAGTTGGCTACTATATTTCCTCTGTTTAACTCAGAAGTTAAACAGATATTACACACAACACCAGGTGAACGTTTTAATAAGTTTGTTAAAAAGGAAGGTGTAGTAGAAGTGGGGAGCTTTAGGGAATGGGACTGGCAGCCCTGGAGAGGAGAGAGACAGGCTAGTGGCTGAAAGCTAGCACAGGAGAAGTGTAAAAGCTTCCGAGTTGCCACTAACCTTAATTGGATCCGTAACCAGCGTTGAATCCAATAAGGAATCCTCTCTCCTGAAAGGGACAGGAGAAGCGGGAGAATACTGAGTCAGTCCAAGGTCATACACAGATGGTCGGAAATAGGCAGAGGCACAAATGGGGAAATCCACCAGGGCTGAGTCTAAAGTTCAATTCCAGGTTCTAAAATCCAGATATACAATGGGCGGAGGTACATACGGGCTGGGCTGTGAGGCTGAGTCAGGAAACAAGCTTGGGTCAATGTCCAGAAACTGAGAACCAACAGGAGAATCCGAGGCAACAGGCAGAAATCCAAAAAAACGACCAGGAGTCAAAACACAGTCTTGCAGGCTAAGAACCCTGGAGAGTCTACTCACACAGTGGTTTTAGAGAATCTGACACCGGCACTTAGGAGAAGACAGGGTTAAATAGTGCCACACACAGGTACCAGTAATCAGGCAGTAACAGGTGCTTGCAATCAGGGGATTGGGTTGGAACCATCCAGAATGCTGAGAATGACGACAGCAGACATCAACAGGAAAATAATCACAGCTGTAGCTGTGAACAGGACACTTTAGATTAGCTTGTTTTTCATTACACATTTGGTGTGTAACTCTATGTGCCTGACCTTCAAAGATTCCAAATTAGGACTACACTATATTGCATGGGCAGAAAATAAAACTAAAAAATAAGTCAGCATGTTGCGGCTGATTTACAAAGATTGCATCTGCAATGGACATGATGTACAAAACTGATTTGGTCTGCCCCATCTAAATGAGTACTAATGATAGTGTGGGAGCTGCTATAAAAGATAGATGAAGATCAAATCTGTCACACAATCTCTCCAGACACCCAGGGCCCACAAAACCATTTTTAATGAATGGAGAACTTCTGCTATTTAACTTTTGCTTTTATTAAATATATTCATTATTATTAAGAAAATAAAGAAGAACATATTGTTTTGTCAGCAGAAGTTCTGCAAAACAATAGACAAAACATTTATTTTATGTCTGAGTGAAAAACGAAAAATATTCACCTTTCAAATCAGATTTATCCCTATCTATCATTATTCTACTGGTTCCGGTGGCCATGTCAAATGTGACAGCTGAGCGGAGGGTCTCCAGCTCCCGTTCACTGAAACCCTCCCGTGGGTCATTGAATTGAATTAAATTGCTTTATTGTCCCACATGGGGGGAATTACGTTTCAGTACAACCCATCAAAAGAAAGAAACACATGGGTAGATAGGTCACTGAGACCTTGCTGCCTTTTTTGAGGTACTGCCCTTTGCAGAATATAGAAAAGAATACATTGGGATTGTTGAGGGGGAAAAGGACATTTCTCACACTGTTTCTTTACAGGGGACAGTATGAGGATGCAGGAAAAACCCTCAGCACAAAAAAGCAACATACAGAAGACATCATAAGCACAACATGTGTGGTAGGGTGGTCGGTTCACAGGTGGGGGAAGGGAGTGGGGTGCATCCCAGTTCAGTCCTGAGCAGCGCACTGTAAATCGAGCTTAGAACTTCCCCAAGGTCTATTCCATTCAACATTGAGTTCAGACCACAGCCGGAATGTGATGCTGTACAAATGCGATGCTGTATTATAAATTAAATTATGTACGCCTCTTCCACTTCCTCAATGGACAAAATAGACAGACACACAATCCTCCACCTTTCCCAGGAGTCCATCATGCATACAGCTGCATATGTCCCCTTGGGACAACTGGGCTCCCTTGTGCCCTGTCTTCTCATTGAGAAACTGACCAGATCTGTGTTTTGCAACTCGGATAATTTACTATAAAAGGCTCTGAAAGAGTTACATAGTGGTATACAGACAGAGCAAAAGCGAGAAAGATATGAGGAGGGAGAGCAAAAGAAAAAGTGTCCGCTATCACCGAGATCGGGAAGAAGGTAATGGAGGTAATAACAAAATGAACTATTTAAAATAAATATTAACATGGATAGATCTGTGCAGGAAGTACCCCACCTGTCACCCACTGACCACTGGAGTTACCTCCCACATGTCACCGATTAATAGGGACAGTCCCCATTTTGGAGGACCTGTCCCCAGTTAAAATGTCAACAGAAATGTCCCCATTTTCACCGTTTTATGAATGAGAACTAAATGTTGTGCAACAACAGCTGTAATGGCAGCTTCTCACACTGCTGTTACAGACAAAATAGGAGAAAAGGGGAGAATCCAACATCCCCTGCCCTTACACACACATGCTCACCCTTTTAGACACCGTTTTTGCCACACCGAAATTTACCCATTGTGAAACTATAAAAATATGTATTCTAACACCCATTAGAAATTATTAAAGAATAATCAAGAATAACAAGCTGTGTCCCAAAAATTAGCTTGCAATGCTGGGAAATTGTAACTCTAGGCTCCCTGGCATGACCTACTTATTTTGCATCCAACCTTAACATTCTCTCCCCAAGTGGTGAGCCCACATGGACAAGCTTCCAGAAGATTTTCCTTGGATTCGTCTAACCTAGGTTTGATGTGAGGCTAGTAGCTAAAAGAACCTTCCTAATTTCAGCTGTCTCATTTTACATGCATGAATGGATGGCTTATATGCAATGCAAATTTTTATACTTATAAAAAACATATATTGGCTAATCTGAATGTACATTTTGACACAGCCATGGTAAAGACCTTACCATCATAAAATAACTGGAAAAAATCCTCCGAGATGTCTCCCTTTTGTGTATCAGTCATTCATTTAATTACCATAGGAGAACATGTCAAAACTTAAATGCTTTATCAGCTTTATCATCACCCTACTACACTTCTGGACACTTGTACAACAGATGTTTAAAATGAAAAAAAGGTGGTAAAGGATGGTTGTGGTGCAGAAATACATCAATTTCATATCAGGATGAGAGATCTAACAAAAAACATGATACTTTATTTTAGTGTGATGTCACAAGCTCATTCAATAATGTTGGACAAGAAGGTTTGGAATGCACTTGCTGCATTTCCTCAGTCCCAAATTTGTTATATCAAGGGTCAAGACCATACGCAGGTCAGTTATTCCAAAACAAACTTGCAAATCTATGTTCTTATGGACTATTATGGACAATGTACATGATGGTGGATGAAGATCAGGGCAATCCCTAAGCTGTTTCCACAAACGTAGGAGCATGAAACTGTCCAAAATATCTTGGTATGCTGAATTTTTTGGAATTCCTATTACAGGCACCAAGTGGCTAAGTAAGCCACACTTCTTAAGAACAGCCCCACACAATAATCTACTCTGGACTGTTGTGCAATTACACACTGTTTAAAGTTTTTTAATGTTTAATAAATAACTCTCTGTCTGTTAGCTATTGTCCGGTGAATATCAGCCCGGGAGCTGATATTAGGACAATAGTTGAAAGGGATAATTCGAGCACTGACGATCTTTTAACAGCAAACCCTGAACATGCATAGAATAAGGAGTGACAACTTCTCTTCAAGTTCAACAGTTTGTTAACAGAAATACATCCAGAGAACATCACTATATAATGCTGTTTATCTGAATTAACACTATATTTCAATCAACAAATCCCCTCTCTACTAGGCTAGTGAAGCTTAACTAAACTACTAAGCAAAACGAAGATAAAAAAGAAGCTAAGAAACTATGTACACACAAAAGAAACAAAAGATAAAATAAAATGATTGATGATCATCATCCTTAGAATAATTCAGTGAATCCTGGTTCACTGCAGATCTGAGTTAAAGAACCAAAGTTAATCTTAAAGAAGGTGAGTTGAGGTTAAATTAGCTTAACTAATTTAGAACAACACTTGGTATGTGTTTGAACCACTGAGCTATATTATACACTGGAGTGCTGATTTTGCCGAAAAACTGAAGTCACTGGCCGCCATCTTGCTACTCCCTACTCTCACAGAATCCCATAGGATTTGGTTGCAACAACAAGCAGTTTTCTGGCTGTGTAAAAAGTATGTGTAAATGTATATATATATATGTATACATATATGTAAATATATGTTTTTGCATATTGTTATTTATATATTTGCAAATGTTTTATATATATATATATATATATATATATATATATAAATAAAAAAATGCAAAATCAGCACATGACTTTCTCAGTACTTCTCAGTACTCAGTTTTAGAACATAACATAAAAGTATATGGCATTTGACATTTTAAAAGTTTAAAGCCCCCCCTGAACATGAGAAAATCCTTGTTATTCGATGCTGTAGCGCACATATGGCGGCTGGTGGCTTCAAAGGGACTCGTTCTAACAGCGGGCTATTTGCACTCCAGCGTGTAATATAGCTCAGTGGTTTCAACCCATTCACAGTGCAAATCCTGAGTTAAACAAAACATTATTTGATGAAATAACATTTTATCTTAATTAAAGAACCAAAGTTTATCTTAAAGAACATGGAATGAGCTTAAATTGGTTTAACTAATTAAGAACAACATTTGGTATGGTTTCAACCCATTCACAATGCAAATCCTGAGTTAAACAAAACATTATTTCATAAAATAACATTTTAAAAAAAGATTTTCTTAGCAAAATCATTAACTTTAGGGATGCTTGATTTTATTAATGCGATTAAACCTCCGGGATGCTAGAGGTCACTGTACCGATTGGATGCTAAAATTGGTTACTTCTAATTTTATACAAAACACGTTTAAATTGACATTAATATTCCATATTAGAGGGAAAACATCAGCAGCTGGATCGTGCGTAAAGACGCACCATGAACCCCTGTGTGCTTTAAGTGTGGCAGCTGAGGTGAAAATGTCGGACCATGTAGGCTTGATGAAACTCAGCCTCATTCACCAATGAGACCAACATGGATAAACAAACCCATAGATTAATGTGTAACAGTGTAATAATTTGGTCAATAACAAAGTAACTTTATTTTATGCAGTATTATTTGAACAATTGTGTGTTTTTTATCTGTTTTAACCAACTAACTGAACAATTATGTGTTGAAACTTCTCTTTCACTTTTTAACAAAAGTAATACATGTCTAATTCCATGTCTGGTCAGATAAAAATGAGAATGAGTTGACTGGACCGGCTCTTCCAGGGTCCGCCCCAGCCACGCCCCCAGCTCCGCCCCGGCCCCCGATAATTAGCATAATCTAACTCCTAACTTTTGATTAAAGTTGCAAGGTCTGGGCATCCAGTTAGAAGAAGTTGAAAGCAGGGGATAGCTGCTTAGCAGCAGCAGACATGCGGCTCTGAGCTAGCCAAAACGTGGTCGGTATAGGCTGATCCGAGGTCCTGCATGCAGTCTCTGAGCTCTCAGCATGAGATAGAGAGTCCTGTATCGGCTTTTGGCCGCTCCACGTTGTCTGGAATCAGCTTTCTGCAACAGCTGAGAAGAATAAAAAAGCTGGTTTTGGCATAGGAATTCCTTGCTCCGGCGTCTGACACAGAAGTTAAGACTTAACTCTGATTCGGCCGGCAGTTTCTCCGCTCCGCAGAGGACGAGAATTTCCCCCTTTGTCTCTCCATTGAAGTGAGGGGAGAGGAGTTTCACAGAAGGCACATTTACTCAGCTTGTGGGCCTCTTTGAGGCCCGTGAGACCCCCATACATGGCTAGCAGGTCCAGAGCGGACTCTCTCTCTCTGAGAGTCCCAAGAAAAGTGGAAATAGTGTAAGGAGTGGTCTAGGCTCTTAGAAGGCCATCCTACTGTGAGAGGATGTCCCTGCGTGGATGTGTGAAATTCCTCTGCCATATTTCAATTGCAATCTCATTACATTGTCGTAAGCTGTATAGAACGAAATTTTGTTTTGTATACACTCTGTACATGCAAAATGACAAAGTATGTCTAAGTCTACTCTTCCCCATTACATTTGACTCTTTGTACTTTGTGATGTAAAGCTTGATTGCAGCTGCTTGACAATTGACAACTACCCAATAAAGCTCCCTATAAACTGTGTGACCTAGCACTTTGTGGCACTTTTTTGCTGTCATTCCAGATTGGTTTTATCTTTGTTATAATACCACTAACAGTTAACTGTGGAATATCTAGCAGTGAGAAAGGTTTATCAATGGACTTATTACATGTGGTATTCTATCATGGTAACTCTATAGAATTCACTCAGCTTCTGAAAACAAATTTTTAGAAGTCTAAATGTCTAGGAGTTAGAATTTTTCACCTGCAGCCATGGAAGTGATTGGGAAAATCGTTATTCAATGATTTGGAGGGCTAGGTAGGTAGGCAATACAGTGTATGCCAACAAAATAGATCTGTGTCAAACCAATAAGAACTACTTCCATAGTATATCTGACCTTTAACTTCTTACAAATCTGGAGTTGGATCGGACAGCAATATATGAAACAGTTTTTATTTAACAGCCATTTGTATTCAGATTGTCAGAAACCCCTTAGCCTGACATCTAACAATAAGATCAATTGAAACTAGGAACATTTTGGAGAGCTTGGAAGCCCCCACTGATCATTTTCTTCCCTCTAATAGATTGATGCAGAGAGCCAACAGGATGCCAGCCAATTTGGCTTGTAGAATTGGTGCTTTAAAGTGAAGAATTGCAAATGCTGGTTGGATGCAGATTTGCAGGAGTAGAACATGGGAGATGCTTCGACTTAGAGGTGTGGCATCTTGGTGATCGGATTGGTTAGCCTATTTTCAATGTACATTCATTAAAACTTACCACATTTATTCAAACATGGTTCAAAAAAGCTCCTGTTGAGTATTCTTCTATTTACAGACCATTATCAGAAGAAACCAGATACCACATATTAGTGTAACAATGAGTCATTAGAAATTTACTCTATTTTTTTTTTTTATGTTTACCAAGCAGAGAAATATTATTGCTTTGTGCTTTGACCTTAAAGTGACACAAGTCCTCATCTTACACAGCTTTTCATAAAACTTGACAGCTGGATTGTTTCAAGCTACCCGCTGTGACTTGTGGCTTTCTCTATTCTCTGTTTTGTGTTATGTTTGTTTATCTTCTATGAGCTAACCCCCAGGCACAGATACTGTGTCATGTAGAACACCAAGGCTGCAGAAACAACTGCATTAGTCATCCCTGATAATAGGTTACCCCAAATAGCTCTAGAAACAAAGAATATTAATTGCAGCAATTGGGCAGCTAAGAACACCATGCTGATGATGCAGTCAGCACAAAACATAATGTTACTGTTTAAGGGTAACAATACCTGAAATATCTCACCAAACAAATGGTTAGGGTTAGGGTCATTTGGGGAATAAGAAGCTGTTCCTCATGAGGAATTCCTGCAGGGGCAAAGTCCATCTTCCTAAATTGAAATAGTGTTTTGGGGCTATAATTATCATCCTAATTGTATTTCAAGGATAAATACAACAATCAGGCATGACAATAAGATCTCTTCCCGGTGAGGTATATAACAAAGATATTTTTTTTCTACCTGCATCAAGGCAAGACTACTTTGATCATCTACCTAAGAAGAAAACCTTGGGTAAATAATCGGAACATTTTTGAGACTCAATATTCTTCCTCTGCAATCTAATTTACATTCCTGAAAGTGGCAACATCCTTCTCAGAGCTCCAGTAGGGACAGTTAGACCTACTGTAGAGAATAAGATAATGTTCACCGTAACTACCTGAAACAAACTGAAAGAGCTAAAGGAGAGAGCTACAATTTCACAAAATCACACTTAATCAAATTCTGATGGCAGTCATTGTTTTCCCTAGTTTGTAGGTCTGGTGCATCCTTCTCACTGGATGTTCCTTTTTCAATGAAATCCTGTTAAAAGTTCACACCTAGTGTGTCTCCATGTTGTCCCGATAGAGCAGCAACTATCTGGGATTTGGGCTCAGCTAAAGTCAAACACAGTTCCTGGAGATTACATGTGTTGTGAATTGGCACTATATAAATAAAACTGAATTGAATTGATGCAGTTTTTTTGCTCTTCAGGTGAATGTTTCCTAGTGGCTCTAATGTCATGTAAAAACTCAGAATAAATCTGTGCATATACAAACTTTCAGCCCTTTCAAGTTCTGGGTCTTCGGTTGTCAGTATCCATCATCAGTGGAAATGTACTAAACCAGCAGCAGGGTGATAGGCAGGCAAGAACCATTGATGCACATATGGAGGAAAGGCTGAACTCCAACTGCTGGTTCGGATATAAATGTTTTAAAATACATAGCACAAAACATTTTGTTGTATTACAGGATGCTTGGACATACACCAGTTAGGTGACCACTGCAAAAAAAAAAAAAAAAAAAAAAAAAAAAAAAAAACGGACAGGGAACTAATATAAGCAACAGAAGTGGCTTGGTATTAGGAATCAGATTTTCTTAATACTGTGTGTGTGTGTGTGTGTGTGTGTGTGTGTGTGTGTGTGTGTGTGTGTGTGTGTGTGTGTGTGTGTTACTTATGTCGTGCTACCTATCTATTTTGGTGTTTGGGAAGCTTTGGATATGGATGTTACTTTGACACACAACACCTTATATCTACCTTGCATTGTTGCAAACCGGGGATGATGTGCCATTGCTGACGTATTTTTGTAGGATAATGCGCTGTGTCACAAAGCAAAACTGGTACAGGGATGGTTTTAGGATCAAAACAAGAACTTTGTTTATCTGGCCTCCACGTTTCCTTCAAATCCATCCAACTGAGCATATGTGGGTTTTGCTGGACAAAAAAAAGCCTCCCTGGATCAGGGCTGTTTTGGCAGCAAAACAGGGAACTACACACGTCATAAAATCTCACGGGTGTGTTTGTAGGTAATTTAAGTGATTGCATTGTGAACAAATATAATGCTTTCCTGGTGCTTTACAATTCATATTTTTATTAGTCAGCAGTGATATATCATCTTGACGGTGAATTTCCATCTTCTTCACCATCCTGCATGTCACCATTTTAAGCACTTTGTGAACAGAACAAACTATATACTTGTAATAGCTGACCATGTTGACAATCTTGACGATGATGTTTTTCTTTGCAGGGAGAACATGCAAACTCCATGCAGAAAGACCCAGAGCAGGGGTAGGACTCGAACACAGGACCTTCTTGCTGCATGCCAACAGTGCTACCCACTGTCTATCCCATCATTTTAAACCCAATGTAAAATAATTAAAATCATATTAAAAGCTGTGAGGTGTGCTGATTAAAACAGGGCAGTGCTTTAACTTGATATGACAGTATTTCCACAGAATTTACGTTACAGGTGTGGGCCATGTGTGAACACTCTTGACAGGTGGAACTGTGTAATCTGCATGCATGGGTTTCAAAACAGAGCGCATAGTTAATGCACATATTGCAGAAATTGAGAGCACATTTTAGTAATCCGTGTGCACAGATTGCAAAACCATGCACATGGTTTAGTAAAGCGTGAGCATAGATTTCCAACTGCTTTGTTTTTTTGTTTGTTTTTTTACCCGCTGACACTTGCCGGTCCAAAGAAAAGAATATAGCAGAAGTTTTCCATTCATTAAAAAACGGTTTCTGTGTCCTGGGCATCTGGATCAATGAAGTAACGGCGACCGTTTCTGGGTGACACTACATTCAGAAATGCAATGTCATCTTATAGGTGATGGGTCCTGATTTTTTTTCCCGCTGTCAATTCAAGATTGTTCACTTGAACAGAGAAGGACCTCATTTGAGGTCCATTGAGCTCCTTTAAGATCCAGAAAGTGACAGACAAGAGAGTGATGATATCACACCAGGCTGTGTCTTGTACTCAGCAGGCAATTTTAATCTTAGACCAGCTTAGTCTTGAGAGGGTTCCGTTAGACAGTCAAGGGTCTTACACATGAAGGCTGATTCACATCCAAGGGCTAGGCAAGAGGCGTGAGTCGTGGGGCCTTTACTTGGTCTCCGTCTAGATATCAGAAGCCAATGAGGTGTCAGACAAGGGCAAGGCAAGGAATCCTGAAGGTGAGAATTTGATCATAAACACGCAAGGCAGGCAAAGAATGCTGGACATCTACTCACACCATGGCTTTCACATAATCTGGCACCTGCTGACTAAAAAGCTTCAGTATATAAAGGCAGTAGAGCAGATGAATGAAATGGAGCTGATTGCACTGCTGCAGGAGGAGAATCAGGATCCTCTCAGTTAGTCAGACCAGAATCATAACACAACTACTATTTCAATCTTGAGAGACTCCCACAGACAAGAAGAGGCAACTAGAAATATTTAGTGACATAATTTAGAAATGTTATATGGCGCACGGACCACGGCAGAAGATGTAGAAGCTGTGAATGTCTATGATCTTGGATGTTCATTTTTACGATTTGGATTAGTGAAGTCTTCCCCCTGGGTTTAGGACAGTGGTGGTGGAGGCCATAAGGGAGGAGTAGTCAGCTGAAGCTTGTGAGCGTGAAGGAGGAGACGGGGGTCACCTATGCACCTGAAAACCCTCAGGATTCTGCTGTGGATGTTGTGTGTAACTTTATTGTAATTAAATTCAAATTATGTTCTAATTTTATTTCCATAACCTTTGTTATGATGGTTGTGTTGTCGTAACTGCAACAGATTTTTATAAATACATATATTTATATATCTATATATCTAGAGCATTTGGGCATATGCATCTGACGCACATTGGGAGGAGCTAGCCTGTGATTGCTCCCAAAATGCAGGGAAATATTTACCCTGGTAAAAGTTTTGATAACTTACAAGAGATCCCAAATTCCTCGCTAATCCTCCTCCAGGCAAGATCCATTCTATTACTGTCTCTATTTTGATAGCAGCAGCATCAGATACTACTGGGCATGCTCCCCTTGTGTGCTATGAGGCTAATCATTCACATATCAATACTCGTGATCACTACTTTATTCCCTTTAAATCAATGTGGTCTTTCTGAGAAATGGTATCAATGTCAATTGTTATTCAAAATGAACACTGGTAGGTTGCTTTCCAATACCAGCTATAGCTACGTTCACATGGACAAAAGTAATCAGAATAAAGGGCCAATCGGGGAAAAAAATATGTCATGTAAAAACGCCAATCTGAATATTGTATTGGATTCAGCTCAATCTGAATTAAATTGTAATCGGAATGAGAGTGGTGGTTTATGCCAATTGATAATCTAATCAACATGCATATAAACGCTAGTCAGGATCAAGTTATTACGTATGTTGCAAACTGACCAGAGTGCACATGTGCGCCCGACGTAAACGTGACGTATTACCGCATTGTTGAGTGGTAAAAATACATCAGGAAACCAAACTGTTGGGGCTCCTGATATAACCTTTCTATTCAAAACATTAAAACAGTTCAAAATGTTATTTATTCAGTAGCGTTTCAACTGTGATTAGAAACTGGTGCTCGTCTAACCTTGTATAATACGGCTTTGTTTACTATTTGTTGTTGCTCAGCAAAGATGGAAGTTCTCCCTCTGTGTTTTATTTTTTTATTTTTAGGTGAATTTGATTACGGCGCATGTCAGAGTGGTTCTATTGTGAATAAGGCCTGGTGCATGTACACGCACATTATGATCGGATTAATTGATTGTATGCCCATGTAAACGGTACAATCCAATTATTTTTTGTTTTTTAATCCGAATATATTTCAATCCGATTGTGAAATTTTGTGCTTGTAAACATAGTTAATGTATCCTTGTCAAACCTGTTTAAGTAATTATTTTGTTGATCATCATTCAAAACATCTAAACTATCCATTTAGAGGGATATTTTTGTCTTCCTAATAGTAAATGTTGATCAGTCTGCACAGATGACTGCTGGATTTATGAATAGTAATGGGTGATTAGAACCCACACATTTCAGATACCAATGCACGAGAGTGAGCATGAAAATTGGAAATACTATGTATATAAAAGCAGAGGAACTGACAGTAATTTAGGAATTTGAAGGGACTTTATCACTGTTTAACATAATATTATTTATGTTGTAAACAAACTAGTTTCCCCTTTAATAAAACTTCCCTTATGAGTCTGAGTCTATCCAAGCTAACATCAGTTTAGAAATGATGCACACCTTGGAAGGTCCCTAACTTTTTAAAAACAAAGTAAGGAGTAGTAAGGAAAACTGAACGAGAGTCCAGAAAAAAGCCAGACAGAGAAGTGTTGCGTGCATGATGTCCATTAGCTGCTGTCCTAAAAGAGACAGCCACGACCACTGTGACCATAAAAGCCTGCAGGAAGAGCAGATTTTAAACCTAAAAAGCATTTTAATATTTCATCAACAGTAACACACATTTTTCCTCAAGAACCACCATTTTTATTTCATGTGACCATTTTAAG
Organism: Fundulus heteroclitus; assembly: GCF_011125445.2. NCBI lineage: Eukaryota > Metazoa > Chordata > Actinopteri > Cyprinodontiformes > Fundulidae > Fundulus > Fundulus heteroclitus. The sequence goes on along the minus strand of NC_046364.1, from coordinate 19,878,183 downwards.
AAAGCGTTTTTTTAAAAAAAAAAAAAAACAGACGTTATCATATGTGAAGCTGGCACCAGAGTGCTCTGCAAAAAGGCCTAGATAAAGGCTCCTGGTATTTTCAGAGACAATGACAAATTAATGAGCAAACATGGAGGCATGTTTTAAAACAAATTCTGATAAAAATCAATATTTATTATATCTTTATCCACTATATAACTGTCACACCTGTCAGCCAATGGCTTCAGGGGTTGTGGGGGTCTGATTTAAAGCTCTTCAGAATTGGAAGCAGCCCCTCAATACTGAAACATTTATATCATCACATATTTCAGAACATATAGTAGCCCCAAGGCACTTCTTCAGTCATTCACTCAGTATGGTACAGGTTTATTGACCATAATTTACAGAACACATTCACGTCATTATGAGCATTTGACTTTTGGATCCCTTTAAAGCCTGCTCCTTAGACAACTCCACCAATTGCAGACTCTCCACAGCTTATATAATAACAAAGCAATTTGCTACTGAATCGAAATAAGCCATGTGCATCTGAACAAGGCACTAATTAAGAAATTCATTCATGTGTGAACCTAGCAAGCGCATAGCATATAGATGGAATCATCATCAATACCTGGATGCTCCTTCTCCCATCAATCAGATAAAACCTCACAACTAATAGGAAAAAAAAATATTTCAGAGAGGAAGGAACCATTCTCTTGACAACTAATACTTCTTACAAATGTTTCAGAGCGGCTGGAAATGGTTGGCACCTGCTAGGACAGCATGTTCTTGATGAGAATATTTTTTTTCTTTTTTCATGCTGGAGTTATATACAGCGCAGTCAGTATCCTGCCTGCAGTGGTTAGTGGTTAGTTTAAAATGTATACCACCACCAGCTTCCTAAACCATAAATGCAGGCCATGGGTTCATGCTTTTATTATGTTTTTTTTTTTGTTTTTTTGTCAAATTCTGACCCTAAATTGTACAGCTCAAATCAAAAATGGTATGTCTTCATAGCATTCCACTTATTCTACATATCTTGATTGTAAGGATAAAATACTTTTAGTCCATAAAATGCTACTCTCTGGATATTTTCTCTTACTACCATTCCTTGTAAAATCGAGAGATGGTTTGGTGCGAAAGTCTCACTACTTCAATCATTTCTGATATACTCAGACCAACACCAAACGCAATGTTCAAAGTCCCGTTTCTTCCCCACTCTGATGGTCGCATTGAGCTTTTTACAAGTCGTCTTCACCACATCTTGAAGCCTAAATATTGCCATATGATTGACTGAATCATTGCTTGGGATAACAACTAACTGAACTGTTTGTGTAGGGGTATGAGCATAGTGAGTTTAGAGTGGCATGATACAACCGGGCAGAAAATGTGCTAGGTAAAATTAGTCTTCATTTCCTGAAATTGCACCACATTTTCAGAAAGAAAGTAAGAAAAAGCCACTTTAGAATGTGCAATAGTTCAATTTTAATAAAGTACTAATCATTTTCATTAAAATATCTCATTAACTTTAGATTCTGGTACAATAGTAAGATGAGCCAGCCAGCAGCAATAAAAAGTTTGGAAATCAAGATCTCAGATTATGAAAAAAAATAAAAATTAAAGAACGGATGTTCTGTGAACACAGTAGAACTGGATACAGTATAAAAAGCTTGTTGGGGGTTTCATCAAGAAGAAAAACATATTTTAAGGTGGAACACACACAAAGTGCTCTGCTCACCACACCATACCATACCAAGTTTATTTATAGAGCATTTTACACCCACAGGACCAAAGTGCTGCACACAGACTAAATAAACAACAGTCATATGTCACAATTAAACCAAAATTAATGTCAACAAAACCTGAATAAATAAAACTGCTATATGCTAAAATAACAGAACAATCATAGAATCACTAAAACGTTGTAAAATGGAAAAAATAGTACATAAAAGTAACTGAACAATTTTAAAAGTCAGCATTTGACATGGTGTCAAAGGCCAAGAAGAAGAGATGGGTTTTAAGAAGGGGTTTAAAATCAAAAAGTAATGAGGCCTGACCGACGGAACGGTCATTCCAGAACTTAGGAGCTACTGCAGCAAAAGCACGGTCTCCTCTAAACTTAAGCTCTGTCTTTGGCACACTCAGAAGCAGCTGATCAGCTGACCTGAGGGAACCGAAAGGTGTGTGTAGCAGCTCGGACAGACAGGGCGGAACAAGGCCTTTTATAGCTTTAAAAGCTGATTAATGGATTTTAAAATTAATCCAAAAATGTAGAGGTAACCAGTGCAGAGAGGTTAAAATAGGGAGGATATGATCAAACTTCTGTGTGCCTGTTAAAAGACATTCAGAAGCATTCTCTACCCTCTTAAGCTAAGAGATACAGGAATCACAGACCCCTAAATAGAGTGCATTACAGTAATCCAGCTGAGTGGTTACAAAGGCATTCTTCTCAAAAGGTAGTTTCCAAAAGACAAGACATTTAGTTGAAAACTTATAGCGATTTGTTTTTTAAGAGAATTTTAGAAGAGAAAAGTTGTAGGCATAAAAGAGACAGATGTTTTTGCATACAGATGTTTTCATGTTTTACTCAAGGTCCCTTCTATTCACTGCACCTGAAAGACTGCATGACAGGTAAGAATTAATTTGCTTCAACAACCAGACTTTCTTCTAATTCCTTTTAAAGGGAACTGAAAAGGTCGTTTTCAAGCTTTTGAAGGTCTTTAAGCATTTTATTTTTCAGCTTTTCATTTTCAGTCCTGTATTTTTACCCCTGTTATCCCTTTGTCCAATTTATTTTGTTGCATCTTTTGCAAAAGAACAAAAGATAATACGGGATGACAGAAGAAATTTGAAAATATACGCTTTATATGATCACTAAAGACGATTTAGCCCAAAATTTGGTATGCAGTGTGTAAATGTATTATCTGAAGGCTAATACATATTTTAGATATTTTGTTCTGTTATGTTATTTTTTTATTACTTAAAGGTGTTTCTTTCAGATACTGTTCGTCTGCAGTATGTATTTTTCAGTACTTTTACTTCCTGAGTCCCACCCTCCAGATGTTAAAGGAATACGGCACACTATGCCAAGATTTGTATTCTTACAAGCGCTATAGGATGCATGATGTTGAAACTTAGTTGATGTTGAAACAGGAATCTCCCTGTAATTATTTGATGCATTGGTGAAAAGGATAAAACAGATGAGGTAAATAACAGACAGGAAGATGTGACTACCACAACATATAATAAAGATGCAGACACAACAATTCTCAAAATGTGCAAACTGATTCAAGTAGTTACTTACACTTATAGCACAAACCAGAGCTTAAAATACATTTCACAAAAAAAGTCTGAAATCCAACAAAACGTTCTGTATCTTTGGTCTGCTTGAATCACCAAAATTATTAATATTTGTTAAATTCCAGAGTGAGAAACAGACTTTTTTAAATGCAGAAGTTTACATACACTTAGGGGCTGATCTTCAAAAGGTTTGCAAGTATAAAATCATGTGCAAACAAATTAGCATGTACTAAGCTGATCTTCATAATAGGAGCAAAGCAATTTGGGTGTACAAAATGAGCAGAACAATGGGTGCAAACTTTTGTGTGTGTGAGCCTTCATGAATATGCAGATCATATACTAATGACAAAGCTGGGAGGGGGATATGACAATATAAATACTTACCACCCGCAAAACGATTTATCAAAGCTGAAACTGAAAATGGGCGCAATTTTTAAATCTATATTTAGTATGCTTGAAAGTCAGGTGCAAACGGTTACACAAAAATGCCTGCGGTCCTTGTGGCCGGAATGGAGGATCCGGTACTGTATGACAGATGGAGGAGACAGAGTCTGTCTGCATCAGAACATATTTGGACTGTGAGAAATAACAACATCAGAATAATAGTAGTGAGGAGAAGGACATAAGCCTGGTAGAGATTAATAAAGCAGTAAATTGGTAATAATCTTCATGAAAGTAAACTGATTTAAAACAAGGTGAAAAATACCATTCCTGATCTTAAACATTGTGGCATGCTTGTAAACAAACAAAGCAGAATATTAACCACCTCCTGAGAACAACCATCAGATTGTAAAAATCCCGGGACAAAACAATTTTACTGGAGTGGAGCTGCTCTGAGAGGAGGGAACGGGGGTAGGATGGGAGGGCGCTGTGCTGGGATTTTTTTTTTCTTTCTATTTTTAATGTGTCCTGTCTGGCAGTGTGGCATTAAGAATTGCTGTCTCAATGCCAAAGAGAACCCAACAGATTTACTTTCAGAAGTGGGGTATTACTGCTTTCGCTGTAGTGCTCTGCTATATGGCAAAATCTTTATTAGATATTATTTTAGGATTATTTCTGGTTCAATGGACACAGAAAAGGAAAGGTTAAAAAGAAAGAAAGGAAGAGAAAAAGATTAGGCAAAATGCTAAAAGGAAAAAAAAGATAGAGGAAAAAGAGAGTACAAGATAACATCCTCAGAGTCTGCTTCTACATCTGCAGAGAGATACATAATAAGAACAGCAAAACCAAGAATGTATCACAGGTACAAACAGCAAACACCTTGACAACATCACTGAAAAATGCTATTTTGTAGACAATTGATTCACTCACACCACACAAATCTGCTGTTTCACGGTGGAAAGTTCCACATGCCAAAAATTTCAAAGTGATAAGCACTTGTAAGAAAGGAGATATGGAGTTCTTCTTATTAAGTCATCAAATTCATTCAGCTGGTTACTCCTGTCTCTGAGAAATATTCTTTCTGGTCTTGTTGGTGGTCTTCCAGCGTCATTGATGAAGCCAAGATAATCAATTTTGCCCATCCACAATGAAGCAGACAGCCTTTACTCTGAAGTTAAATCTGCCTCTTGCCATGTTTAGTCTGCATTTAGACCTGGATTAGCTCTACTCTTTGTCAAGACAGAAGATTATGTAACTAAAACCAGGACAAGTCTGGGACTACTAGGATCCATATCTAAGAAAGCAATTTCAATAAGCCCTGGTTTAAACTGTGATTTAATTGAGAACTAGGACTTAATCCCTGTAAGGGAAATTGAGCCACAGGGTTCAGAAGCCAAGATTAAGTTAAACCAGAGGTTCTCAAATATTTTCTGTTGTGTCACACCTTTAAAGAATGATAAGGGACGTCATGGGGGTTCCTAGGCAAAACTAGCTGTGGGAGGGAGCATGCAGTCTACTTTTCCTACCTCCTTCCTTACTGACTGCACTATTCTGAGGCACTTATCATGGCGACCGCTGACGCACTTCCGCTTTGGCTAACAAGTCCTTACTCTGTAAGGCTATTCAGATTGAGCCTTAGATTTCCACTGGCTTTTAATGGCAGAAAGGACACTTCCGATGTAGGAAGAACCACTTACGGTTTCTGCCGATACGCCCCACAAAAGGCAATTTAACAAATCATAAAGCTCCCTAGAGAAGGGAAAGGAAAGAACCCTACACGATGCTCTGAGGATTGCTGAGAATTTATACTACTGACTGCAGGTTCAGACCAAACGGTCAGGACTAAAAAAGTAAAAGGGCAAGGCTATTCTTGGGTGCCCCCTGTCATTCCTTCGTTCCTAGGGGGGCGCACCCCACTATTTTAGAACTACTGACTAAAACAATACTTAACTTTACGCATAAGTATAATGACGTGTTTCTAATAAGCTTTAAGAAAATGTTGATATTTTAAAGCTAGCAAAGTTTTTTTCTGATAAACTTTTAGTTTATAACAATTTTAGTAAACTTATTGAAAACTTAATGTCCCATCCATCCATGTTCTATCTACCTAGAGATAGATTAAGGTAATGAGTGATCTGTGATGTAATTACAGATCCACATAAAAGAGCAGGTCCTTACATTTCAAGTTCGCACAGAGCCTCATACCCTACCTGCGACAGCCCTGATCATTATTACCTCCAATGACCAGAGGGAGGTTTTCAGTCATTTAGGGCTGGACAAGTGTACCTCAGCTGTCACATTTCACATGGCCACTGTCACCGATACCAGTCACAAAACAGTAGAATAATGATAAACAGGGATACATTTGATTTGTCAGCAGTAATATTTTCTTATTAAACTCGGACATAAAAAATATTCTTCTGTTTTGTAGAACTTCTGCTGACAAAACAACACATTTTCCCTATTTTTAATTAGAATCACTATTGTCTCTAGGAAACAGTTAAATAGCAGAGATTCAAATGATGTTGTATATCCTGGGTGTCTGGAGAGATTATGTGAAGGAGAACACACAATTTACTCATTTAGAAGGGGTAGGCCAAATCTGTTTTGCACATCGTATCCACTGGGATGCAATCTTTGAAGATCAGGTGCAACATGCCCCCTTATTGCTGGCACAGTTTACTTTCTGTCCATGCAATTTAGCGGTCCTCATTTGTGAGATTCTAATTGGGTAATTCCAACAATGTATTTAAAGGGGCTAACACCTGTAAATGTACTTTTTTATGTATTTTTTTACTTATTTTATATGATTTCACACAAGGAAGTAGGAGTGATTTAAAATACAAGTCCAGATGCCTGAAGTTGCTGTGTTTATCTGTTTAAACAATTAGAAAAAAAAAAAATATATACAAGTACAAACACCACTGGGATTTTGGCGACCATACTGTTCAGGAACTTCAGTGTTATTTATGCTACAATGTGTAGAAGCCTTTTCCAGCACAATGTGATATTTTACCTTTACGTAAACAGGAAAGGCTGTTAGAATAGCTGCACATATTCCAATATCCATGTTAAATCATAAATAAAAAAGAATGAGATTTAAAAGAGAAAATGTTTATGAAGTCCCAAGAAAACTACATACTGATAATCAATAAAAGTTTATATTCGCATAATAACTATAATCCTCAAAAAAAAAAAAAAAAACACTCTTGAAATCCAATCCAGTTGAAAAATCCTGAGATGCAATTTGACATTTATGCCCATCCATCCATCCATCCATCCATCCATCCATCCATCCATCCATCCATCCATCCATCCATCCATCCATCCATCCATCCATCCATCCATCCATCCATCCATCCATCCATCCATCCATCCATCCATCCATCCATCCATCCATCCATCCATCCATCCATCCATCAACTTGTGGTGGTCCAGAGATCAGAAACTTGGAAGCAGTCCGACAAGGGCAAGGTTGGGCGGAGAAATTCAGGAGACAGAATTGAGGTCATAACGCGTTTTTTCCATGTCCTTGAATGAACAGATTCAAGGACACGGGAAAAAAAAAGCTTCATGACACAAACATCTTGCATAGCTGTTACTGCACTTATAATGTCTTATCTGACCTCCTTGTGTTACATGATGAAAAATAAAATAAACAGTAATGATATCACGAAGAGCATTGTTAATCTTCGTGTGTCCAGTTGTACATTGCCTGTATAGTCAGACAAACAGACACACACGCAGACAGACCCTCCTTTTAGGGCGTCGCCATATGTGTGTGTGGGTGGTTGTATTTTTGTATAACATAACAATGCAAAGATTAGTTGCAAACTCATATGGTTTCCTCACCTTGTGAATTAAGTCTCACCCCTACCTATTAAATGTATTCCTGACTAATAAAGCAGCTAGCAAAGGGATTATTGTTTTAGCTTATTTTATGAGTAAAAGGTTACAGGCTTATTCACAGCTTTTTCTCCCATTGTATTTTAATCTCATTTGGGGATGTTTGATCCATTGCTCTCTGGATCGTTGCTGACCCGGTTAGTATCAGGGGCACAGCGCATTTCTAGCAGCCATTCTCACATCCTCATCTTCTGTCTGGCTTAAAACTATCTCCTTTTGTTTGGCTGTTTTATGGGCCAGAAAAAGCCTCAGCTAGGCAACTGTTTTATGTTACATTTCAAACTTGGCATTGAGAGGGGGGGGGGCATTGTATTAGGTACTTGTAAAATCGATGTGCTGGGCCAGACTGGAGTTGGAACTGATGTTTAGCTGCTCTTATTGGGCCTCTGAGATCAATAGTATAGGAGATCATCCATTTAGCAGTGCTGTGGCTCATCTCCTCTGCCTTAATGTACAATAAGCTGTCTCGCTACATGATAATGTCATCTTAGAAGGAAAACTCTAGTTTATTTCCACTGGTCAGGATAACTCTCCTCATTCTATGAATATATTTGAAATGAGGACGCACACAATGCACCAAAATGTTTTTTTGAAGATTTGTTTTGGAAAAAAAGCTAAAGAAACACAGAAGAGCCTCAGCACATGTCACATAAAAAGTCCCACTTACAGCTTGCCACAAGCCTTGTAGAGGATACAACAAACATATGGAAGAAAGTCAGATAACACCAAAGCTGATGTTTCTCACCTGCATCAAAAAAGCTGTTTGCTGAAGAACTAACTGCAAATCACCCTAAACACTAAAGATGGGCATTTATTGTATCACTTATATTTCACTCATTCTTGAGAGGCAGGAGAAAACTCGTCGGATTTGCATACAAATTTAAATATAAAGTCTAAATACTATGTGGTTTGACTGTTACGGTATATTTCTTCAGCACGAGGGCACAATACTGATTGTGAGTTGGGTAATGCGGCCAGCTACAGCCTTTTTGCATAAAAGTGATAGAGCCCTAAAAACAGCTCATTCTGAAAGGAGTTGAAATTAGGAAAAACTGTGGAGGTGAAATCTTGTTATCTGAGAATAATTTTCTTCAAACACTGTAATGAACATGTTTTGTATAGTCCATAGACAAAGCCAAAAAGGTTTTAAAGGAAGCATAGGTCAACTTTAGAGTTTTATATTTCCTCAAGTGTGTAGCAGAGATGACACAAATCAAGCTTGAAAGGATACAATTCTTATTTTTCATGTAATTGTTTTTATTTAAAACCTTTACCATTACATGGTTGAATATCTAAGAAGTTTCTCTGCAGAATTAAGTTACTGCAACGAAATATGGTGCACAATTAAAAAAGTAATTCTAACACATGTTTTGTCCCCATGCTCAAGAATTAGTGAGTTATTATAAAAAACAGTTTGGGGAATTTTGGTAATACTTGATTTGTTCGAATGGTGCTAAACTCCAAGCGGTGATAATTGCAAATACCATAAATTTGCTGGATGGGGGGGGGGGGGGGGGTTGCTGATGTTTAAACCATTGTTTCCACTTTGAGAGGCTAAGCATCACCTTCCAGAAGCAGGACATCCCAAAATATAAAGCTGGAATCAGAATGGTCTAGTCAAATCCTAGACCTGTGGCAATACCTCAAATTAGATATTTTCAGACACTTTCCATCCATTTCAACGTAGCTATTTTGTGAAGTAAATTTCAAAAAAAAGCACAACTTTAGAGGGGGGCTGGAGGGTAGGGTTCAAGGTTTGTGGTTCCAATGTAACACAATGTGTAGAAAGGTTGCTGTGCCTATAACCACATTTAGATTTAGACTGATGTCGGATGCCAGACTCCTCCTCTCACCCTCCAGAACACATGCCGTGATTTAAACACAGTACAGCTTTATCACTGTTGAAATAATTTGATGTAGATAACCAACTCTGAGAGGCCAAAGATGAAGCTGGGTATTTGAAAGCCTAAACAGACAGATATCTGTGTATGTAAATACATTTGCTGATGAGGCCACGTCTAATTTATTGAGTCTGATAGACTGATTGGGTTTTACATGCAGAGTTCAACCTAGCTCAGAAATATTCCTCTAAGCTGTAATGAGTGTGCATTAGCGTAATCAGAGTATCTGCTCTGTGTGTGTGTGTGTTTACATTGTGAGTGGAAATGCGAGCAAACACATGCATGTTGAGAGTTTCTACTGGCTGCTCTGCTGAACAAAGAGGTCTGCTGTGGAGGTGGAGAGTGTGAGGCTAAGCTGTAATTGAATACTGACAGGAGCGCTGTTCCTGCTCAGACCTCAGAAGGAGGGTCTGACCTTGAAATGCTGCCACTGATAGACAGGCAGCACAAAGACCAGGCTGGCTAATTAGATTAAAAAACATGGATCCCGAGGGATGGAGATGTGACAAGCACATTGATTTACTACAGCTCTTCAATTTCCATCTCTTTCCACGTCTCCATCCTTTTCATCTCTCAGCACATGCCTCATTTTACCCATCCCACTGTGCTGTCAACCCTCTGTGCATTTTCCTTTTTCCATTGCTCTGATTTCTTATTCTTTTCCCCAAGATCCAGTGCACCAGACTTACAAGAGTGAGGAATTAAGACATATTCAATAAGTTAAACTGTCAACTGTCAAATGTGTTGATATGTAGAGATTTAAGTTTATCAAATTTTCTACGACATAATGTCAGTGCTTAATCTTTAATGTATGACTGTTCTGAGAAATAGTGTTGTCACTGCAAAACCTCATTGTGTAACATCAGTTCGCCATGAGCTCCTCAAAAGTCATGGCTGTAGACTGGTCTCATGGATAAAGGAAGGAGAACTCCAGTAGAAACACTAGTAGAAACGTTAAAAACTGTGTAATTTCACAGCCACGCCACCACTAGGTGGTATATTTATTAAAAGTCAACAACCTGTGCATGCTTACAAACACTCCATACTTAAAAAGATGTCACCATTAAGACAGACAATTTTTTTCTGTGAACACAACAACAAAGATGTTTTCAAAACTTTACACTCTGGAACCCATTTTATTACGTACCATTTTCTTAACGTGCCGTCGTGGTGTAAACATACAGCGGAAATGCAACAGAACTTTTATGTTTCCACAAAAACAAATGTTTTGTAAACGTGAATTAAGTTTATAATTTGAGGTGAGGTGTGCAATAGGATATGAAGAGTCGTGCCTCTGAGTATTTTTATTGTACCACCAAAAAAAGCAGCTAAAATCAGATTTTGTGACTTTGATAAGTCTGGGGTAATCAGTGCAATCTAATAATAAAATAAATCAAATGTTTTTGGGGGCTTTTGTGCATGTGTGTTATTAGTTTTAGGGTCTAGAATATTATGGCAGACATGGCAAATAGTTATGACATTAATTTTGGTTCTTAACTGGCAACATTATACGCAATTAAGCCCAGAATTATTTAGACCCCCTGGAAGATTTAAATTTAAAGTTATCTCTTTATTTAGCCAACATGTCAATTTCATGAATGGAGATAATATTAACATTTTTGATTTGACCAGCCAGAGTCCTGACTTAACTCTCAGGGAGGATCTGGTGAAAATGTAAGTAACTCATAACTTTATAATGAAGTTAGCAAGACAACGTTTTGATCCACTGGATGTATTCTCCGGCATTTTGTTTCTGGTGGTGGCATTTTGTGGGAATGGAGGGGCAAAGCCCTGAGTGGCAGCTGTTCACACCCATGTACTCGTACACGCACACACGGCCAGCCCAGCTATGTAAATAAGAGACTGGAGAACAACACAGAGAGATGGTGTGTGACGTCATATCATAGTCCATCTGAAACATTACCCTTAGTTGTTTCAGTTCCATCTAACTTAATGACATTTTGCTTGTTGCTCTTTTAAGGACTTGGAGTGTATTGTCAGAAAAACTGGTGGAAATATACAAAAGGCTGGTCACTAATTACAAGAAGTATTGATTGTTAAGAAGAGGATAAATAATATTCAATGTGACATTCTTAAGGATTTTCAAGGCTCAAAAGATCTTCATGATCTTGTGAGAAATACCCGTTTTGTTTCCCATTGGCAACTAACATCTTGGTTGAAAACAAATAGGTCAAAATCTAAATCTGCCAAGGATATGAATAATTTTGTGCTTAACTGTAGAAAAACTTTAGAATGACAAAGAAAGACCAAAGTCAGTCACTTCAGCCTACCTCCATTAATCTTTGATAAACCAACCCAGCAAGATGATCCAGGTTTTATTCCTGGAAATGTCTAACTACTTCATAAAATTTTCAGGTGATCTTCTTTTCCACAATATTTTTTTTTTGTGTTGTAAAATCATTAGTTTCAATAACTAATGAGTGTAGTTCATACTTTACAATTTATGGGTATATTCAGTTTAATAGCACACTGCTCCATACTCTGTTTTTTGTTTGTCTGTTTTCTGTTTTGTGTTGTGGTATAGTTTGCTGTTCTTGAACATTTCTAGGATTAAAGGACTGATGTCTCAGCAGGATCTGGAAAAACTAATCCATGCGTTTATTTTTAGTAGAATTGATTACTGCAACGGTGTTTTTACAGGTCTGCCTAAAAAGTGGATCAGACAGCTGCAGCTGATCCAGAACGCTGCTGCCCGCGTTCTCACTAAGACTAAGAAAGTAGAGCACATAACCCCCGTTCTAAAGTCCTTACACTGGCTCCCTGTATCTCAGAGAATAGACTTTAAAATACTTCTGTTAGTCTATAAATCTCTAAATGGCTTAGCACCTAAATACATCACAGACTTGTTATCAGCGTATAAACCCTCCAGACCACTCAGGTCTTCTGGCTCCAGCCTACTCTGCATACCTAGAACCAGAACTAAACAAGGAGAAGCAGCATTTAGTTCCTATGCTCCACTTATCTGGAACAAACTTCCAGAAAACTGTAAAAGTGCAGAAAGCCTGAGTTCCTTTAAATCAAGATTAAAAACACATTTGTTTAGAATTGCCTTTGAATGTTCAAGTTAAAATGTTTTACTGTTTTCAAATGTTCTTTTTTGTTTCTACACTATCCCTACTTGCTTTTATTCTGTTTTATTTTCCAATATTTTAATCATGTAAAGCACTTTGCATTGTCTCTGTACTGAATTGTGCTATATAAATAAATTTGCCTTGCCTTGCCTTGCCTTGTCTGTCCATTTTTTCATAATACAAGAGTTGGAACACTTACTTGGCGAAAAATGTTTATTCTGATTCTAATAATTGTACCGAGCCACTTAGTGATTTCTGTTTGTGTTTTTAATTTGGCAGGTGAGCTGGTATCATCAAAAACAGGTTGTGTTGTTTCACTAATAGAAAAGTAATTGTGTATTCAATTATATAGCAAACAAAAAAAGGTGTGTTTATTTTATTTTATTTTTTCTACACTCGATGCTAAAAGATGACTATATCTGGGTCAAAGAGACTGAAAACACAGGCCTAAAATAAATATAGAATTGCAAATAGAGTAACAGTTCAATGCAATACTAAACCAGAGGGACCTAGTAATATTTCTTATTTTCCAAGAAATCCACCAAAAAAGTGGATTAATGTGATGTTTTTTTTTACTCACTAAACTGAGTGGGGGATTTATGTGTCCTTTGTGGCAGGGCTGCTAATTCACTTTCTACAGAAAATGTTTCAGATTTGCCAACACATCATTCCAACACAGTTTTAGTCATTACCAGCTCCACTTGAAAAAGAGGTCAAGCTTACTTCTCAGTCCCACCATCCAACACAAACGCAGCAAAAGACACACAGACAGGAACCAGATCCAGTCAAAGCCAATGACTATAAAACAAAACATGTATTATGAGAGAGACAGAGAGAGATGTAATTTTATTGAAATTATCAAATATACCAATGAATTTAGTAACTTATTAATTTGGGGGCATTTGTGCCAGTGTTAGGCTTCTATGGCAATACTATCTAGAACCTGTTCTAAGGAGGAAAACTAAAAAATCCAAGGTGTACAGATATAGGATTTTACATTGGATTTAGCAAGTTCTTCATTGCTGCAACTCGCATACTCATCTCTGCTGCTCAACACACAAAAGGATGTTCCATACAATTGTGTCAGCAGTTGAGGGGGAATAAACAGACAAATAAAAATTGACAAACACAAATTTCTAATCTTTTTGTGCTAAGTGGAGATACAAAGATCTAAAACACACTATGGTGTTTGTTTGATCTGCTGTTCCTCCTCACTGATTAACCTATCCCCTCCTAACTAGATTCCGGGCATCCTTATCTTCTCTTTAGGGGGGCAGAGTTAGGGGGATACCATCTGAAAGCATGACAGTTAATCACTATGTTCTCACAGTTCGATCAGGGATTACTGAAAAATACCAAATGAGCAAACGGCAAACGCTTACTTTTGAGATTATACAGTCTTGATTAACATATAAAAGATTATTGCAAAGATATCGTGACAACATCTATAGTTTATCAAACTCCTTTTGCAGTGCGGACTTGCTGGCAGAAAGAAAGTATTGATATTCTTTTCAAAGAGGAGTATAATCCTTATGAAACGTACACGTTTTATGATCCCATTTAATACAGTGAGAGGGCTGTAATTCTCCCAGCAGCTTAGAGCTTACAGCACGTCGATCCTTTCATGAAGAAAGGAGTGTGAGACATTCCTCTGCCTGATTAACAACCCCAGTCATTGTCCTCTTTAATTACAAAAAAGTCAACAGCTCCATTGCTGCCCGTTCCCATCTAACTTTCATCCATGCGCTCTCTGAGGCATGCATTGATAGAATAAAGGGGGGGGGGGGAAGAAAGAGTTGTCTGTACTGTAGGTCAGCAAGAAGGTCTGCTCCCTTGCTAGAACCTAATCTGAATTCAGGGGGCGATGAGGAACCAAAACATTGCACCAAAACGCGTACGTGTGGCTTGTGGAGCTAATTAGTGTTCTTTCTAGTGACTAGGCTCAGTCCTGGACTGGAGTTGTTGCCACGCTACCTGAAATCGATTCAGTAAGGGTGCGGTGAGAGTGTTTAAAGACAGCCAGTCAGAAGGTGGCCATTCAGTCAGTCAGTTGCTCAACCGTCCAGGCATCTAGTAAGGCAGATATGTATGTCAGCTGGTAAACAGCTACTAAATCAGGAGTTCAAAAGATATCTCAGAAATAAAGACCTCAGTCAGTCAGTTCAGACAGCTTCCAGTCAGGCAGATGGTCTACGTGCAGGCTGGTCAGGCCTTCCATCAGTCCGAGACTCTTAAAGATGCATCAGTCAGTTGTCTCTGCTTCCTGTCTCCTAGAGGCCACTCTGAGCCTGATCTACCAACATTGTGCAGCAGTAGAAGGAGAATGATTGATGATACGATGAGCATAACAAAAACGATCTGCACCGATAAGTGCAGTTCTGTAGCAGCATGCTGACTGTTACTGCTGGCAATTAATGACTGTAACATTTAACTACAGCTGTAATATAGTACAGCGGTAGTGTGAATGGAACCACATTAAGACTCATGACGATGATAGTGGTAATTTACTTTCAATGATCTCCCAGTAGGGGATCATTTGCAACATTATGTTTTATCTAAATTGGGGCAGCTGTATGTGCTAGAGGTTATAGAAGTAGGCTTATGATTAGAGGGTCAAAGGTTTAAACGAAGAATACCGGATAGGAAAACCTGAGCGAAAGAAGAGATTCCTGCTGTTGAAGAGCTGTTAAGAAGAGACTTAAGGGAATATTTAGGCTCCATATTTTAGGAGGGAAAAAAGAGTTTCAATCCATCTTTTAGAAACGTGACTCCATCTTGAGAACATGGTCAACTGAAGAGTGTCAGATAGAGTTGGACCTATAAGCAGATGCAGGACAGTGTACTGTAAGCCATCATGGCTAAAAGTGCCCAGTGCCATAATGCTACTTATGACTCTTTATCCCTCTGTAGAGCTAATGAAATGCCAAAGAAAATGGGGGAAATGCCAGCTCCCTGGATGTGACAGCAAATTTGTTAACATGTATTAAGAACTATTCAGGAATATTAACATACAGAGAGCAGACATTTTAAGTATAGGAAAACATACAAATCTGTCTTAAGCCCTTTTTTCTTGTTATATTACAGTAAGTTTGTAACAGAATTTTTAGGCTAACAACAAATTAAAATGAACCTCTGAGCAACCATTTTGTTGTCAAAAATTATTCAAACTGAAAATATAAACCTGTAGACATGAAATGCTATATTATTGATCTACACCTTTGCAAGAGTCTATTGTTAAGGTTTGTTTAGATTATTTTAATTCATCTATCCAATTTTTTAATGGACCTGAAGTTGACTGACATTTGCATATAAGTCTAGAAAAGGATGGCGTTCTGAAATCTAAAATACAAAACACAGATGTTTTTTGCCTTAGAAAACAGCGAAAAGTCCTCAAAACTCCTCACTTTTAGTTTACCACAGATCCTAGAATTACATCGCTTTTCCTCAAACTCATACTGATGACATCTGTCTTACATTTGTCAGATATTTGTCTGTGTGAAGCTGAAAGATTTGGTGACAGATACATTCAAAAAGGCGGAGGAAAATAATTTATAGGTAGCTTTTCCCCCTTGAATATTCTAATACAAGTAAGAAAGAAAAACACTTAACAGGAAGTTCAGAGAAAAGGCAGAATCCTTTTTTTGAGGAAACACTTTATAAATCAATGCCTGAAAAGTCCTTGAGAACTTTTATTAAAGGCAGAGGTAACAACGAATTCAACATCAGATTCAACAGCAGTCATTAATGTTGTTGCCTCATATGGCTGTCATGGTTTTTAGGTGTTTTCCTACATGCAAACCACACTCAGGAGACAAAGAGCAGTTTAGGGTGTTTAATAAGACACACAGTTCATAGACGGATGACTGAGTGGCTAACCCACAGTAAAGCAACACCGGAGGAAGACGTGAGAATGAGCTGGAGCGATCTGCGGGCGAGAGGCAGAGAACGCTTAGAGGACGAAGGTGCGAGAGTGGAGGTGAGAGCTTACCACCGGGCACCGAGACCTAGCGGGGGGAGTGGAGTGGAGACTCTTCCCGAGATGGAAGCAGGTGACAGAGCGGCCTTGGGCGGGCAGGTGGAGTCCGTGAGGGGCCCGAGCAGCAGTGATGGGAGAAGTGGTCCGGGGACAGCTGGAGGAACCAGGGAGATCCGGTGGGAGTCCTCAGCCCGGCTTTGTAACACCAAGGGTGCCTCGGAAGGGAACTTGAGCACGTGGAAGCGTCTGGAATGGGATCAAGAGCAGTGTGAGCCGGACGGCTCGTCTTGGGATGTCAGAGCACGAGAGAACGATTGGAACAGAATCCAGAGCGTGAGGCGACCTGAGAAACAGGAGACAAAGATTGGTGCTGGTAACAGGTAAGCTGTCAGGGGACAGTGGCCAACTGAGGTGTACCACACAAGGTTAAGACTCAGGCGTCCTCCAGCTGTCAGACCGCTGCTTAAGTACTCCCGCATAGCGCCGCCGAACGAGCCGCAGGTGTGCGCCACGCCCACCTGCCAAACTACAGTCGCCTGTAGAGAAGGGAGAGAGCAGAGAAGGCAGAGCTGGCAATAAACTGTACCGCGCTGCCTGCTGAATCCTGACAACTGCAGGTTGGATTTTGCATATTCGCACAGAGAGATATTTGGTAAAAGGAGTGGGGACTCCCTGGCTGTTCTCAGCGGGTTGCTCCCCCAACAAAGAAGACAGCAACTCTGCCTTCTACCATACATGGTTGATGGATCAGCAGCCGTGAACACATTTTTGAACCAAACTCTCTGTAGAAACAAAACTTATCAGCTTTCAGTGTGTGTAAAATAAGAGAAAGCCTCAGTAAATCTGTGGATCTAATACGTGTATCTGTGTAGAAAGCTGATGTGTCCTTTTTCATTTTCTTTTCTGTCCTTCAGGTGTCGTTAATGGTTTGGAAATAGTAAAATTATATTTCAGTTTGACCCACTTTCATAATGGTTCTTAGAGGTAGAGTCGGTTATTCCCTTTTTGAATAACTGCACATGCGCAAGAGCGGCTTACCTTGCTCTTCCACTCCTCAGGGGGATCGAGTGGAAAAAATCTTCCAAATCTAATCTGGTCTTATTTCTTTCTACTGAGGCCTCCCTCTTCTTTTCATGAACTTATATGCGGTTTGCTTGTTGTAACTCTCAACCATATTCAAACTATAAAGTGAGAACAGCAAAGCTACAATGAATGGCTAACACCAAAGCTAACCGCTAAGCTAACCAGATACATAAACACTAGAAGTGTGCATGCACAGCCAGCAGGTGAAAACTAACAAGGAATATGCACGCACACTGGAGTTACGTGAGCGTATCAGAATGATTGGCATGTGGGACAACCAATAGATAAGATGATATACACAGAACCTGAGGGACAGAGGGTGGTGAGAGCAGGCTGTTCACGTCAAAATTCCCCTCGAGTAAGGTCAGTTTGACCCTTTTCATGAGCAGGGCTGGAGAAACACAGGCTGGCCCTGAAAAAAAAAACGTGCTGAAATGGTCGTAAAGCGGGTGAAGTAGAGCAGAGCGCTCCATACCGAGGCAGTGGAAAGGGGGTTAATGTCAGACTGGCAAACTGTCTAGGGTTTACAATATCTCCTGCCTATTGATTACTGGAAACAACCAATAAAGGTTTGTAAGAAAACATTAGTGATCAAACAGCATCATGGAGCACAACAGACAGGTCAGGGAAAAAGTTTTTGAGAAGTTTTATTGCATGATCCACTAGGCCAAGATGGCCTTGTAGATCAATAAAAAGTGTCGTCCTAAGTTCTCAATATAAATCACTTGATAGGCTTAAAGCTGCTATAGGTTTACTTTTCCAAAATCCAATTGATAGTTCATTAAGATATCAAAGACAGAAACTGCCCCAATTTTTCACTCACAAGAGATTTGGGAACCTTAACAGAGGTAGGCAAATTGCACATGTACCTATAATTGTTTGGCTCTCTAGGGTCACCTGCTTTAAAAGAGGAAAGAATAATTGGCTTGCTTCTATACAAAAGACATTTCATTTGTCCAAAGAAAGAGATTAGAAAGAGGTGCCACAGTTGGTTCAATAAAAGCAGACAATAAGGTCACCCGCATATCATACACACTTGCTGTTCCTTTTTTTCCTGATGACTTTAAGATGGAGAGCTGTTACACTCTCTAAGAAGGATTAAATCTAAAAGAGCCATTTTTGAGCAGATACAAACATGAGCAGTAATGAAATAGTCTGATCAGAAAGCTATAGGAAATCAAATTAATCCAAACATATATTTTTTTTCAGTTCCAGTTTGTTTGTTATACTCTGTGCTAAAGAACATCTTTGCTTTTAAAGAAGTTGTAACAAGGATTGTAGGAATACTGGAACTCATCCCAGCAAAGTAAGGGCAAGAGGTTGGGTGCATATTGGACAGGTAGCCAGTCCATCAATGAGCCAACAGAGATAGACACCCATATGTATGCACACACCAGCAAAGGGGAAGATACATTCTAGTTGACCCCACATAAGGATTCTTGGACCGTGCAAGGAAACTGCGGGACTCGAGAAATTCCGCTTATGCTTAAGGAAAACATGTCAATGTTATCCTGAAAGATGCCAACCAGGATTTGAAACTGCCTCCTCAGAGCTGACAGACTACATGGCTGATGTGTATTCCCCTCATCTGTAAAACAGACTTTTTGTGTCCCCAGAATCTCCACCCATTAATATGTTTTGTTGTGATGTGTGGTTATGGAACGAAACGCAAGTGTAGACGGGAAAGCTGAATGAACACGGGGATATTTACTAAATAAGAAATGATATAAACTTACAGTCAAATACAAGGAAAACAGGACCAGGATTTGGGCAGAGTAATATAAAGTCAAATGGAGGACCCAGTGGGGAACCATGGCCAACAGTGAAGTTAAATACTAGGGGATGGTGAGAAGAATGACATAGGAAGCCGGTGTGAAAGTCAGAGGATAAAATTGAGCACCTCAGGGCTCAGGCAGAAGACAAGCAGGGGGAAAGATAAATAGAGATGTAACAGAAATAATACTAAATGCACAAAGAACCGAATAAACTAAGAAAGTGAAACAAAACCATGACCTAATATGGTAAGACCTAAATGAACGTAAGAAACAATAGACATACTGAAAACTCAACCATAAAATTAAAACCTAAACACCTCAAGATCTTGACTGTTTTTCATATTTCCCAAAGTTTGAGATGGTTATAAGCCTGAATTAATCGCTTTAATAAATGTTTAAAAAGCAGCCAGTCTTAGTCCTGATATTGTGACGAAGGCATGCTTTTTTAACTTCCTAACCTTGCGGAATTCTACAAGAGACACTGTTTTCCAAACATATTTTATTGAATCGATTGTGATCAAAACCATGTATTTCAAGTCCTGCTTGGAAAAGAAGTGGGATTTTTGTGTTGCTGTCATAATCTAACAGTGGTCACGGGCTGGTCGTGAGCACGAGCTGTTGTTTAGGTGAGGAATAATTCTTATTAGGTTTGGTATCAATCTGAAAGTGACTATAATGCAGACAACACAGCAGGAAAACACATACATCCTTCTCCCCAGCGACACTTTCCAGCTCATAATGGGGGATACCAAAGTGATCCAGGGTGGGGGGGGGAGCATTAATAGTCTCCCCAGCATGTTCTGGGTCTGTCCCAGGGTCATGCTTTTTCTTGAGAACAGATTTCATGCATCCATGAATCGATCCAATACCAGGTATGAGATATATTTTCTTCCACAAGTCCCATGTATGGTGTGAGGTGTTTTCCAAGTATGACATGGCAGAAATACCTCTCTGTGTTATAAAATATTGAAAAGAATTCCTCAAACCACCTCAACTGCCCCTCATGCATAGAGGGGCAGAAAAATCTTCTCTAAGGCCCCTCCTAAATAGTAAGTCTCTATTAATAAATGTGAGTTCAATCAAATCTCAAACTGTTTTATGAGTAGACTGATTGTCTTAATGACACCCTAAAGAGTTGCTCGTTGTAGAGTCTCTGGTGCCTATTTGGTGCTAAGCAAAAGGCTAGATTAAGTTTTACCATGCTTTCACTGCCAAGAGATTAAAATACCTGGCTAGAACTAGGAACACTAGGGTCTATAATTCAGGTCCAAGGTATTTGATATGCTAGCAAATGACTTTATCAAAATGCAAATAGAATTAGTATCCATCAAAAGAACTACATTCAGTGTAAAATCTAAGAAATATACTTTTTTCTTCATAGTTAGGAGAGTCAAATGTGTCTCAATGCTAGCTAACTGATAAGGAGCAAGATCCTATATAAGAGTGAATAATATAAAACACACAATGCCATATGGTCCCTATAAACATTGTGATGGATGGGAACCAGTGACAGTAAGTGAGCTATGGAGATACAATCAGATAGTGCACTTGTCTTTCTTGACAGATTAGCTGTGTGGGATGTTAAAGGTAAGTGGTGGTAAGTCCAGGAAGTTGCAGTGATATATTGACGCCTCTTCGACAATTTGCTGAGTTTTAGAAAACGTGAAAAAGAATGGGTCTCTAAATCAAAACATAGACAAACTGACACAATGAGTGAAACATTGTCTTGATCTTGCCATAACATAACTGATTCTCTCTTCTTTATGAAAAACACACAGATAAACCGCAGTTTGCTATCTACCATGTCTATTAATACAGTGGACATCTGCTGCCTATCAATACGAAGGCACTGAATAGAACGTCATTTTAGAAGCTTTGGATGAACATTATTGTAAGATGTGACATTTTTAATACCCCAGTCACAATGTTGCATGTTTCTCTTTCATTTCAATGGCAGAGGAAGACATGATTAAATAGGAAAATAACATTCTGGCAATGTCATACTACACATTTGATAGTGTACCAAATATAGTCATATTCAATAAATTAAAATGCTATTGAAAAGCTTATTTATTTCAGTACCACAATTCTCAAAGTGAATACACATTACACATACACAGACTGAGGTTTTCATGGCTTTGTTTCTGTTATACCAAGGCCACTAGAGTAGACGGTCGACTTTGTTTTGGCTGGTGCAAAGCCTTATCTGAAGACTATTGCAGACCAAACAAGCACTGTCTTGTCGAGCTGCAAATATAGGTCTCACTTCAATTGGAATTGAACCCTGGGGTGGTTTCCTTAGAGAGGAACAGCAAACAGACTATAATACCAACCAATGCCAACAGGCTGCTGGTGGTGAGGATCGGGAAATGACATCTGCCCCACTGATCCTCAACACTGGCCACCCATCCGGGCAATGCACTGTTTGTGCCATTTCAATCAGGGAATCGATTCAGGGACATTGAATCAAATACTAACAAACTTAAAAACATCCTATTTCCTAAAGCTATTGCCCCCTGCTGAAAATCAACAAACCACCAGCCCAGTTAATAATGTGTTACATGTTGCAAACACACTACTGGTTACATAGGTTTCTGATCTGATGAAAATTATTTATACTGTCTCTCACTAGCTAATGAGTAATTGCACACCTAAGTCTTTCAGGGTGTGTTTAGACATTCATGCAAATTGCACAATTCTGGTAATAAATGTATTGCACAGTGTTACAGGCTGCTATCTTTTTGACATGAAAATTAGCCCATTAGCTGCTAAGCACTATATGCTGCTAAGGACTATATTAAGGCTTAAGCACCTCAGAGTACTGGCCAACAACAACATTATGGCAACACATAATGTTGTTGTTGGCCAGTACAATCAACTTAAACATTTTTGGAAAGATCATGTCTTGTTGTGTCTCTGTGTTATGAGTAATTATGTTCATTCTGAGCCATTGTCTGTCTCATCAGAATTTCATTATGGCAACACATAATAAAGTTTCTGCTTGATTTTTAAAAGGGTGGGAGTCACATGATTTACAGACTTAGGGCTGATCTCAAAACTTAGAAATTCATGCAATACCTTGTTTGACATCAGCGTAACCACAGCATTAAGTCATAATTTCTGTCTGTCTTCTGTGCTTTTTAGACCTTCTGCACATATACAAGACAAGCAAGTGAATAGATTGCTGCCTTGTCTGCTGCCCATACTGGGCAGCTTGTTGTGATAGCGCCTAAAACCAGCAACTGTACAGCAGTCATGTACTGCATGACTTTATCCAGGCTGCCTATTACAACTACAAAAGTGTAGTGTACAAGTGAGCCAAATCATACTAACTTTTTCAAAATTTCCTGCCTCATCAGAGTTCCCCAGACTATCTTAGTGTATAAGCACCCTTAGGATGCTATGAAAATGCACCACTCAGCTGTGCATGCAAAGTGCTTGTAATTAAATGTAAAATTGACAGACCTCTCTACTTTCTGATTATTTTGTCTATGGTCCCCGAATATGAGAGGTGGTAAAGTAGGCCATCCTGCCCTGATCTTGAAATAACACTTTGACTCCACACCCTTTACCCCAATATGCATGTACCATATGTACGAGAAGCATATGCAAGAGCAAAAGCATACAGGCTTTAATTACATGACAGATTCATTATTTTGTCACGTTTAGATTACACTCACCACTCATTTTTCAATACATCACTATACACGGCAAGCAATAAAAAAGTTTGTCAGGAGCTTAAGAATTGTTTTATACATACTAGCCAAGATACTTTCAATATCAAGTTTCAGTCAGTGTTGACATAAATATAACATTATTGACCTGCCTCAAAGTTTGTTTTCTGTTCAGCAGAGAAAAAGGAAAATCTGCACATGTACAACTCTTGCTATTTTTTCATTGCAGACATTGCTCATGAGTGGGGAGACACAATAGGGGGCTCATCTCCCAGTTCCAGAAAGAACAGAAAGCAACACAAGCACTATCAGCGGGGAAGCAGATGGGGAGCATCTTGGAAGTTCTCAACCTCTTCTATCTCACATTTTCTGCAATTGTAAACACTCAAAGCTTGAAAAACGTGGCTCTAGATACTGAGTATTCTTGCTGTAAATATATATATATAATCTTTTTTGTTTGTTTTTGTTGTTTTGTTTTTAGTATTTTCTCAGAAGTATTAGAAATGATACAAAAGCTAAAAAAACACACACCGTAATTCCATGTTACTTAAGTCTTCAAAAGTAATGCTGTCAGATATGCGACTCGGTTTAACTCTGTGCAAACTGAATGAAAATTGCTCTTGTCAGTGGTAATTTGCAGCACTACAAGGACTTAGGTTATCTCTCAATGCTGTCTGCTTTTCTGAAAACATTGCTGCAGTCCAACATAAAGGCTTTTATTACTGCTGATATGTTTCACATTTCTTTAAATATCAGAGCTCTGGTTGGGGCTGGTCTAAACAAAGGTGTCCTAATTGGAATTTAGTTCAAAAGCTCTTCGGTGAGATTTAAACTTGTATTAGAAGCTGAAAAGAAAATGTCCTGTTTGGCTATTTGCAGAAATTACTGTGAAAAATTAGACTTTTACACATCAAAGTAAAGAAGGATACATCCATTCTGGTACCCCTATACTTCCAGTGGAATAAATAAAAAAACATGACCGTAAACCATATGTAAACTGGATACACACGACTATCTAATCTGTGAACATAATCATGAGGTGAAAGGAAAATGATACTTGGTTTTCAAACCATTTACATTCTTTGTAATATGACACACACACACTAGCAGATGAACGTTGTGATTCTATCTAAATACGGCAGAAGCTAGAAGTGCAACACCTTAACTTAGCTGGTTCTGCTGGAGGTTTTTCCTTCCCGTTAATGGGGAGTTTTTCTTTCCGCTGTCGCTTCATGCTTGCTCAGTATGAGGGATTGCTGCAAAAAATGCAGACGACTCTCCCTGTGGCTCTACGCTTCTCCAGGAGTGAATGCTGCTTGTCGGGACTTTGATGCAATCAACTAGTTCCCTTATATTGGACATTTTTGACCAATCTGTATAATCTGACCCAATCTGTATAATATGATTGAATTTGACTTTGTAAAGTGCCTTGAGACGACATGTTTCATGAATTGGCGCTATATTAATAAAACTGAATTGAATTGAATTGAATTAACTTTTAAATCATTGTTAAAGTAAAATTGTAAATGTCATAGATTTTACTGATCCAAAGGACCAATCAATTACTGTTTCTATTTCTATGCCAACACATATTATTATTATGACCAATTGATTTAGTATTGTGTCTTCAGTACAGGGCCCAGGATCAGGGGCGCTGGACCCTGTTTGCCTGAATAAACTGACAGCTAAAATGCCAAAGATCTGCATGGCTATAATTGTTGCAATTGGAGAATTATTTGATGAAAGCAAAATTTGAGAGGAATAAAATAATTATTATAAGCAAAAATCATTATTTCTAACCTATTCCAAGTATGACATGGCAGAACCACCTCTCTGTCTAGACCATCATTTTTATTCATTTGATATATAAAATGGTTTTTTTCTTGGAAAAACATGGCATTTTTGGGTGACCCAAAACTTTTGATCAACAAATAATTACCATACTCAGTGTAGAAAACAGCTATTGTGCATCAGAATTACACCCTGCTGCTGATCTGCTGAGTCCACATAGTGCTATTCCATATCTTTAAACAATAACTTCAATAAATCCAATTTATTTAAGCCTTTAATTGGAGCATTGAAATGTTTGTTCCTCTTTCCGATATTTATTTCCTATTGCTTTTCAGGGGGCAAAATTATTTTAGTTTTGTTTGAACTGAAACAGTAGGGGACCTGGTGGAATTTCTGTTCCAGTTCCTCACAAGCTTTATTGTTAAGCCCTGCAGTAAATTGGTTGTGTTATTTATTTTGCATTGTCACAATGGCTGTGTAATTTCTTCTTTCCTTTTTTTCTTTTCTTTTTTTTAGTAAGTGAAAATTCTAAATCAGCTCGAACTGCTGGATGTGCCAGGAAAATGGCATTTATTATTTTGTCATCTGTTTCATTATGAATATGAGTCATTTGTAACATTTCCTCATTTTGCAATCACTAATTAGATTAGAAAAACTAAGTGGAAAAGTATGGCTAAAAGCAGCAAAACAGCCTAAACCAAATTAGAAAATGACAATGTGATTCAAAGGCCTCTGGTGTGGAACAGTTAATGAACTGTGCACAGTCACTATGATAACCGCAGAGCTGGGACTAAGCACAGAAAACAAACACAAACACTTTTGACTACAGATCTAGGGTAAACACTGCAGTTTAGGCTAGCTGAAAAACACGCTTTCACCCAGTAAACAACTTTTCCAAAACATGTTGCTCACAAACAGAGCAATATGTGCTTTTTGGAGAGAATATAGAAAAGGGACTTGCAGTCATTCTGACAGGTACATGGAAAAATCCTTTTTCATTTCACATTTTAAGTAATATTACTCTGTCCATTAGGCCATAATGACTGAACAATTTTAACTCCAAATAGAGATAAGACAGTTAAAAGAAAAAATCTGAAGCCTTTTTATGTCCTTTCTTCATTAATTTTATTGCTCACTGTGAAATATTGAATCAGCAACCCAAGAAATGTATAAAATACGTAAAGGTGAAATGAAAAGGCAGCCAAAGAAGCAGCAGTGCTCTGTATTGACGCTACAATGCCTGTATAAACTTTTCACCCCCTTTGGATATTTCATGCCTTTAAAGCTTTTATAAATTAATTCCTGGTTAACACAATTTGACATTTGTGACATGAATTTTGAAGAAAATACCTTTCGTTGTCAAAGCGATTTTTTTTTTTGTTACAAACTAACATCAAGTAATATAGAAATATGTAAGGTAAAGTTAAAAAAATGCACAAGGATTTACCTGGTTTAAATTGTCTGACAGCAGCTGATATGTGTCCATGGATTGTCTTATAAAAGCTCTTGTGTCTGAGTGATCCAGTCCCTGCTTCATCACTGTTCCTGCAACAAATACAAGAAGCCAGAAAAAAAAAAAAAACACTCAAAGTAACTCAGAGTCAGTCATTGAAATATATTAGCCACGGGATGGCTACAGAAAGATTTCCAAATCACTGGACATCTCATGGAGTTAAATTTGACTCATCACTTATGCTGCTTTCAGACCAAATGAAATTCCAGTATCAAGAGCGTCTGGTTTTCATGCAAAGTCTATGGTGGACATGCATCTAGGAGCATTGAGAGTTCCAAAGCATGTCTTTACTGAAGTGTCCAAAGCAGCAAGGCAAGGCAAGTTTATTTATAAAGCACTTTTCAGTAATAAGACAACTCAAAGTGATGTAAATGAACAAAACAACTAGGGCTGGGCAACGATTAAAATATTTAATCGCGATTAATCGCCCTGATTAATCGCGATTAATCGCGATTAATCGCATTGTATTTACAAACTCCAAGAATGAATTCAAAAGTAGTGTAAAAAGCACTTTTATTTTAATGTTCTGCTGCCATATGAACAAAAGTGTTGTAACATTTGTAGCACTTATTTTATACAGGATATTTTCAACCCATCTATTGAATTTAGTGCACTAGTTGATCTTTTCTTCATAAGAGAACAGCAAGCACTGCAGCCAAAATATGGCCTTTTTTGACCTGCTGTATATTAGCCAGTCCCTAAGCTTGATGTATCATGAAACTGTTGATCTTTTGGGTTTTGTGGTTTTTATTTTATTATTACAATTAAATAATAATAATAATAATAATAATAATAATAATAATAATAATAATAATAATGTTATGTTCAGTGTTTTTTCGCTAATCCACCTCTTATATATTTCAATCCTTATGTAATTTTGTCTGTGTTGTGTGCACCTGCCTGTTGCTTTAATCCTATAAATTTCCCCGTCGTGGGATAAAAAAAGGATTAACTAATGTTATCTTATCTTAAATAACACTTTTTAATATATGTACTGGGTTCTTTCAAGGTCTTAATTACATGTTATGTGTGGGTTCCAGTAACATCCATCCATCCATCCATCCACTGATCTACCTGGATGTTCCCTGGAGGACTGAAACGCCTCAGTCAGAGACGTCAGTCTGTGGGTCTGTCGGGGCAGTGAGAGAAGTTTCGTCTCCTCTCTCTGTTTCTGGGGCTCGACGTTTTCATGTTTTTTCACGTGCTTAGATAAATTTGTTGTGTTTCCACTAAAATGAACCGGCTTTTTACAAAACATACAGCTTGATTTCATTTACGGTATTAAAATAAAGCCAAACGGTGCTACTTCCCTGTTCATGTTTTTTCGCTGCTGCGGTCTCTCTCAGCTGTTTCTTTAAGTTTGTCAGATGGCGCTGAAGTTTGTGTGAAAGCTGAGTGGGCGGGCCAGGCTGAGCCTGCGTGCTGATTGGCTGGCGCCGCTGAGCCATGTACGAGAGGGGAGGGGGGGCGGGAGAGTGCTTCCGTGACAGCGCGCTGCAGTCAGCGCGCGTGCTGACTGACACTGACTGAAAGCATTTGAGCAACATGCGTTAATGCGCGATAAAATAAATATCGCCGTTAATAGTCTAATGAATTAACGCGAAATTAACGCGTTAACTTGCCCAGCCCTAAAAACAACAAATTAGACTTTGATTGTTGTCAGACGGATTATTTTCCTGGATGCAAGGTGTAAGCGGCGCAAATTTGTTATGGAATGGAATTCCAACACTTCCAGCTGGTTCTGTCCTGATAACGGCACGTTGTTTCCATACCCTGGGACAATGGGAGCACTTCTCTGTAATGTCGGCCAGTTCTCTTTGTCTAGTTGTGGGGTTCTCCCTGGATTCTTTGGCCTTGCGCCTAGGGTGTTCCAAGGTTGGCTGCAGGTAGGTTTATCCCATTTCCATCAGGGATCTGTAAATTGGAGTTACTAGACTGGTTGTCACTGTTCAGAATCATGGGGAGAGTTGTATTATTCCCAAATCCATTTACCTCCAAATTTACTTCAAGTTGATGAATTTTCGTTTTCATTACAGCAATTTTTGTATAAGCTTGTCAAAGTCCTCTGAGGTGAAGGGAGGCATCTTGTGCTGATTAGATGGCATCGGCTGGTCTTTCTCAGAGTCCAAACAGGAAAAAATAAAATACATAAATCCTTGAGTCGGTGATCTAAAATAGCTTAATTCAACGTTTCTGTAGTTTTGGAGAGATAAAAATCAAAGGTAGAGAAAAATCCAAGCAGGCAAGCTTTTTGTTTGTAACTTCTGTGTGACATCTCACTAAACCGTATGAAATATGTCCGCACATAGATCATGCCTGCATTACCCCAAATAAAAGCTAAACGCGCTGCAAAAGATTTTCTTGCTGTTAGCTAAACTGCTAACCTAGAGGTGATATATTCATGCTTGCTGTTAAGACGACTATTTTATGACAGGCCATAAGCATTTCTTGGCAGTGTAACTCAGTAAAGAAAAATAATTCACAAAGGGCTTATTAACTCAACATTAAGAGCCAATTGTCCAAAAATGTAACTTTATTTATAATTTAACAAATGTATCTAAAATATTATTTTTAAGATTATATCATAAATCTTAAAAATATATTAGATTATAAAATCATATTTTACTTTGCATTTTGAACTGGCTGTTTGAAGACAAACCAATTGTTGTACCCTACCTCTAGGTCTGAAAGGGGGAAAAAATCACTAAGATGGAGAGGACTGATTGTTGATTGGGAATGTTACTTTCATCCCAGGTCAGAAATGAGAATGATTCAGGTTGATGTTACAGTAAATATCTTACTTATAGCTCCTTTAATTAGTTTTAAAGCTAATTTGACCTCATTCCAAATTCCTCAAAACAAAACATTGTTCTTGAACATACATAATTCCTCTGAACTGTGATATCACTCCATCAAAATATTGCTTATTGTTTTTAGATTTATTTTATGTACCTTTTTTTCTATAGTGTAATAGTTTTGCTTGTGATTTTCATTTTAATCAGTGGTTTACTTTTAGATTATTAGGTTAGTTTAAGAGTTTGTTGAGATGTGTAATTTACCTAGAAGTTGAAGTAAATTCACTCCTTCTATAATTCCACACATAAGTTTCATAAGGATCATGACTTTGTTAAGGATTACACTTGATTCTTACTAGTAATTAATCATCATTCATAATTAAGTCAAACCTATTGTTGCACAACAATAAAAACTGCAATATGTGTTGTTTTTTTAACCTTTGAGCGTTACATGATTACTGTGGCTGTTGCTCAAATGCGAGCCACAAGAACTGATAAAGACTCCTGGCTAGGTGTCAAAACGTTTTCAGAAGGAACTGAGCTTAAGTCCGGTTGCCTCTGATTTAAGCCTGTTTGCTGCAACTATGAAGATGCTGTTGTTTTTTTATTGAGAAGCAAACAACAAATCGGAAAGAAATAACACAAAAACCATTCACTCCCCCTAAAGTCAGTACTTTGTAGAGACATCTTTTGCAGCAATGACAGCAGCTGCAAGTGGTTTTCAGTAAGTCTCTATGAGCTTGCCATATCTTCCTACTGGGATTTTTGCCCATTCCTCAAGGCTATTCCTTAACTCTATGCTTTGGGTCATTGTTTTGGTGGAAACCCTCTCTTGCAGTGTTCCCTCTAAACTGCGCGCGTGCGCAATTGCGCACGGCATCTGGCTTCAGCGCGCACAGCAAATTTATGCTGCGCAGAAAATAAAATCCAAGCTGAACTGTAAACAAAATAATAATAAACCAAGTTATTTTATACCCTTTTGCAACTCTGGTGAGAGTCGGTGTTCCACGGTCTCGCTCTGTGAGCAGCGGTGCTGGTCTGAGCACACCGGTGATGGATGGGTGGGGCAGACGCTTTATAGTTGGGCAGGTTGCGATGTGCGTCTCTGTTCTGGATTCGGTTAAAGAAAAATGGCCGGTCCACCCTAAGTAGAAAGCTGCTACTCTCAGTAGTTCTCTGAGAACTCTGTCATACTCAGTGTTTCCAGTTTTAGAACATGTGATATCAGTCAGGTAACTAAACACAGTGTCCGATTAACCATTTGTTGAACACGAGCATGAGCATGAAAAAAAGCCCTGATCAATGGATCGCAGATAACGTGATTCACCATGGCAACGGCAGGAATAAGAAGCCTCGAAGTGGCTTCTTATTCCTCTTGTGGGAAATGCCCACTTGTGGGCATTTCCCACAAGTGGAATTAGAAATCTTTAAATAAGGAATATGGAGAATATTAAACCATAAGAAACGATGCTGTTGCTGCAGAAAGTGCAAGTTGGCGACAGAGAATGTTATGAGAATTATTTGATGGAGAATTAAAGCTATTTTCTCACATTTAACACATTCTACACATTGCTTAGGAAAGGCATTGAAAGGATGGGGCAGCAAATGATGATCAAGTATGAAAATACAGTTTAATCAGGTAAGGTTAAGTCATACGTTTTTTATGTTTAAAAGTACTCAACTAATGCATTAATTGTCTATATTCAATATATGCAATTAATGATGGAATGGTGTGAGTTACTGAATAACTGATATGTTCATCTTTTTGCAAGCATTGTTCAGCCATCCTTCTAAAAATGAGTTGACATTAATTGTCTTGTAAGTGTTTAATTTGTGCCAACCTCACTTTATATTAATCATACGCAGGCCATATGTATATTTCCAGCTGAAGTAAAGGTAGTGTTATTTAAGTGAAGAAACGTGTAGTTGAGGGGAAAATAAGTGAATGGAAACTAAAATATATGAATAGAAAGGTAAAGCTGGAAGTGCCAAAATTTGACACCGAATAAATTATTGCTTTCATTCTGTAAAGTTCTGTTATTAATCTTGTGGGTCTCTGATTGTGAAATACCTTTAAAGTATAACTGAGTGCAACAGTAACATTCCTGACAGTACAACATACAGCAGCTTCTGAAAGATTTTCTGCGTCTCCTACGTTATTAAAAAGCTGCTTTTGGCATGAAAATGAAGT